>NC_089719.1:600000-900000 GCF_031753505.1 Anomalospiza imberbis | reverse complement strand
AGCTGCCCGGGCCCCTCTGATGCCTGTCCCACGTCCCTGTGGCTCCTGTCCCCACCACTCCCCACCACCTTCACTCCCTCCATCAAAGCCCCACTCAACCTCTGCACGGTGACCTCTGGAAAGAAAGAAAGAATGAAGGAAAGGAAGTGTTGTCTCTTCACCCTGGCTGGATGCCAGGCACCCACCAAAGCTGCTCTCTCACTCCCCTCCAGAGATGGCCAGGAGAGAGAAAACAGAAGGAAGGCTTCATGGGTTGAGTTAAGGACTGGGGCAGATCACTCAGCAAATGCCATCATGGGCAAAACATTTTCGAAATCAGAGATATTAGAGGAACTTACTGCTATCCAGATCAGGGCAGGATAGTGAGAAGTACAATAAAGCTTTAAAAACCCCTTCTGCCCATCCCTCCCTCCTTCCCAGCTCTACCTCCTCCCCCAGTGGGTGCAGGGAGACAGGGAATGGGGGTTCTGGTCAGGTCATCACCTCTAGTTTCTCCTGCTGCTCGGGGAGAGGAGTCGTTCCCCTGCTGTGCTGGGGTCCCTCCCCGAGACACTTCTCCATGAACACTTCTCCAAGGTGAGTTCATCTCAGGGACAGCAGTTCTTCACAAACTGCTGCAGCGTGGCTCGCTCCTCCATGGGCTCACAGGTCCTAGCAGGACCCTGCTCCAGCGTGGGCTCCTCTCTCCAGGGGTTTGCAGGTCCCTGCCAGGTCCCTGCTCCAGCACAGGTTTCTCCTGGGGTCACGGCTCCGCTCAGGCATCCCCCTGCTCCGGCACGGGCTCCTCCAGGCGCTGCAGGTGCATCTCTGCTCTCCGTGCCCTCCATGGGCTGCAGGGGCCCAGCTGCCTCACCAGGGACTGCACCAGGCAATCTCAGGGCAATCAGCTCCAGCACCTGGAGCAGCTCCTGCCCCTCCTCCTGCCCTGCCCTGGAGTGTGCAGAGCTGTTCCTCTCACATGTTCTCACCCTGCTCTTCCCTGCTCAGTTACAATAAAACGATCACCAGTTTTTGTTTTCTCAAATCTCTTATCCCAAAGGCGTTACCACCATTTCTAACTGGCCCAGCCTTGGTCAGCCGCCGGTCCATCCTGGAGTGGGCTGGAATTGACTCTGTGGGACATGGAGGAGCAGCTGCTCTCACAGAAGGTGCTCCTAGAGCCCCTCCCTTGCCAAAACCTGGCCATGCAAACCTCGTATAAGTATGGTAGGGTTTTTATTACCATTATGATTTCAATGATCTCTATTTTTGCTATTAATGGTACAGTTGTTATTACTAGTATTTTTAGTCTTTTTGACTCTATATTAATAGTGGCTAGAGTAGAAACAGGTTCTTCATTGCAAGTAGAAGTTAGAATTTTGTCAGCCTCTTGCCCTGCCCTGTTCTGTGTCATTGCTGCGTGTGAAGCCGCTGCTGCCAGGGCTCCCCATTTCCCTGGTTTGGGATATTTCATGGCATTGCTCACCTGTCAGAAAGAGAGGGCTCATTCCATTCAAATGGATTGCCTGATTACACCTATTACTTAGGTGTAATACGGCACGTGGAGTACCGTATTTCTTCTAACTACCCTTCAAACCCCTTTTACCATAACCAAACCAACAGTACACGCTCAACAGCGATCAACTATTTTACAATAGTTTCTAACCTAGTTTAACAATTCCCCCTCTAACTATTTGATCCGTCTTCTAGCCTGCATCAACCTTTTAAAGTCCAATTTCTAATTTTCTCAGTTTCTCATACTGTTCAAGCATATCTCTGGCATTCTGATCACTCTGTTCTTTTATTAGCATCACTTTTTTGCCATTTTTCCCTTCTACGTTACCTTCCAGCATGATGCTGCCTTGGCCAATGCTGGGTACTATCAGGACTAGACATGGAATTGCACATGGTAGAAATATTACACTTACTAGTGCATGCACTACAAAGAAGACCAATTTCTTCCACCATTTACCGTTCCAGGTGAACAAGTTGTCCCATCAGTCGGGGTCTCCAAAAAGGGGGTCCATTTTTGCGTTACAGCATAGGTTAGTTTCCTAATATTTTGAGTAATGTTTTTAATTACATGACTGTGGTCATCGATATCTAGGCAGCATTCTGAAATGTTAAATTTCCCACAGATCCCTCCTTCCTCTGCGAGGAGGTAGTCCACTGCCAATCGAATTTGGTAAATTACTGATCATGTTTGTCGTTGCTGCTGGCTCAAGAGAGCAATGGTCAGAGTTGTTTGATTGGACATTATTTCAAGTACTGCTTGTAAACGGATGATTCGATTGAGCATGTATACTGGGCTTCTGTACCCCCAGGATCCACCTTGGGCCCAGGTAGCCGGCCCATAAGTATCGATAATCTTTTGTGGGGTCCAGATTTCATTGTTCCAATTTTGGGTTCTGCCAAGTAAAGTCCTTTTCTTTCTGGCCAGATCATCATATACTGGGACTCCCAAGTTTGATTTCACATCCTTAAGCAGTAACAAAAAGGATGGTTTTACTGCTCCAATTGTGCAGCTCCCGGTCCACCCTCCCAGTAACTTCAAATATGCCGTGTTACCACAGATCAAAAAAAAACTTAGGTGCATCCCAGAAATTAGAATCTTGATTTGCTGTATGTTTCCAATATTTGGATAGGGTTTCTATTGCCCAGAATGGGTTAATATAATCTCCTAAGCATTCAAACAGTTTTTCTCTGTATGCACATCTACTTTCAGTTTTTTCTATTGACCAATATGAATGGGGGGTTTCTGGGATCCACCTGGGGTGTGTGTGTCATTTGCTGCTAGATATCTTTCACATGGTGTTTCTCCTGCTTCTATAGTATGCATTTTCCCTTTTCTTGATAAACACTCTTCCCCCATTATTGTGGATTTTAGCTTCCACTCTCCTTTCCTTCTTTTGGGTACTACCATACTTTTTTTTCATGTAATCCATTTTAAAATGTCTAGGGGACCCAAACTGATACCATTCTATGGACAAATTTTAAGTGTGTCCCCTTGCACACCCAACAATCAGTCAAATTCAATTATTTTGTAATCTTTTCCACCATATCGATAAAAAGATTCTTACCATTTATTTGTCCCTCCCTATCCCTTTGTCCTTTCAATTGCACTTCTTTCTCCTTGAATGTATCCTCTAAGTTGGTTTTACTTTCTTGTTCAAAACATGCCCATCTTTCTTTCATGGGGCACTCTCCTGAGATCCTCTGACTAGGGTTTGCAATAGTTTTAGCCAGCCAATATATTTCATTATCCTCTTTACAGGTTGTTAACTGGGAGTGGTCGATACATTTGGGATTCATGTTGGTGTGCACTCTGATGAATGCACTTACTGTATCTCCTCTACACAAGGGATAGTAACACTTCTCACAAGTGTTTCCTCCACTTCCTCCGAAGTGGATGAGTAGCAGCATTGCTACCAGTGGGAGTCGGGTACGGGCTGGCCTCCTCACCTCTCGATCCACAGGGCTTTTCTCGGTGCCCTGAGAGTCTTTCCCAGAGGTAGTTCCTGATCCAGTCTTGCCTCCCACCTCTGGTTTTCCCTCCTTCTGGAGACATTCTGCCCTGACCCTTATCTCACCAACTCCCTTCCCTCAATTTGGTCCCAATGAGGGTTGCAAGGGGAGTGCTCTATGGAGCAGTACTGGAAACTGAGATGTTATTCTGATTGTCAATTCTTAGCTAAACAAAACTTAAATTTATCCTATAACTATAACAAACATTAGCGAACTTTAAGGATATACAGATAACAATGTAGAGGTTTCCTGTGGGGGGGTTGTGTTCAGGGTTGCACTTCTTTTGGTGCTTTCCTCAGGACCAGTTTCAAGTCTTTATCGTCTCTGCTGGCTATAGTCCATTCGCTTGCCTCAGCTGGGGGTTGTACTGGACCCTTCACTCGACTTGCATGAGTCCAGCCCTGCTCCTTTGTTCTCACTGTGGTGTTTGCTGCAAGCAGTGCCTGGAAGGGGCCTTCAAAGTGAGCAGTTAGTGGAGGGTTTTTCCATGATTTAATCAACACCCAGTCTCCTGGGTTAGTACCATGTATTTTACAGTCCAGTGGGGAAGTTTGGGGAAGGTAGCCCTTTTTCTTTAGTTCTCCCAGGGTTGTTGTTACTGTTTCTATATATTTTTGCATGGTCATCCCCCCCTCTTGATGTTCCCCAGTACTGTATGGGGTAAGCAAGAAAGGCAACCCAAACAACATTTCACAAGGAGAGACCCCTAGATCTGTTCTGGGTCTCGTTCTTATTCGTCATAGGGCTAGTGGTAAACATTTGACCCAATTCCATTGGGTTTCTAAGACCAATTCTGTTAAAATATTCTTTAAGGTTTGATTTACCCTCTCGACCCTCGCAGAACTCTGAGGGTGCCAAGGGGTGTGTAACTCCCACTTCATTCCCAGGGCCCCGAGGACTTGTTGCAGAACACTGGATGTAGAGTGGGGGCCAAGGTCTGAATCAATAAAATTTACTAGCCCGTATCTCAGAATAATTTCTTCTAAGAGAACTTTTGTCACAGTTTGTGCTGTCTCCCTTCTCGTGGGGAATGCCTCAAACCAGTGGGTTAGATGGTGAATCTCCTCTGGGGAGAAGAGGATGTTCCTAATAGGATGCAGCTCTTCCCAGGTGTGTGTATTGGGACCCAGGAACTGATCTGTTTGCTGTGCGGTGCCAGTTGGATCTTCTATTAAACCAACTAGCTCTTTCTTATATATTCTTGCTTCAGAAGCTGTCAGGGGTACATTTATAACACCTATTCCTCCTACCCCCACACCTAGTGGAACTTCCCTCAGGGGAAGCAGCCTGTCAGGATTTACCTCTGGCCTTACACCACTTTTTGATCTGGTATTACAGTAAGGGCCAGCATCTGAAGGCTTATTTGACTGGCTCACAAATTCTTTGTTATCACGTTGGGAGGGCTCAGTTGTTAGGTTGGAGGTTATACCCAGAGGTTTTTTCTCAGGGAAAGGTGTTGTATTCTGACTTACAGGTGAAGCAAGTTGTATGTTAGTGGGGGTAGGAGGCAATGGGGAAAAAGCACCAAGGGGTGGATATATATGGGGGAGTGGGGTTGTTGGAGGGGGTAAAAATGGCACTGAGATTCGCTGAGGAGATAAAGAAGGGGCAGGGATCATTGGAGGGGGTAAAGGTAGGTTTTGAGAAGCAGGAGGCTGGGTGTTAAGTGGGGGGGTGGCTTCATAGTGTGAAAAAAGCCAGTCACTTGGGTTTTTTTAGCAATAAAATTCGAGTAATAAAAATTTGGACAATGAGGATTAGGATAATTACAAGACAATAAAAAGTAAAGAATTATGGATGTCCGGATGTTTTTGGGCACTAAGCTGCCAAAAACATGCCTTGTGAACAAAGGAATAACCCTTAACAGCAACAGCCTGTTGCATATTCATATATCTCATACATGATGCATAAATTCCTTGCAAATTAAGAATTTTTCTGGTTGTTGTCAACTTCTTCCCCTTAATCCTAATGGTTCCATAAAGATGGAGAGAAGGTGGAAGAATGTTTGTCTTTTCTGATAAGGAGGCAGTAACTCTTTATGTGTCTTCTCGCTGTTTTTTCTGTGCAAAGAGTTTCTTGATTATCTTATCCCTTTTCTTGAGCTAGTAAAAATATCTGACATTGCAAAGTTTCCATTTTAACATTGTGTTATAACCTAGAACTATATTTAACACACTACTTAAGAGAATTAATACAGCATAAATTTCTATCATTGCACATATAATATTTGTTTTAATATTTGTGACAAAAGCCAATCATAAAATATGCATTTTTCACACCCTGCCCTCACTGCCCTTTTGTCACACACACAGGGACAGTTCTCAGTTCATTTCTGGTTTGATTTCCTGGATTCTGTTTGCTTTTGTTGTTGCTTTGTTTCCTTGGTGTGCCTGCAGTGTCCAGTCAGGATGAGAGTGACTCTTGCCAAGGAAATGTGTGGTGCTGTCGCTTAATATTAAATCTGGTTTTTGCTGATCCCTTGCCGGGGATTTTTTCAGCACTCTCAAGCCCTCGTTGGTAACAGGGTGAAGGAGCCCTGGCCCAGGCTCTGGCCCTGGGGGACACGGGGACGCTGCCAGGGGGTCCCTGTCCCCCTGTCCCACCCCCTATGGCCCCGGTCCCCCATCCCCGTGTCAGGCTCTGGGGTCGATCTCGTGGAACATCCTCGGGGGGAGGCTGCGGCGCTGGGAGCGGGGAGACCCAGGGGGACAGGGGACCCCCTGTGCACGAGCAGCGTTGGACTTCTCTGGGGGAACTGGGAGGGGGGGCTGGGGCGGAGTGACCTCCCCAGTGACCTCACACAGCCCCTGTGAGGTCACACAGTCCCTGTGATGTCACACAGCCCCTGTGATGTCACACAGCCCACTCTGAGATGTAACAGGCCACCTGTGATTTCATACAGGTGTCCTGTGAGGTCACAGCCTGCTCTTTGAGATCCCAGTCTGCTCTGTGATGTCACAAAATCTTCCCTGTAATGTCACAGCCCAGCCTGTGATGTCACAGGCACCCTATTATGTCACAGCCAGCACTATGATGTCACAGCCACCTTTGTGATGTTATGCCGTCTCGCTGTGATGTCGCAGCCTGCTCTGTGATTTCACAGTCAGCTCTGTGATGTCACAACCCACTCTCTATTGTCTCAGCCTTCTCTGTGACATCACACAGCTGCTCTGTGATGTCACAGAGCCCTTTTCTATGATGGCAGAGTCTTCTCTGTGGCCTCACAGCCCATTCTGTGATGTCACACAGCCAGCCTGTAATGTCACAGCCGACTTTGTGACATCACAACCTCCTCAGTGATGTCACAGCCTGCTCTGTGATGTCACAGCCTGCTCTGTGGTGGCAGAACTCACTTAACATGTCACACAGCACCTCTGTGGCTCACAGACCCACCCTGTGATGTCACAACACCTTCAGTGATGGAACACAGCCACCCTATAATGTCACAGCACACTCTTTGACCTCACAGCTTGCTCTGCTCTGTGATGTCATACAGGCATGCTCTGATGTCACAGCCTGCTCTGTGATGTCACTTAATAAACCAGGGATGTCACAGCCAACTGTATGATGTCACAACCTGGTCTGTGATGTCACACAATCACAGAATCACAGAATTGCTGGGTTGGAAGAGACCTTTAAGATCATCAAGTCCAACCCATGCCCTAACACCACCTCAGCTAAACCATGGCACTGAGTGCCACATCCAGTCTTTTTTTTAAACACATCCCATGATGGTGACTCCACCACCTCCCTGGACAGACAGTTCCAGTACTTCATCACCCTTTCCAGAAAAAACTTTTTTCCTAATATCCAACCTAAATTTCCCTTGGTGCAGCTTAAGACTGTGTCCTCTGGTCCTGTCAGTTGTTGTGAGGAGAAAGAGACCGACCCCCACCTGACTGCAACCACCTTTCAGGGAGTGTAGAGAGTGATAAGGTCACCTCTGAGTCTTCTCCAGGATAAACAACTCCAGCTCCCTCAGTCATTCCTCACAGGACTTGTGTTCCAGACCCCTTGTAATAGATAAGAGAAGTCTCTTTGTTCATCATTAAACAGGAACTCAGGCAAAGGAAGAGGTTTTTTGTGAATAACAGGAAACCCGAGGATATGCTGACTCCTTAAGTTGATTGTACAACTAGGGTCGGGAGGTGTGTAACCATCTATGGAAAGATTGTTACAGGGTCATTAACCCCCAGCGAGGAAGAGGAGGAGAGCCTTCATCCAGACGACCACCAGAGAGCAGGCGGCGACCCCCTTAGCAACTGGAGGCGCACGCGCAGAGTACTCCTGGAAAAGCCACAAGGCACGCGGAAGAAGGGGGAGAATAAAGGACCGTGGGAAAAGGGAAGCGGCGTGAGCCTTGGCGGAGCACTGACTCCCCGGCTGCACCCAGCGCTGTTTGCTTGTCATTGCTTGCTGTAATCAATAAAATTCCTTTTATCAATCCCTAAAGGATCAGACAAATTATTTATTTTAACTTATAACACCCGTTCCCTGCTCTTGCTGCTGCCCCATCTTCAAAGCCTCTCCCTCGGGCTCTTCCTCCCGTGCAGAGCAGCTCTCCTGGACAGGGACGGCAGATGGCACAGCTGGGAAGCAAAGGGAGCACTGAGTCAGTATGGGGACGTTTTCCTTGGCAGCAGCGGCACTTCCATCAGGGAAGGGAAGATCTCAGAGCCTCCCCAGGAGGGTTAGAAAGAAAAAGCAGCCGAGCGGGCCAGGCTGTGGTGAGCGCAGCCGCGGCGGGACTGTCCCACAGCCCCGGCAGCCCGGCACAGCCGGCACAGCTCCCGGGCCCTGCCGGCACAGCTGCCTTGCCCAAGGACAGCCCCTGTGCCGGCCGGGGCAGCTGCGCTGAGCAGCCCCAGCACGGGCAGGGCCCGCTGCTGCCCCGCCGGGCAGTGCCCACGGCCACAGCCCACGCCACCCTCAGCCCCACCCTGCCTCCCCGGCCCTGGGGCCTCACCCGGGCTCTCTCCAGCGTGGCAGCAGCAGGTCCCCGTTCCCTGCTCTTGCTGCTGGCCTTCTGCTTCTGCCTGCTGGCTCCCGTCAGTCTCCGGCTGTCTTCAAGGTCTCCACTGCAGCTGTGGCAAAAGCGGAGGCTCTGCAACTGGTTCCAAGGCCTGGCAGAGCTGCAGTCCCGGAGCCCTCTGTGCTCCCTGCCGGCCCCCTCCATCCCCTCAGCCCCGCCATGCTCTCGGCAAACCCCCAGCCCCCTTCAGTTTCTTCAGCCTCTCACAGTCCTCTCAGCCCCTCAGTCCCTTCTGACCCATCCCGTCCCCCTAGACCCGCCACCCCTCGGCCTGTGCCACTTCCCTGTCACCTCAGTGCCACCATCGCCCTCGGCTGCCCCACAGCCCTCAGCCCCAGCAGCACCTCAGGGTCACCGTCCCTTCAGCGTCACCGCCCCCTCAGCCCCCTCAGTCTCACCGTCCTTCAGCAGCTCCTCAGGGGACAGTGCCTGGGGCCACCGGCAGCTCCCACCGCTCCAGGGACACCCGGGGCTGGAACTGCTGCTCCGCCCGGCCCGGCCGCCAGCTCGGACCCAGCACAGGGAGAGGGGACACAGGGGGCACGGGGGAAAAGCAAGAGGTGAGGGAGGAAGCAGAGCAGGGGAAGAGGTTAAAAAGAGGCCTATACCTATACAGATATCAATCTAGGTAACTAAACCCACATATATCAATATAAATATGCCTATCTACAAATATAACTATATATATGTAAATGTAACTATACACATGTATAAATGTAACTATGGACATCTACAACTACAACTGCACATCTAAAAATATAAATATATACACCTAAAACTAAAAATAAATTAACTGGACAAATCTCTATGTAGATAGATAAGAATAACTACATAAATCTATAAAGACAACTACATATATCAATAAATATAACTATACACATCTATAAATATAACTAGAGACAGAGGAATTCTACCTGCCCAGTGGTCACAGGCTCTCCCTCTGTCTCTTCCTGGCACACAGGGCAGCCCTCCTGGACACGTTGATCACACGGGATCTGGGAAGCAAAGGAACACTGAGACAACACTGGCCCTTGTTCAAGCGCCCCTTGAGCACCAATTGTCCTTCTATCAGGGACATTAAAAGATGGCCTGAAAGGCAGACTCTCACTTGGCAATTTCAAGCCTGCTCTATAAAGAACAGGGATCCTTCCAACTTTTCAAAACGGAACTGTGTAAAGTATTTAAGTATTCTAATAAAGTCTCAGCACCCACAGTGCAAATGGCACCCACGAGAGCTTGAAACACAGACAGTCCCAGTGACAGTGAGACCACAGTCCTCACTGAAATGGCTGAAGGCTGCTGGGGGCTGAGGTATGAATCAGACTGGGACACCCAGCTTGGTGGCACAACTCCCACAAGGTCAGGTTTATTCCCCGCTCTCTCGCCAGAGCAGAGGACTCAGTGTCCAAGCCTCTGGCGAAGCGTGGAGGGCAGGGCTCGGGCAGGTTGTGCATGTGCCTTGGAACTAAAGACACTTGATCTCTTCCTTCCTCTCCTTTCAAAATATGCTCAGCGAGAACAACTTTTGTCCCTTTGGCTCTATCCCCAGTAGCTTATTCCTGACACAACAGGAGGGCCAGGATGCTGCATTATTTCTGCAGCCATTTTGTCATGGCTGCTGGGAATTTTGGCAGGGATGTGGTGTGGCTTAGAGTCTCGGTGCTCCCTGTGCTTGGAGGGTTTGAAACCTGTTCCTAAAATCAAAATGGGAACTTGTTGATTTGTGACATTTCTTCCTGGGATGTAGTGTTTAAGTAAACTTAATTTGCCTGGAAGGTGCACCTCTCAGAGGTTTGTCTCATGGGTGTCCCTTCCTTGAAGCATGGAATCTCCTGCCTTCCTCCATCCCCTCCCTGCAGGAAATACCAGATACAAAGTAAAAGGAGTTCATCGCAGGCTCTTACACTATTCATTATCTTGGGGAAAACAT
The DNA here is from genome assembly GCF_031753505.1 of Anomalospiza imberbis. Classification (NCBI taxonomy): domain Eukaryota; kingdom Metazoa; phylum Chordata; class Aves; order Passeriformes; family Viduidae; genus Anomalospiza; species Anomalospiza imberbis. The sequence continues at coordinate 889,534 of NC_089719.1, read as the reverse complement.
TCAGAATATATGAGTAAAGCCTTGTAAATGATGAGGAATCCTGAGAAGTGAGAAGGAGCACTGCATCCTGCCTTTCCAAGGGGAACCTGGGCTGCTGAGAGCTCCTGCCATGGTGTAAGAGCTGTTAGAAGGAATGAGAGTAGAACCCGCTCCCCTTTCCCTGGAAATTGCTCCCGGGGTTACAGGTTCTGGCAGCAAGTTGGCTAAGGAATGATGTGGTAATGCTGCTGGTAGATTTTGGGGTACAGATGCTTCTTCATGGCACCAGGACCTGGCTCATGAATAAACTGTCTGCATCTTCAAACACCTTGGCTACAGCAGCAGGAGTTCCTTTCCCAGCTGTGAACAGCAGCCTGAACTTTGCAGCCCCAGCAGAGCTGCAAAGCCCCTCTGTCCGTCCCCAGTCACTCTTGTATCACCTTTCTACTGAAATGAGCTTTGTGTGAACTCTGCCCAGGTTGGCATCCCTCTGCTCCTGGCAGGAAATGGATACTTCAAACAATTTGTATTAGTTCCACGGAGGAGTTTGGGAAACTCCTGTTCTCCCTTAGCAAGAAAAAAGTCTTGGTTTTGTTTTAAAACAAAAGCTTATTTCAAGCTCACTTTGGAAGTGACTGAGTTTCTCTCGGTGGACATAATTTTAACACTTAGAAACAATGAAAATTTTGGGTTTGTTCTAAAGTAAAAGCTTATTTCAAGCTCATTTCTGAAATAACCGAGTTTCTCTGTGCTTTGAATTAAACCACCGAGAAACAGAATGTATGGAAATAATTAACATTTATCAGGACTAGTAAGTATTGGGGTAAAAAAGAGTAAAGCGGTGACAGTATTCTTTATGAAAACATTCTCTAAATTCAGTGTCTTAGACAAGAAAGAAAAAACCTCATCTCCAGTCTCCCGTGCACCTGCTCTCACAGCAGATCCTCCCCTCTGCCACAGTCTGCAGGCACTGATGTGCCTGTGCCACTCCCCTTCCCACAGAAACCCACAGCAATCTCTTGTCCCCAGGGGATAAGGCTGGAGCAGTGGCTGAAGGAGAAAATAGCATGTCTTTGTTGGGCAGCAGTAAGTTGAGTCTTTTGGGAAAAGGCACAGTTGGTGATGCACTAATTCAGAGCAATCCGTATTTTGCATTTGACATGGGAGAAACTCCTCAGACAGCCACCAGAAATAATACTTGCTTAATAGTAGTTATTAGGTGGTTGACAGTTTTCCATTTCTGTTTTTGCTTTTAGATGAAGTCTGATTTGTTGAAGGATTTGGTGTTTGGAGCTTTGAAGCAAAACATTTTTGTTTAAGATATGATAGACATTTTACATTTTTTTTTATAACATGTTTCTGGGCTCCTGTGTAGAGATAAGAACATAAAAGCCTTGATAAAAATACTTACAAAATTGGCCTGAAATACTTCTTTCCTAGTGTTTTGATGATAGGAGCAATATTCACGTGTTCTAAACAAGTCACGTTGGAGGTTGTGAAGTACCAGATGCTACACAAAGAAAAAGCTCTTTCTAGAAAACTGATCATCTGAAGGGTGGAGGCAGGGGAAGGGAAGGCAACAAAAGTGACCTCAGTGCCTTGCCCATCAAGTTTGTCAGGAATGTGGGGCCATCCCAGATCTATTATACCTACCAAGGTGCAGGCCTGTGGATCCCACTTCTTTGTTTTACATCCTAATTTCTCTTCCCCGTGTTCCTGCACTGGAAGGAGCAGACACACAAAATCAGAGAACAAGCCCTGAGCAGGGAACAAAGAGCAGCTCTTGAGGCTAATTCGTCTGGGTCTCACTGCGATCAGCTTTTGGTGCTGATGCAGAGCTTTTCATACACAAGGGCTTTTCAAAGGTTGGAGATGCAAATAGGTAGAATGTCTTCCTCAATGCGCCTGCAGCCTTTGAACTGCACCTGACAAGAACAGCCCAGGAACGGCCCCGCCCAGTGCGGCTGGGCGCGCGCGGGCCCGAGCGCAGCGCCCCCCTCAGGCCGCGCGCCGCCGGCGCAGCCGCGGCCGTTGCGCCGGGGCCGTTGTGGCGACAGCCGGCGAGCGGCGCCATGGCGGAGCTGCCGCTGCCCGCCGGGCTCAGAGCCAGCGCCTTCCCCGCCAAGCTGTGGCGCCTGGCGAACAGCCCCCGCGTCCGCTCCGTGCGCTGGGACAGCCGGGCCCGGGGGCTGCTCATCCACCGCTCCCTCTTCGAGCGGGAGCTGCTCAGCCCGGGCGACGCCCGGGGCCCGGCCCCGCACACCTTCAGGGCCACGCAGTTCTGCAGCTTCGTGCGCCAGCTCTACCGCTACGGCTTCCGCAGGGTGCCGGGCCGGGTTGGCTCCGCTGTGCCGGGCGATGCCGGGGCTTGGCTCCACTACGGCAACCCCTGCTTTCGCCGCGACCGCCCCGACCTCCTGTTCCGCATCAGGCGCCGGAGCGCGGCCAACAGGCAGCGGCCGGCGGCGGGGCGGGAGGGCCGCAGGCGCCCGCCCCGCGGCTCCCAGCAGCTCCCCGGGGCGCGGCCGCTGCCGCACGGGCGGGACGGGCGCAGTCGCTTCCAGCCGCTCTCCAGGGAGCGGCCGCCGCTGCCGCCCGGGCGCCCGCCCAGCGGCTTCCTGCTGCTGCACAGGGAGCGGACGCTGCCGGACGGGCGAGAGCTGCGCAGCCCCCGGCCTGGCCGCTTCCAGCCGCCCCCCGGGCAGCGGCCGCTGCTCGCCCGGCGCCCGCCCTGCGGCTTCCACCTGCTGCACAGGGACCGGCCGGTGCCGGCCCGGCGGGAGGGGCCGAGCCGCTTCCAGGAGCTCTATGGGGAGCGGCCGCCGCCCGCCGAGCGGGAGCTGCTACGGATCCCGCCCTGCGGCTTCTTCGGTTTCTACGGGGAGCCGCTGCTGCCGCTCGGGCGGGAGGGGCCTCGCAGCTGCTTCCAGCAGCTCTACGGGGGGCAGCTGCCTCCGATCGACCGGGAGGTGCTCAGGATCCAGCCCTGCAGCTTCCAGCAGCTCCACAGGGAGCAGCAGCCCCCAGCCTACGACCCGCGAGGTAGGAAAAGAGTTGTAGCCTTGCTTTTCCCCAAAAGGTCATGAAAAGGGACTGTTTGAAGTATTTTTCCACAAGGCTCTGTCCTTCTCGGCCCAAAATTCTCAAGCTTATTTAGAAGGGGCACCTAGAAAGGCAAAAGATTCTCTGCCTGGTTTTCCTGCCTGCTTCCTGTGATGGTTGATCCAAGGCAGCAACAGAGATCAGTGTCTCAGAGCCACATTGTGGAGTGTGACCAATGTCTTTGGATTCTTGCAGCCACCTCGGGCACTTCAGCCCCCAGCGCTCCACCTGGCAGTGCAGGTTGTGCAGCATCGACGGCCTCCGGCTCAGCCTGGAATGCACCTGGTGAAGAGCAATTGCCACCAGTGGATCTTGGCTTTGCCGTAGAGGAAATGATCCGGGAGATCAGGAGATCCCTGCCTGAAAGGTCTCCCTCTGCTCAGGTAACCCATTGGAGGGGAATGGAAGAGGCTGGGCTGAAAGCTTTTGAACGCTGTTACATGGAGAAGGAGAGTAACTGTATCCTTGATGCGAGTCCAGCAAAATACTGAATGATCTTTAGTTTTCTTTTTTTTCTCTTGTTCTTTCAAGGGCAATATGAATGTTGCCCCTGAGTCTTCAGGAGGGGAGCCTGTGAACCGGGCTGCAGCAGAGGAAACTTCATCTGGCACCGAGAGCTGCGAGAACAGTTCCCCAGAGCCCGAGGAGCCTGGTAAGGACAGAGCCCCCGTTGGTTTAGAGAGGTGTGAGACGGCTGCTCTGAGCCTGCCTCTGGCAGGAAGGGAGACGAGAAGAGTTGAGCTCTTGTCTGCAGGGTTGGTGCTTCCTGGTGCCTTTAGTTCAAAGGCACATGCACAACCTGCCCGAGTCCTGCCTTCCACGCTTCGCCAGAGGCTTGGGCACCGAGTCCTCTGCTGTGGCAAGAGAGCAGGGAATAAACCTGACCTTGTGGGAGTTGTGCCACCAAGCTGGGTGTCCCAGTCTGGTTCATACCTCAGCCCCCAGCAGCCTTCAGCCATTTCGGTGAGGACTGTGGTCTCTCTGTCACTGGGACTGTCTGTGTTTCAAGCTCTCGTGGGTGCCATTTGCACTGTGGGTGCTGAGACTTTATTAGGATACTTAAATACTTTACACAGTTCCGTTTTGATGACTTGGAAGGATCCCTGTTCTTTATAGAGCAGGCTTGAAATTGCCAAGTGAGAGTCTGCCTTTCAGGCCATCTTTTAATGTCCCTGATAGAAGGACAATTGGTGCTCAAGGGGCGCTTGAACAAGGGCCAGTGTTGTCTCAGTGTTCCCTTTGCTTCCCAGATCCCATGTGATCAACTTGTCCAGGAGGGCTGCCCTGTGCGCCAGGAAGAGACAGAGGGAGAGCCTGTGACCATTGGGCAGGTAGAATTCCTCTGTCTCTACTTATATTTATAGATGTGTATAGTTCTATTTATTGATATATGTTGTTGTCTTTATAGATTTATGTAGTTCCATTTATCTATCTACATAGACAGAGATTTGTCTAGTTAATTTATTTTTAGTTTTAGGTGTATATATTTACATTTTTAGATTTGCAGTTATAGTTGTAGATGTCCGTAGTTACATTTATACATGCATATAGGTGTAGGCCTCTTTTTATACATCTGTATAGGTGTAGACCTCTTTTTAACCTCTTCCCCTGCTCTGCTTCCTCCCTCACCTCTTGCTTTTCCCCCGTGCCCCCTGTGTCCCCTCTCCCTGTGCTGGGTCCGAGCTGGCGGCCGGGCCGGGCGGAGCAGCAGTTCCAGCCCCGGGTGTCCCTGGAGCGGTGGGAGCTGCCGGTGGCCCCAGGCACTGTCCCCTGAGGAGCTGCTGAAGGACGGTGAGACTGAGGGGGCTGAGGGGGCGGTGACGCTGAAGGGACGGTGACCTTGAGGTGCTGCTGGGGCTGAGGGCTGTGGGGCAGCCGAGGGCGATGGTGGCACTGAGGTGACAGGGAAGTGGCACAGGCCGAGGGGTGGCGGGTCTAGGGGGACGGGATGGGTCAGAAGGGACTGAGGGGCTGAGAGGACTGTGAGGGGCTGAAGAAACTGAAGGGGGCTGGGGGTTTGCCGAGAGCATGGCGGGGCTGAGGGGATGGAGGGGGCCGGCAGGGAGCACAGAGGGCTCCGGGACTGCAGCTCTGCCAGGCCTTGGAACCAGTTGCAGAGCCTCCGCTTTTGCCACAGCTGCAGTGGAGACCTTGAGGACAGCCGGAGACTGACGGGAGCCAGCAGGGAGAAGCTGAAGGCCAGCAGCAAGAGCAGGGAACGGGGACCTGCTGCTGCCACGCTGGAGAGAGCCCGGGTGAGGCCCCAGGGCCGGGGAGGCAGGGTGGGGCTGAGGGTGGCGTGGGCTGTGGCCGTGGGCACTGCCCGGCGGGGCAGCAGCGGGCCCTGCCCGTGCCGGGGCTGCTCAGCGCAGCTGCCCCGGCCGGCACAGGGGCTGTCCTTGGGCAAGGCAGCTGTGCCGGCAGGGCCCGGGAGCTGTGCCGGCTGTGCCGGGCTGCCGGGGCTGCGGGACAGTCCCGCCGCAGCTGCGCTCACCACAGCCTGGCCTGCTCAGCTGCTTTTTCTTTCTAACCCTCCTGGGGAGGCTCTGAGATCTTCCCTTCCCTGATGGAAGTGCAGCTGCTGCCAAGGAAAACGTCCCCATACTGACTCAGTGCTCCCTTTGCTTCCCAGCTGTGCCATCTGCCGTTCTGTCCAGGAGAGCTGCTCTGCACGGGAGGAAGAGCCCGAGGGAGAGGCTTTGAAGATGGGGCAGCAGCCAGAGCAGGGAACGGGTGTTCTAAGTTAAAGTAAATAATTAGTCTGATCCTTTAGGGATTGATAAAAAGAATTTTATTGATTACAGCAAGCAATGACAAGCAAACAGCGCTGGGTGCAGCCGGGGAGTCAGTGCTCCGCCAAGGCTCACGCCGCTTCCCTTTTCCCACGGTCCTTTATTCTCCCCCTTCTTCCACGTTTGTGGCTTTTCCGGGAGTACTCTGCGCGTGCGCCTCCAGTTGCTAGGGGGTCACCACCTGCTCTCTGGTGGTCGTCTGGATGAAGGCTCTCCTCCTCTTCCTCGTTGGGGGTTTATGACCCTGTAACAATCTTTCCATAGATGGTTACACACCTCCCGACCCTCGTACAATCAACTTAAGGAGTCAGCATATCCTCGGGTTTCCTGTTATTCACAAAAAACCTCTTCCTTTGCCTGAGTTCCTGTTTAATGATGAACAAAGAGACTTCTCTTATCTATTACAAGGGGTCTGGAACACAAGTCCTGTGAGGAATGCCTGAGGGAGCTGGAGTTGTTTATCCTGGAGAAGACTCAGAGGTGACCTTATCACTCTCTACACTCCCTGAAAGGTGGTTGCAGTCAGGTGGGGGTCGGTCTCTTTCCTCACAGCAACTGACAGAACCAGGGGACACAGTCTTAAGCTGCACCAAGGGAAATTTAGGTTGGATATTAGGAACAAAGTTTTTGATGGAAAGGGTGATAAATTCCTGGAATTGTCTGTCCAGGGAGGTGGTGGAGTCACCATCCTGGGATGTGTTTAAAAAAAGACTGGATGTGGCACTCAGTGCCATGGTTTAGCTGAGGTGGTGTTAGGGCATGGGTTGGACATGATGACCTTAAAGGTCTCTTCCAACCCAGCAATTCTGTGATTGTGTGACATCACAGAACAAGTTGTGACATCATATAGTAGGCTGTGTCATCCCAGGTTTATTATGTGACATCACAGAGCAGGCTGTGACATCAGAGCATGCCTGTATGACATCACAGAGCAGAGCAAGCTGTGAGGTCAAAGAGTGTGCTGTGACATTATAGGGTGGCTGTGTTCCATCACTGAAGGTGTTGTGACATCACAGGGTGGGTCTGTGAGCCCACAGAGGTGCTGTGTGACATGCTAAGTGAGTTCTGCCATCACAGAGCAGGCTGTGACATCACAGAGCAGGCTGTGACATCACTGAGGAGGTTGTGATGTCACAAAGTTGGCTGGTACATTACAGGCTGGCTGTGTGACATCACAGAACGGGCTGTGAGGCCACAGAGAAGACTCTGCCATCATAGAAAAGGGCTCTGTGACATCACAGAGCAGCTGTGTGATGTCACAGAGAAGGCTGAGACAATACAGAGTGGGTTGTGAAATCACAGAGCTGACTGTGAAATCACAGAGCAGGCTGTGACATCACAGCGAGGCTGCATGACATCACAAAGGTAGAGCTGTGCCATCATAGAGCTGGCTGTGACATCACAGGGTGTCTGTGGCATCACAAGCTGGGCTGTGACATCACAGGGCAGATTTTGTGACATCACAGAGCAGACTGGGACCTCAAAGAGCAGGCTGTGACATTACAGGGCAGCTGTGTGACATCACAGGTGACCTGTTACATCTCAGAGTGGGCTGTGTGACATCACAGGGGCTGTGTGAGGTCACTGGGGAGGTAACTCTGCCCCAGCCCCCCCTCCCAGTTCCCCCAGAGAAGTCCAACGCTGCTCGTGCACAGAGGGGTCCCCTGTCCCCCCGGGTCCCCCCGCCCCCGGCGCCGCAGCCTCCCCCAGAGGATGTTCCACGAGATCGACCCCAGAGCCTGACACGGGGACGGGGGCTGTGGACAGCTGGGGTGGGACAGGGGGACAGGGACCCTCCGGCAGCGTCCCTCTGTCCCCCAGGGCCAGAGCCTGGCCCAGGGCTCCTTCACCCTGTTACCAACAAGGGCTTGAGAGCGCTGAAAAAATCCCCAGCAAGGGATCAGCAAAAACCAGATTTAATATTAAGTGACAGCACCACAAAGTTCCTTGGCAAGAGTCACTCTGCTCCTGACTGGACACTTCAGGCACACCAAGAAAACAAAGCAACAACAAAACCAAACAAAATCCAGGCAATCAAACCAGAAATTAACTGAGAACTGTCCCTGTGTGTGTGTGTGTGTGACAAAAGGGCAGTGAGGGCAAGGTGTGAAAAATGCATATTTTATGATTGGCTTTTGTCACAAATATTAAATATTATATGTGCAGTGATAGAAAGTTATGCTGTATTAATTCTCTTAAGTAGTGTGTTAAATGTAGTTCTAGGTTATAACACAATGTTAAAATAGAAACTCTGCAATGTCAGATATTTTTACTAGCTCAAGAAAAGGGATAAGATAATCAAGAAACTTTGCACAGAAATAAGAGCGACAAGACACATAAAGAGTTACTGCCTCCTTATCAGAAAAGACAAACGTTCTTCCACCTTCTCTTCATCTTTATGGAACCACTAGGATTAAGGGGAAGAAGTTCACAACAACCAGAAAAATTCTTAATTTGCAAGGAATTTATGCATCATGTATGAGATATATGAATATGCAACAGGCTGTTGCTGTTAAGGGTAATTCCTTTGTTCACAAGGCATGTTTTTGGCAGCTTAGTGCCCAAAAACATCCGGACATCCATAATTCTTTACTTTTTATTGTCTTGTAATTGTCCTAATCCTCATTGTCCAAATTTTTATTACTCTAATTTTATTGCTATTTTTATAACAATTTTATTACTAATAAACTTTTAAAACTAAAAAAAACCCCAAGGGATTGGCTTTTTTCACACTATGAAGCCACCCCCCCACTTAACACCCAGCCTCCTGCTTCTCAAAACCTACCTTTACCCCCTCCAATGATCCCTGCCCCTTCTCTATCTCCTCAGGGAATCTCCATGCCATTTTTACCCCCTCCAACAACCCCACTCCCCCATATATATCCACCCCTTGGTGCTTTTTCCCCGTTGCCTCCTACCCCCACTAACATACAAATTGCTTCACCTGTAAGTCAGAATACAACACCTTTCCCTGAGAAAAAACCTCTGGATATATCCTCCAACCTAACAACTGAGCCCTCCCAACATGATATCAAAGAATTAGTGAGCCAGTCAAATAAGCCTTCAGATGCTGCCCCTTACTGTAATACCAGATCAAAAAGTGGTGTAAGGCCAGAGGTAAATCCTGACAGGCTGCTTCCCTGAGGGAAGTTCCACTAGGTGTGGGGGTAGGAGGAATAGGTGTTATAAATGCACCCCTGACAGCTTCTGAAGCAAGAATATATAAGAAAGAGCTAGTTGGTTTAACAGAAGATCCAACTGGCACCGCACATCAAACAGATCAGTTCCTGGGTCCCAATACACACACCTGGGAAGAGCTGCATCCTATTAGGAACATCCTCTTCTCCCCAGAGGAGATTCACCATCTAACCCACTGGTTTGAGGCATTCCCCACGAGAAGGGAGACAGCCCAAACTGTGACAAAAGTTCTCTTAGAAGAAATTATTCCAAGATACGGGCTCGTAAATTTTATTGATTCAGACCGTGGCCCCCACTCTACATCCAGTGTTCTGCAACAAGTCCTCGGGGCCCTGGGAATGAAGTGGGAGTTACACACCCCTTGGCACCCTCAGAGTTCTGGGAGGGTCGAGAGGGTAAATCAAACCTTAAAGAATATTTTAACTAAATTGGTCTTAGAAACCCTATGGAATTGGGTCAAATGTTTACCACTAGCCCTATGACGAATAAGAACAAGACCCAGAACAGATCTAGGGGTCTCTCCTTGTGAAATGTTGTTTGGGCTGCCTTTCTTGCTTACCCCATACAGTACTGGGGAACATCAAGAGGGGGGGATGGCCATGCAAAAATATATAGAAACAGTAACAACAACCCTGGAAGAACTAAAGAAAAAGGGCTACCTTCCCCAAACTTCCCCACTGGACTGTAAAATACATGGTACTAACCCAGGAGACTGGGTGTTGATTAAATCATGGAAAAACCCTCCACTAACTGCTCACTTTGAAGGCCCCTTCCAGGCACTGCTTGCAGCAAACACCACAGTGAGAACAAAGGAGCGGGGCTGGACTCATGCAAGTCGAGTGAAGGGTCCAGTACAACCTCCAGCTGAGGCAAGCGAATGGACTATAGCCAGCAGAGACGATAAAGACTTGAAATTGGTCCTGAGGAAAGCACCAAAAGAAGTGCAGCCCTGAACACAACCCCCCCACAGGAAACCTCTACATTGTTATCTGTATATCCTTAAAGTTTGCTAATGTTTGTTACAGTTATAGGATAAATTTAAGTTTTGTTTAGCTAAGAATTGACAATCAGAATAACATCTCAGTTTCCAGTACTGCTCCATAGAGCACTCCCCTTGCAACCCTCATTGGGACCAAATTGAGGGAAGGGAGTTGGTGAGATAAGGGTCATGGCAGAATGTCTCCAGAAGGAGGGAAAACCAGAGGTGGGAGGCAAGACTGGATCAGGAACTACCTCTGGGAAAGACTCTCAGGGCACCGAGAAAAGCCCTGTGGATCGAGAGGTGAGGAGGCCAGCCCGTACCAGACTCCCACTGGTAGCAATGCTGCTACTAATCCACTTCGGAGGAAGTGGAGGAAACACTTGTGAGAAGTGTTACTATCCCTTGTGTAGAGGAGATACAGTAAGTGCATTCATCAGAGTGCACACCAACATGAATCCCAAATGTATCGACCACTCCCAGTTAACAACCTGTAAAGAGGATAATGAAATATATTGGCTGGCTAAAACTATTGCAAACCCAAGTCAGAGGATCTCAGGAGAGTGCCCCATGAAAGAAAGATGGGTATGTTTTGAACAAGAAAGTAAAACCAACTTAGAGGATACATTCAAGGAGAAAGAAGTGCAATTGAAAGGACAAAGGGATAGGGAGGGACAAATAAATGGTAAGAATATTTTTATCAATATGGTGGAAAAGATTACAAAATAATTTAATTTGACTGATTGTTGGGTGTGCAAGGGGACACACTTAAAATTTGTCCATAGGATGGTATCAGTTTGGGTCCCCTAGACATTTTAAAATGGATTACATGAAAAAAAATTATGGTAGTATTCAAAAGAAGGGAAGGAGAGTGGAAGCTAAAATCCACAATAATAGGGGAAGAGTGTTTATCAAGAAAAGGGAAAATGTATATTATAGAAGCAGGAGAAACACCATGTGAAAGATATCTAGCAGCAAATGACACACACACACCAGGTGGATCCCAGAAACCCCCCATTCATATTGGTCAATAGAAAAAACTGAAAGTAGATGTGTATATAGTGAAAAACTGTTTGAATGCTTAGGAGATTATATTAACCCATTCTGGGCAATAGAAACCCTATCCAAATATTGGAAACATACAGCAAATCAAGATTCTAATTTCTGGGATGCACCTAAGTTTTTTTTTGATCTGTGGTAACACGGCATATTTGAAGTTACTGGGAGGGTGGACCGGGAGCTGCACAATTGGAGCAGTAAAACCATCCTTTTTCTTACTGCTTAAGGATGTGAAATCAAACTTGGGAGTCCCAGTATATGATGATCTGGCCAGAAAGAAAAGGACTTTACTTGGCAGAACCCAAAATTGGAACAATGAAATCTGGACCCCACAAAAGATTATCGATACTTATGGGCCGGCTACCTGGGCCCAAGGTGGATCCTGGGGGTACAGAAGCCCAGTATACATGCTCAATCGAATCATCCGTTTACAAGCAGTACTTGAAATAATGTCCAATCAAACAACTCTGACCATTGATCTCTTGAGCCAGCAGCAACCACAAACATGATCAGTAATTTACCAAATTCGATTGGCAGTGGACTACCTCCTCGCAGAGGAAGGAGGGATCTGTGGGAAATTTAACATTTCAGAATGCTGCCTAGAGATCGATGACCACAGTCATGTAATTAAAAACATGACTCAAAATATTAGGAAACTAACCTATGCTGGAATGCAAAAATGGACCCCCTTTTTGGAGACCCCGACTGGTAGGACAACTTGTTCACCTGGAACGGTAAATGGTGGAAGAAATTGGTCTTCTTTGTAGTGTGTGCACTAGTAAGTGTAATATTTCTACCATGTGCATTTCCATGTCTAGTCCTGATAGTACCCAGCATTGGCCAAGGCAGCATCATGCTGGAAGGTAACGTAGAAGGGAAAATGACAAAAAAATAACTCTAATAAAAGAACAGAGTGATCAGAATGCCAGAGAAATGCTTGAACAGTATGACAAACTGAGAAAATTAGAAATTGGACTTTAAAAGGTTGATGCAGGCTAGAAGACGGATCAAATCGTTAGAGGGGGAATTGTTAAACTAGGTTAGAAACTATTGTAAAATAGTTGATCGCTGTTGAGCGTGTACTGTTGGTTTGGTTATGGTAAAAGGGGTTTGAAGGGTAGTTAGAAGAAATACGGTACTCCACGTACCGTATTACACCTAAGTAAAGTGCAGCCCCCCCAAGGGAAAGGAGCCAGCCTGGACTGAACTGCCGCGGGCCAATCGAGCGCCTAAACCTTCATGCAAATGAGGGATCCAAAAAGAAACCGATCCAAAGGGACAAAAAACAGGATAAAAAGGGGCTTCTGACCCACTGAACCTGTGCTGCTCCACCTGGAACGTCGGGGACGTCGCTGCTCAGAAGACCCAGCGCCGGCGCTGCAGCATCCTTGAGGGGAGCGCTCCTGCTCAGCCCGCGGGCCTCCATGCTTTAGGCCTTTCTTTTTTTTATTACATTAAATGCTGAAATCACTTTTCGTACTGGGAATGTTTCTAGCAAGTATGCTTGTGTTAAAGTGCCTGCTTGGATGGCAATGAACACAGGATGAGGACACCTGTACAGATCTGCCAACGATCAGCACTCACCGTCTGAAGGCAGTGAGGGCCGGGGCCAAAACTGAAGATGATGATAAAAAAGGACTAAAACCACAACCAAGGGATACGCATGCTCTAAAAGTGTGGAACCGAGGAGGGGGAGCCACTCTAAACAGTTCTTGGAATATGTAAACTAGTTTGGGAAAAAAGTTTACTATGCATAAGGGTCTATGAATATGCAACAGGCTGATGGAATGGAAAAGGTATTTAATGGGCATCTCCGGAGATAAGTGTGCTCCTGGTTCAGTGCCAAGATGCACCCGGCCGTAACAACCTTTGCTCTAAGGTCCTTGTCTCCTATCGTCCTGTATTAAAATGTTTAAATTTTCACAGGAGAGTGAGCGTGTTTTTCACAGCCCCGAGCAGAGAGCTCTGCCCGGGGGCTCCCGGGAAAGGCGGCGGCGCTCGGCAGCGGCCCCAGCCCGCGGGAATTCCCCCGCACCGGGACAAAATCCTGCCCCGAAGGAGGCACTTGGAACGCCCGCCTGCGGCTCTCCCTGCCCCAAAGATCCCGGCAGCGGCCCCGCTGTCGCAGCTGCGGCTCTGGAGCAGGGAGGCTCCGCGGGACCCCCGGGCTGTGCCCCCTCCCAGGCCGTGCCCGCCCCGGTGCTGATGTTCCGCCCGGGCTCTCTCGCTGCTCCCGGCTCCCGCAGTCCCGCCGTGACCGGGCACCGACCGCCCGGCGCCGCAGGGCCCCGAGCCCCTGCCCAGCAAAGGGTCGGTGTCCATCGCCGGCCCTTGCCGGGGGCTCCGGCCATTGCCCGGCCCCGGCACAACCTGCAGCTCCCAGCGCAGCTCCCCCGAGCCGGGCACTGCGGCTTCCGAACGAGGCAGAATATTCAGCTCACGGAATCTCTGTCAGCTCTGCTGACATGTGCAAAACCAGCTGCTGCTGAGGCAATCCCAGCTCCGACTGAAGCCTTCCCACCCAAAATGCTGCCTTCCGTTCGGACACACCATTAAGAAATCCAAAAGCAAACTGAAAGCTGATTAGAGAATCTTGGAAAATCACATCCGAGAACATTTTGTGATAAAATCACAAATGTTAACAGAAGCTGAGAAAGTCAACAATGTTAGAAAACAAGCTTCCAGCACTGGGACTAGAAGAGCTCAGGCAATCCATTTGAATGGAATGAGCCCTCTCTTTCTGACATGGGAGCAATGCCATGGAATTTCCCAAACCAGGGAAAAGGGGAGCCCTGGCAGCAGCGGCTTCACACGCAGCAATGACACAGAACAGGGCAGGGCAAGAGGCTGACAAAATTCTAACTTCTACTTGCAATGAAGAACCTGTTTCTACTATAGCCACTATTAATATAGAGTCAAAAAGACTAAAAATACTAGTAATAACAACTGTACCATTAATAGCAAAAATAGAGATCATTGAAATAATAATGGTAATGAAAACTCTACCATACTTATACGAGGTTTGCATGGCCAGGTTTTGGTAAGGGAGGGGCTCTAGGAGCACCTTCTGTGAGAGCAGCTGCTCCTCCATGTCCCACAGAGTCAATTCCAGCCGGCTCCAGGATGGACCAACCGCCAGCCAAGGCTGGGCCAGTTAGAAATGGTGGTAATGCCTTTGGGATAAGAGATTTGAGAAAACAAAAACTGGTGATCGTGTAGCTATAACTGTGAGCAGGGAAGAGCTGGGTGAGAACATGTGAGAGGAACAGCTCTGCACACTCCAGAGCAGGGCAGAAGGGGCAGGAGCTGCTCCAGGTGCTGGAGCTGATTGCCCTGAGATTCCCTGGTGCAGTCCCTGGTGAGGCAGCTGGGCCCCTGCAGCCCATGGAGGGCACGGAGAGCAGAGATGCACCTGCAGCGCCTGGAGGAGCCCGTGCCGGAGCAGGGGGATGCCTGAGCGGAGCTGTGACCCCACGAGAAAACTGTGCTGGAGCAGGGACCTGGCAGGGACCTGCAAACCCCTGGAGAGAGGAGCCCACGCTGGAGCAGGGTCCTGCTAGGACCTGTGAGCCCATGGAGGAGCGAGCCACGCTGCAGCAGTTTGTGAAGAACTGCTGTCCCTGAGATGAACTCACCTTGGAGAAGTTCATGGAGAAGTGTCTCGGGGAGGGACCCCAGCACAGCAGGGGAACAACTCCTCTCCACAAGCAGCAGGAGAAACAAGAGGTGATGACCTGACCAGAACCCCCATTCCCTGTCTCCCTGCACCCACTGGGGGAGGAGGTAGAGCTGGGAAGGAGGGAGGGATGGGCAGAAAGTGTTTTTAAAACTTTATTTTACTTCTCACTATCCTGCTCTGGTCTGGATAGCAATAAGTTCCACTAATATCTCTGATTTCGAAAATGTTTTGCCCATGATGGCATTTGCTGAGTGATCTGCCCCAGTCCTTAACTCAACCCATGAAGCCTTCCTTCTGTTTTCTCTCTCCTGGCCATCTCTGGAGGGGAGTGAGAGAGCAGCTTTGGTGGGTGCCTGGCATCCAGCCAGGGTGAAGAGACAACACTTCCTTTCCTTCATTCTTTCTTTCTTTCCAGAGGTCACCGTGCAAAGGTTGAGTGGGGCTTTGATGGAGGGAGTGAAGGTGGTGGGGAGTGGTGGGGACAGGAGCCACAGGGACGTGGGACAGGCATCAGAGGGGCCCGGGCAGCTGGCAGGGGGCAAGGCCTGTCCCCCTGGCCCAGCAGCAGCCCCGTGCCCTGCCCAAGGCGCTCCCAGCAGGGGCTGGGCCCCAGAGGCAGGGGGAGAGCCCAGTCCCGGGGGCGGCGTTTCTGCCCCGACCCCCGTCCAGCCCAGCCTGCCCCGTGTGCGCAGTGACCGCTGGCACGGGCTGCACTGGACACTGTGACCTGCTGGGGACACTGAGAGCTGCCCCGCTGTGACACTGCCCTTGGCACTTCACAGGCACCAAACAGACCCCAGCCAGCACCGCCCCTGGTGATGTCCCAGGCACCGGAGAGCATCACAGCCAACCCCGCTCCTGGTGGTGTCCCAGGCACCAGAGCACATCCCAGCCCCGCTCCTGGTGGTGTCCCAGGCACCAGAGCACATCCCAGCCCCGCTCCTGGTGGTGTCCCAGGCACCAGAGCACATCCCAGCCCCGCTCCTGGTGATGTCCCAGGCACCAGAGAGCATCACAGCCAGCCCCGCTCCTGGTGATGTCCCAGGCACCAGAGCACATCCCAGCCCCGCTCCTGGTGATGTCCCAGGCACCAGAGCACATCCCAGCCCCGCTCCTGGTGATGTCCCAGGCCCTACGAGCGTCCCAGGTGTGGGAAGAGCTCCTCACACAGCCCACCCTTGACCCAACACCAACAGCGTGGGAAGAGCTCCGTGCGCTGCTCCAGCTCCATCTCCCACGGGAGGATCCGTGCTGGATGATCCCCAGTGACCCCCGGAGGGCAGAACCCCGGTGATCCGTGGTGCCGCTGATCCGTGTTGGGAAGACACCTGGCTGGGGGCTCCACATCCTCCTGGCTTCCCTTGGCCTGGATTTTTTTTTTCATTTCTCTTTGCACTTTCAAAACCCACAAAAGCAGGTAAAAATAAAGACGTTGAGCTAAGACAAGGATGGGGACATGGGGGTCTTGCAGGGGATGTGGGGGATGCTGGGTTTGAGGGACCGGAGGGTTCCTGGGAGGGCCCTGGGGGTTGCTCAGGGCTTTGGGGACACCAGGCTGAGCGGCTCCAGTTGCACTGGGAGACCCTGGTGGAGGTTCTGGGGAAGCTGGTCAAGGACCCCCTGTCCTGTCCCCATTCCTGGTCCCATTCCCAGTCCTATTCCTGGTCTCTGCCCCCATTCCCGGTCCCATTCCCAGTCCCTGTCCCCAGTCCTGGTTCCTGTCCCCATTCCCAGTCCCATTCCCAGTCCCTCTCCCCATTCCCTGTCCCATTCCCAGTCCCTGTCCCCATTCCCGGTCTGATTCCCAGTCCCTGTCCCCACTTTGTGTCCCCATTCCCAGTCCCTGTCCCCATTCCCTTTGCTCATTCCCATTCCCTGTCCCCATTCCCAGTCCCTGTCCCCATTCCCTGTCCCTGCCCCCATTCCCTGCTCCCATTCCCAGTCCTATTCCTGGTCTCTGTCCCCATTCCTGGTCTCTGTCCCCATTCCTGGTCCCATTCCCAGTCCCTGTCCCCAGTCCTGGTCCCTGTCCCCATTCTCATTTCCTGTCCCCATTCCCGGTCCCTGTCCCCATTCCCATTACGTGTCCCCATTCCCAGCCTCTGTCCCCATTCCCTGTCCCCATTCCCGGTCCCTGTCCCCATTCCCATTCCCTGTCCCCATTCCCGGTCCCTGTCCCCATTCCCGGTCCCTGTCCCCATTCCCATTCCCTGTCCCCATTCCCGGTCCCTGTCCCCATTCCCATTCCCTGTCCCCATTCCCGGTCCCTGTCCCCATTCCCATTCCCTGTCCCCATTCCCGGTCCCTGTCCCCATTCCCATTCCCTGTCCCCATTCCCATTCCCTGTCCCCATTCCCGGTCCCTGTCCTCATTCCCATTCCCTGTCCCCATTCCCGGTCCCTGTCCCCATTCCCATTCCCTGTCCCCATTCCCGGTCCCTGTCCCCATTCCCATTCCCTGTCCCCATTCCCATTCCCTGTCCCCTCTCACCGACGCCGCCGCCATCGCTCCAGCCCCCCCGGCCCTCACGTGACCGAGCAAACCCCGCGCTGCTCCCGCCGTATTTGCATAGCCCCGCCCCTTGGCCTGGCCCCGCCCCCGCCGGCTGCAGCCGCGTCCGGGCGCTGTTTGCTCCCAGTTCCCTCCCAGTGCTCCCAGTGAGGCGGTACTGGGAGGGAGAGCGCTCCCAGCTCCTTCCCGGTGCTCTCACCACCGTTCCCAGTGCTCCCAGTAAGAGCGGTACTGGGAGGGAGAGCGCTCCCAGCTCCTTCCCGGTGCTCTCACCATCGTTCCCAGTGCTCCCAGTGAGGCGGTACTGGGAGGGAGAGCGCTCCCAGCTCCTCCCCGGTGCTCTCACCATCGTTCCCAGTGCTCCCAGTAAGAGCGGTACTGGGAGGGAGAGCGCTCCCAGCTCCTTCCCGGTGCTCTCACCATCGTTCCCAGTGCTCCCAGTAGCGCTCCCAGTGCCGGGCGGGGCGGGGCCGCTTTGGAACCCCCCCCAGGGCAGAGCGCGGCTGCTTTTGGGTGTCGGCACCGCCCGGGCCGGGCTGGGAGCGGAGGAGGAGCGGGAGGGAGAAGAGGGAGAGAGGAGGAGGAAAAGGAAAGGGAAAAAGAGGAGCGGGAGGAAAAGAAGGACCAGGAGGAAGAGGAGCGGGAGGAGGGACAGCGGAGGAGCGGGAGGAGGAGCAGCCCCAACCCCACGCGGTTCCCCCGCTCGGGCCGCGGCTCCTGCGGCTCCGCCGGCATCGCCCCCCCAGAACCGCAGGGGAGCAGGGAGGGGGAGCTCGCCCCAAATCCATCGCGGGGTCTCCGGCAGGGTTGTTTGGCAGGGCAGGGGATGTTTGGGTCTTGCAGGACCCCAAAGCAGAGCCGGAAATGGCCCTGCAGGGACCTTGGGGGGTGCCACGTGGCGATCACCCGGTACCGGCAGGCAGAGGAGGGATATCAGATATGAGAAGGTCGGAGACCGTCCAGCCCCGAGCACCCTCAGCGCTGAGAGGGACACAGAGCCCCTGGTCCCCAGCCCTGCACAAGCATTCCCTGAGGCCAGAGGGATGGAAACCCCCCGAGCACCCCCAGGGTGAAGGGACAGAGACCCCGAGCATCCCCTGGGCTGAGAGGGACAGAGACTGCCCCGAGCACCCCCTGGCACAGGGTGAGAGGGAGGGAGACCCCACAGGCATTCCCTGGGGTGAGAACAATGGAGACCCCTGGAGAATGGCCTGGGGTGACAGGGACAGGGACAACCCCCCCAAGCCCCTCCCAAGCATCACCCAGGGTGAGAGGCACAGAGACCCCTTGAGCATCCCCTGGGACCAGGCAAAAAAAACTTGAGTTTTTTGAGTTTTTAAACAGAGATAACAAATCAGACTTAACTGCATAAAATACTTGACGGATATTTGATTTTCCCACAAGTCACTTGTGATGGAAACGCAAACAAATCCCAAACATGAATAAACTGACAATAGAAGCAATTCTGTGGCAATTCCAAATTTCATCGGTTCCTGCACAGCTCCAGCTCAGCTGCTGGCAGGTTCTGATAAAAGAAAAGTGAAAATTTGTCCCAATACAGATTTTTAAAAGGAAGGCAAATCTATGTGCAGCTTTCACAAAGGAGACAGGGACGAAGAAAATAATGATTCAAAGCCTCCAAGCCTATGAATTCGGGAGTTATTTGGGAATTTAGACACTTGAGCTGGGCTTCTTGTAGGACTTTAGTAGCCTTGTGTTCCTCACCTTGTGGTGAATGATCCTTGTCAGTCTCGCTGGTATCATTTGGTACCTTTCCTGCAGTGATTTTAACAAACTTTTCTAGGAAGGACAACAAAATATTTTCTTTACACTGGCCACCCACAACAGCCATTTTCCTCATAAATTCTCTGAAAAGTCACTCAGAGGAAGCTGCATCCAAGTTTCCAAGAGCTCCTCCAGAAGGAGCCCAAACCTCCTTAGAGGAAGGAACCATGCTGTTGTCAAAGGCACTTGGGGTCAGACAACAGTGCCCTGAACTCACTGCACCAAAATAATGTCTCAATCTGGTTAATAAAATTGTTAGAGAGATGCCTCTGCCCCAATTAAGGTGCTAAAAAGACCAAATCCCAAGTGGATTTTATTGAAGAGTAAATGTGAGGTAGAGAGAGAGATGGAAGAAAGAGAAAAGGGGGGAGAGCAAGGGAGTGACCGGGACAGAGACCTCCCCTGAGGTGGGGCAAGTGTGACATTGTCCCCTGTGTGCGGGGCCTTCCCAGGGTGGGGGTTTTACACCTGAGCCAGTTTGGGAAAGGGGGGTGGTGTTCACCCCCCACCCCGAGCAGGGATTGCCTCACTGTTTCAGGGTGCAATGTAAGATGTAACCCAAAGTATGTTTTCAGTCACCATCTTCATAAACTGTGATAAACAGGTGGGGCAGTGTTCTTTATCTCTTCCATGACTCAGCCCTGATAACGCCCTCCAGGGGCTATCTTCTGTTAATGGGCCATTGAGTGCCACTGCAGGACTGATAAAATTACATCATCCCATTGTGGGATGCTCCGCCCAGGGGGAGGAACCAAGCATTCCTACCTGGATATAATCTCACCCTTGCAACACCAGGACCACCTTGCCTACTGGATTCCCAAGGGACAAGAGATCCATTACCACCACTGGACCTTCAGAGCAAGACCCATCAGGTGATTCCTTCTACAGGATCACTGCTTTGACAGAATCACGATCATCACTCCAACAGGGCTGGAACCTACATTTCATCAGACTGCTACCACCACCCTGACCAACGGGGTGTCAGGTTATATCCTGACTCTGTCAGATTAAGCCAGTGTTTCTGTATCATTGCCTTGATATTGATTTTTTTTATTAAATTGTCATTCTGGCTTGGACTCTCCTCCTGGTTTGCCTTCAAACCAGTACAAAACTCATTGTGCTCATACCTTGTTTTCCTCCCAAAACAGAATTTTCCTTCTCCAAACCATTGCAAAATGGAGGAGAAGGATGCGAGGAAGAGGAAAGAACCCTGGGACACCCAGGCAGGTGAGGAGGAAGTCACTGCCCCTTTCCCCCTCTCTCCTGCTCCATCTCTCAGTGCAGCACGGCCCCCGACTACAGGACAACCTCGCTGCCAATGCCGTCCAGCCGGGGACGCACTGGAAGGATCTCCTTACCCTTCCCTATGGCACGGAGGCAAATCCCATCCTCTCCTTGTCCTTCCTCCCCCAGACAAGGAGCTGAGGATGGAGGCCAGGAAGGACAAATGCCTGCGGCAGAACCTCATGGAAGAGGCCGTTTTGAGCGGCTCCACAGCACAGGAATCCAACGGGGAAAAAAAGCCCAGGAGATCCCACAGGAGGAGGAGCTGGAAGCCCAGCCCAGGGTGCTCTGAGGAGGAAAGATCCACCCTGTGCCAGGAAGGTCGACAGAGCTCCCGCCAGAGCTCGGAGCTGGTGGGCCATCAGCAGCTTCATGATGGGGAAAAGCCCTACAGGTGCTTGGAGTGTGGGAAGAGCTTCAGGAAGAGTAACAACCTGATCCGCCACCAGATGATCCACTCCGGGGAATGGCCCTACGAGTGTGGGGAGTGTGGGAAGGGCTTCAGGTACAGCTCTGACCTTGTCATCCACCAACGCATCCACACTGGGGAGAGGCCCTATGAGTGTCCCCAGTGTAAGAAGAGGTTTCGGATCAGCTCCAATCTCCTCCTGCACCAGCGCATTCACACAGAGGAGAGGCCCTTCCGCTGCCCTGATTGTGGGAAGGGCTTCAAACGCAACTCCCACCTCATCACACACCGGCGCATCCACACTGGGGAGAGGCCCTACAAGTGTCCCCAGTGTGGGAAGAGCTTCACCCAGAGCTCTCACTTGACCCAACACCAACGGAGGCACCGGTAAGGGAAGCCGTGTGAGTGCCCCAACTGAAGGAGGAGCTTCGTGCACTGCTCCAGCTACATCCCCCATGGGAGAACCCATATTGGGAAGAGTCTTGGTGATCCATGTTCCCTGTGATCCATGCTGGGAAGAGATCTTTCCCTTTTCCTGCCCCTCCCAATGACATGATGTGGGATCAAAGAACATGAGGGTCTGGCTGTGGCCCTGTCATTATATTCACTCTCACCTCAGGTCATTGCCAGGGGCAGGGAAGGCACTCTCTCTCTCTCTCTGCCTGAGGAGAAGGGTGTCCTTTCCAGGCAGGAGGAAATACATGGCTGGGAAGAGAAAGTTGGTGGTGATGTAGTTTTCCCTGTAAATTGTTTTTTTTATCCCTTCTGTTATCAATATTGTTTCTGTTCCTGTTTGTTCCTTGTCTTGTTGCTGTTCCCAGTAAATTGTTCTTATCCCAGCCCAGGAACTTTGTCTTTTGTGCTTTCCATTGGAAGCCAGAGGGCAGCGAGCGGCAGCACAGTTTTAGCGGGAGCAGGAAATTGGGGAATCCCATTCCTGAACACCGGCCCTTGGAAACCGAGCACCCTAGCTGGTCCCAGCCCTGGTGGCCATGGCAACAGCCTTGGGAGTGGGTCCCTGGCTGGAGCTGTGGGAATCTCTTCACTCTCATGCCCAGGGACAGGATGGGAGGGAACAGCTGCAGCTGAGTAGGGGCAGGCTTGGGTTGGATCTCAGGAAAAGGTTTTTGGCCAGAGGCTGCTGGGGCACTGCCCAGGCTCCCCAGGGAAGGGTCACAGCTCCAGGGCTCTCTGAGCTCTGAGAAATGGCTCCTTGGGGTGGTTCCCAAGGAAACCTGAACTGATGAGGGATGCCATGGCACCCAAACCCAGCAGTGGGGTCAGTGCAGTGTCCATGGAAACAGCCCCTTGCAATGGCCCAGTGCAGGGTGGGCTGATGATCCACCCTCACAGCTGGCCCAGGGCAGGTCTGCAGTGGTCTTGGTGGCACCTTGGGCTTGGCACACACTTGAGGAGGGTGTCTGATTTTACTGGGGAAACTCAGGAGTTTTAGAGTGCTTCAAAAATAAAAGAAGGAAAATCCCTCTTTGGCTGATTGCAGCCAGTTTGCTAAGCAAAGCAGATTCCAGGTGAGTAAGGAGAGACCAGATGAGGCTGGGGAATGTGGAGCATGGTTGTCCACACTGGGTCAGAACTCAAGGCACAGCTTCTCTGACCAGGCCAAATCTCCTGAGGAGAGTCCCAGGATCAATATCAGTGAATACTGCAATCACCTCTTCTAGTAATAAGAAAAGTAATAAAAGACAACCTTTAAAATAGGAATATATATTTCTTACAAACTCTTTGAAATATTTCCCCATAACTGCAGCAGCAGGAAACCTTCCTGATGAACTGCACGGGAGCAAAGGAAATCAAGGCACAGCCACTGTTTGTTAAGACTTGCTTGATCCTAATAAGCCCCGTGGTGCATCTGGAGCTGAGCCTTTGAACCTCAGGGCCTGAGAGGAGATTGCACAAACCTTTGCAGTGGTCAAAGCCAGAAGAAAACCCCGAAGTTGTTGGAGTCTCAAACCATAAATGGGACCCACAAAGGTCCATCCCCAACACAGGCTCCTCATAGAGTCCTTAGAGGAGAGAACTGGAGGACAGGATGGAAAAAAAAAAAAAAAAACTCTCAGAGACTCAAAATGGCACAAAAACCTCTCACTGTGGAAAGGAAAACCTAAAGCAGCTTAAACTCCTTGAGTATCTCAAAGCATTAATGAGCCCCACTGAGTGTCAGCACAAAGCTCTCAAGGGACTCGTTAAAGCAGATAACTGGGGCCATGATTGCACAAACCTCTCACAGAGTCTGGATCAAAAGGGAAACACCAAGTACCTTAAAAGAACTGAAGTACCTTGAAGCATTAATGAGCCCCACTGAGTGCTGTTCCTGACAAAGCCTCTCCAGGGACTAATTACAGCAGATAATTGGAGGCCATGATTGCACAAAGCTCTCAGAGACTCCAAGGCAAAAGCCAAAGTGCTTTGAAAAACCTGCAGTCCCTGGGAGCATGAAGGAGCCCCCAGGGCCATTCCTGAGCAAGGCTCCCCAGGGACTCCTTCCAGCAGATCCCTGAGGCCACTGGGATGTGGGCTAGGGGGGGATGCTGAGGGCAGGACAAGGGGCTGACAGTGCCCAGCCTGGCTGGGGCTGTGCCAGGAGGCCCCAGTGCCTCAGGACAAGGTGTCTCCTGACAGCCCTTGGTGGCACAGACCCTGCTGTGCCCCAGGGCACCCGGACTTGGCTTCTCTTTGTCCCCACCTGTCATCAGTGCCTCCAGTTCTCTGCTCTGCCTGGGGCCTGGGGACACTTTCTCACTCGTGTCCCTCAGTGGGACCCATTAAAAGTCAAAGAAACTTTGGAGTTGGATTCCGACTTGGAGTTCTGGAGAGGTTTCTGCAGCTCCCTCTCAGGGCCTGATGTTCAGGGCCTGAGCACAAAGCCCCAGAGGGTCATTAAAGTCCTTGTGCTGTGTCTGTGCTGCTGAGCTGGGCCAGGCTCCTGGCACAGAGGGTGATCCTGGTAACCAAGGAGAGCTTCAAAAGCACATTTCTCTGGATGAGCAGCTCTTCTCCCAGCCCAGGAGGGCTGGGGCACTGCCTGCAGCCAGCCCGGGCACAGCACAGAGGCACAGAGAGCTTCCATCAGTCAGGGCTGGGAAGGTGCTGAGAAGTGCCTGGGGCAGAATCCCTGGCAGCTCTTGGCACAGGAACCTCTGGCTGCAGGACAATGCAGCTGCAGCTCCTGGAGTGATCTCCTACAGCTGGAACATCCCAATGCCCACAGACCCTGTGAGTACATTCTCTGATCATCTCTTGTGCAGAGCAGCCAGGGGTGCCCAGGGCTGTCCTGCAGAGCAGGGTCCTGCAGCCCAGCGCTTGGTTTTTGAATGTGAGCAGTGATAACAAAAACTGGAACAAAGAATTCCTTGGACCTAATCCAATGGGTTGAGCCAGGGGTGTGTATTTTGGGCAACTGAATCTCCTACTGGATGTTCCTGTTTAATATCCTGATTAATTAAACTTAATAAATTGTTGAAATCAAGGGCTGGGTGTGCCCCATCCCCACTGGGACACGTGGAAGCTTCCAATAAAGGTCTGTTTTTTACTTTACTGGTCTACCACTGTTGCAAGGTTTTTTTTTCTCTTTTGGTTATAGACCACTGGGGGATGAGAGAAGCAGAGCAGGAATTGTAATCAGATATTCAGAGAACATTCTGAGTTGAAAGGGACACACAGGATCATCAAAGGAATATTTGAACATTTACAGAGACTCCAGAACTGTGACTTTGGGTGGTCAGTCTCTCTGCTGGCAGCCTCCCAAAGGGCCTTCAGCCACTCCTCAGCCCTGGACAGCAGCAGCATCACCTTTGCAGGGCCCAGCAGGGCTCTCCTGAGCTGCCCTCACCCAGCTGCACACAGACCCTGCCCCAGCCAGGGCCCTGCACACAGGCAGGTTTCTGTAGGGCCGGGCCGAGGGCACCCAGGGTGGGATGGGCTCTGTGAGCGCTGGCAGGGACAAGGCACCTCTCAGGAGGGAATGTCCAGGCCCAGGGAGATGCTCAGGGAAGCAGAGGGGGCTGAACAGAGCAGTGCTGGGGGAACAAGCCCATCCAGCCCCTCACCTGCCCTCAGCCACAGGGAATCCCTTGCTGCTCACATCTCTCAGTGGCAAACTCTGAGTGCAGCAGGAATGCTGGGGATTTCTGACCTCAGAGAGCCAGGAATGATGTGTGGGTAGGAAAAACATTCCCTACATCTCTTCCCTGCTATCCTTGTCCTGTAGACCTGGGAGTGCAGATACTACCAAGCCTTTCTGCATTAGGAGTGATTCCCCTGACAAATCCTGAATATCCGGCCTTGTCCCTCTGCCACAGGGCCACAAACCCAAGGCAGCGGGGCAGGGATGTCTCCTCGAGAGCTCCCATGCACAACCCTGGCTGCTCCTGGCACACTCAGCCAGCACAACTGGAGCTCAGGCAGGGACCTGGGTGAAGGTTTTCACAGAGCAGGAACAAGGGTAGGTGAGTCCCAGCAGGACAGTCTGCAGGGAATGGCCCAGGTTTGGCTCCAAGCAGCATCTCCTGACTGTCACTGTCCTTTCTCCATGAACAGGTCCCCATGTGCAGCCACAGCCAATGTCCAACAGCAGCTCCATCAGCCACTTCCTCCTGCTGGCACTGGCAGACACGCGGCAGCTGCAGCTCCTGCACTTCTGCCTCTTCCTGGGCATCTCCCTGGCTGCCCTCCTGGGCAACGGCCTCATCATCAGCGCCGTAGCCTGCGGCCACCACCTGCACACGCCCATGTTCTTCTTCCTGCTCAACCTGGCCCTCAGCGACCTGGGCTCCATCTGCACCACTGTCCCCAAAGCCATGCACAATTCCCTCTGGGACACCACCACCATCTCCTACACAGGATGTGCTGCACAGCTCTTTTTTTTTGCCTTTTTCATGTCAGCAGAGTTTTATTTCCTGACCATCATGTGCTATGACCGCTACGTGTCCATCTGCAAACCCCTGCACTACGGGACCCTCCTGGGCAGCAGAGCTTGTGCCCACATGGCAGCAGCTGCCTGGGCCAGTGCCTTTCTCACTGCTCTGCTGCACACAGCCAATACATTTTCCCTGCCCCTGTGCCATGGCAATGCCCTAGGCCAGTTCTTCTGTGAAATCCCACAGATCCTCAAGCTCTCCTGCTCCAAATCCTATCTCAGGAAACTTGGACTTTCTGTTTTCACTACCTCCTTAGCATTCGGTTGTTTTGTGTTCATGGTTTTCTCCTATGTGCAGATCTTCAGGGCCGTGCTGAGGATCCCCTCTGAGCAGGGACGGCACAAAGCCTTTTCCACCTGCCTCCCTCACCTGGTCATGGTCTCCCTGTTCCTCAGCACTGCAGTGTTTGCTCACCTGAAGCCCCCCTCCATCTTGTCCCCATCCCTGGATCTGTCACTGTCAGTTCTGTACTCGGTGCTGCCTCCAGCCCTGAACCCCCTCATCTACAGCCTGAGGAACCAGGAGCTCAAGGCTGCAGTGTGGACACTGATGGCTGGATGGATTGAGGAACATTAAACTGCTGGCCAATTTCTGCAACTCACTTGTAATAAAACTCATATTTGATACTTCTTGTTGGTTTAGTTTTGGAGGTTCTTTCTTTGTTTTGTTTTTTAAATATTGTCCACAAGGAAATGTCATTGTTTGTGCCATTTCTCATTTTGTTTCTCTCCACCTTCCCTGTGGCCACAGACTGTGTCAATGAGGAGCTGCTCTCTTGGTGGATTTAAAGGAACTCAAGGATCTCCCAGCAGAGTTTTCTGCAGAGATGCCCTTTTGTTGCCTTCTCTGGAGCTGCAGCAGCAATGTCTGTGTGCAGAGCTGGGGCAGATCAGTGCTGGCACATCAGCTGTGCCCAGCAGCAGCAGCACTTGGTGTTGCCAGTGCTGCTCCCGTGGCCCTGCCCCGCTGCCCTGGTGGCCCTGGTGTTGCTGCAGGGCCTGAGTGCTCTCGGGGCCGGGCACAGTCCTGGGGGTGGCAGTGCCGGGGCTGCAGCAGGGACAGCCCATGGGCACTGCTGGGGCAGCGCTGACGCCTCAGGCCAGGGCCTGGGGGCTCCAGGCTCCTTGCCCAGGCTCTCTCAAGAACACGGCCAGGCCAGTGCTCAGCACAGAAAACCCCCGTGAGCAGCCCCAGGCTGGCCGTGGGCAGGCTGGGGGAAAACAGCATGGCTGGTGCTCTGCAAGGGCCCTGGGGGAGACGGGAAGGAGCAGCAGAGCAGGGGCTGATCCATCCCCAGTGCGCTGGACAGCCCAGGGCAGCGTCCCAGAGCGTCGTCATGGAGCTGCCAACAACATCCCCCCTCTGCAGCCCTGGCCTCTCCCCCAGCTCACACAGGTGCCGCATCCTTGCAGGCACAGCCACGGCAGCGCTGGCTCAGGAGCCCCTGTTTGCATTGCACACAGCAGGCGGGAGCACCCCCATGCTGCTGCTGTGGGGACAGGAACCTGAGGGAGCACAAATGCCATCGGCCCCTGGGGCCAGGAAGGGCTGGGGGACGCCAGGGAAACCACTCAGCTTTGTCCTGGCCTCTGCAGCCAGCCAGAAAGTTTGTTCCCATCAGCTGGGAGCTTCCTGTCCCACTGCAGATGCTGTTGCTCAGAGCCAGGGCTGCCTGGCAGCCACCCCCAAACTGCCCTGAGCAGTTCCTTGGCTTCACCTTTGCTTTCTTTACTCTTCCTCCTACAAATTTCCTGCTGCCCAACCCTGTTCCCTCCCCTGCAAACAGCCCATCCCTGTTTGCCCTTTCCTGTCTGGCCCCACTCCCCCATTCCAGTTCCTGACTTGGCACCATGGGAACGTCCCTTGGGGAGCAGGATCATCCCACAAGTGCTGCAGGAATTGTCTGCAGGCTCCTGCAGTGCCTGGTGCTGCTCCCTTGCCAGAGGCAGCCCAGGCCAGGGGGGCACATCTGGGCTGCTGTGTCTGGCTGTGGGGCTGCCTGTTCTGGGCAGTGAGGAGGGGCTGCAGAGGCTCTGCAGGACTGACAGGATGGGCTTTGGGGCTGTGAGGAGAAGCTGAGGGACCTGGGCTGCTGGAGCTTCTGAAGAGGAGGCCCAGGGCTCCTCCTGCAACTGCTCCAAGGGTGGTTTCATAGAATCCCAGAATCAGCAAGGCTGGAAAAGACCTTGGAGATCATCAAGTCCAACCTGTGCCCTGACACTGCCTTGTGTCCCCTGAGCCCCCTCTTCTCCAGGATCAACAACCCCAGCTCCCTCAGCCGCTCCTCACAGGACTTGTGCTCCTGACCTCTCACCAGCCTTGTTGCCCTTCTCTGGACACGCTCCAGCCCCTCCATGTCCTTCCTAAACTGGGGGACCCAGACCAGGTTACAGCACTGGAGGTGCTGCTCAACCACTGCTGGGCACAGGGGAAGAATCACTGCCCTGGTCCTGCTGGCCACACCATTCCTGATCCAGGCCAGGAGCCATTGGCCTTCTTGGCCACCTGGGCACACTTCTGGCTCATGTCCAGCCTGCTGTCCATCAGTCCCTGCAGGTCCCTTTCTGCCTGGCTGCTGTCCAGCCACTCTGTCCCCAGCCTGTAGCGCTGCAGGGGTTGTTGTGGCCAAGGTGCAGGACCTGGCACTTGGACTTGTTAAACCTCACCTTGTTGGATTTGGCCCCTGGATCCAGCCTGTCCAGGGCCCTGTGCAGAGCCCTCCTGCCTTCCAGCAGATCAACACTCACACCCAGCTTGGTGTCATCTGCAAATTTCCTGATGCTGGACTCAGACCCCTCATCCAGACCATCCATGAAGACATTGAAATCCACGCTGTCTGGCTCTGACCCCTCGGCCATCCTGTGGGTGCCCTGTGATGGCACTCAGGGTGATCTGTTCCAGAACCTTGCCTAGCACCGAGGTCAGGCTGACAGGCCTGGAGTTCCCCAGATCCTCCTTCCAGCCCTTCTTGGGGATGGGCTCACACTGGCACCTCCAGTGCTCTGGGACCTCCCTGGTGAGCCAGGACTGATGGTAAATGATGGAGAGCAACTTGGGGAGCTCATCCACCAGCTCCCTCTTGCCCCTAGGATGGATCCCTGTGCCCATCTAACAGCTCAGGAGAACACTTGTCCTGAGGACAACCTGTCCTAATATTAAAAATTGAGACAAAGTGTTAAGTAGCTTAGACTTTTCCTTATCTTAAGTTACTATTATGTCCATGGCATCCAATAAAGAATAGGGGTTCTCCTTATCCCACCTTTTGCTATTAATTTATTTATAGAAACATTCTCTAACTTTTTTTCACAGAAGTGGCCAGCTCTATGAAAGCTCTAATTGAGATTTCACCTCTCAGCTTTTCTTTCTCCATGACCTAGCAACATCCCAAAACACTTGCTAAGTTGCCTGACCTTCTGTCCAAAGTTAATACACCCTCTTTTTTCCCTTAAGTTCCCACAAAAGCTCCAAGGGCAGTCAGGGCAGTCATTTTCCTCACCAGCTCATCTTTGGCCACACTGGCACAGGCTGCTCCTTCCCCCTTAAGATTACTTTCTTGAAATGTGTCCATCCTCCCTGGACCACTTTGTTTTTAAGGGCTGTTTCCCATTAAAAAATCAGTACCTGATTCAGTACTTCCCAAATCAGCATCCTAAATAGGCCAAAGTCTGCCCTTCCTAATTCCAGTGTGGAAGTTTTGTTGCTGCCCCTCCTTCTTTCACAGAACATTGAAAACTTGATTATTTCATGGTCACTGTGCCCCAGGCAGCCAACGACCCCCACATCTGCCACCAGCCCTTCTCTGTTTGTGAGCAGCAGGAGACAGAGCTTTCCTTGGGCGTGGGAGTGTTACCAAAAATTTGGTAAAACAGAAAACTCCTTCACACCAATGCAGCATTAAGAAGCAGCATTCTTTATTCAGCCGGGTGCACGGGGGATAGCTCCTCCCAAAGCCGAGCATGCTGAGTACAGGAAAGTTACTGTTCATATTCTGTATTTTGCACACATATTCACTGATTGTCCTGGACTAAACGCACATCTGATAATCATTTCCCCAAAATCATTAACATATTTCCCCTCCCCTTTACCCATGCTCTCTTCTGTCCTGGGGGTCTCTCTGGTGGTCCCTGGTGGTCGTGGACCCCAATGTTCCAGTGGGCCTGGCTGAGCTGGCAGGACACTGAGGCTGGTGAACTTCCAGTTCCCCTTCTGACACAATGGGCATTGTGTGGTTTCCATAGGCTTGGGGTTTTGGAGAACAAGCTCCAGGTGTCAGCTCACCTGGTGGAGACAATTTATCATCTGGTAACATGAGGTCACAGAGTGGGCTATGACATCACAGAGTGGGTTATGTGAGGTCATTGAGAAGCTATGGCATCATAGATTGCCTCTGTGACATCACAGAGCCAGCTGTGACATCACAGGACAGAGGTCTGACATCACAGAGAGGATTATGACATCACAGAGTTGGCTGTGACATCAGAGACCAGCTGTGTGACATTAGAGAATGGGCTGTGACATCTCAGAGCAGTCTGTGGCATCACAGAGGGGCTGTGTGACATCCCAGGAGGGCTGTGTGAGGTCACTGGGTTGGTCACTCCGCCCCAGCTCCCCCTCACAGTTTCTCCCAACAAGTCCAATGCTGTTCATGCCCAGCAGGGTCCCTGTCCCCTGGTATCCCCCCGGTCCACCTGGAGCCACAGCCTCCACCAAAGGATGTTCCACAGGATCCACCCCAGAGCCTGACATGGGGAAAAGGGGCCAGGGCTGTGTGACCAGGACATCAAGGACATGGATTATCCAGGTCCCCTGTGGCCTGGGTTAGGTTCCTCAGGGCAGGAAAGATGTCTGGCAGCTGGAGCAGGGTTAGGGAAGGGCCTCCAAGGTGGGGCTGGAGCCCTCGGGCTGTGAGCAGAGGCTGAGGGAGCTGGGAAGGCTGAGGGGCTCCTCATCCCAGCCTGGCAGTGCCAGCGAGGACAGGAAAGAGAACACAGAGCCAGGCTCTTCGCCAGGGGCCTGGTGGGAGACAGAAGCCAAAAGCAGCCTGACCTCCCTTCTCCATCCACCGCTGACAGCTTTGTAAATCAGGAAGTATTTGAGCTGTTTTGCCACCACTGCAGGATGACCAACCAGATAGAAGAACTTAATTCGGTTTATATCTACCACAGAACGACGTTTGTCTAAAATCAGTTTTAGTATGGAAATCACTTGTGGATGCTGGACTCATCCAACACTGCTGGGACGTTGCACATAGCTCAGGGAAGAGTGGGATTGTTATTAAATTGTGTCTTGTTCAACCATGGTCTGTTGGCCATGAAGAGAAACTTTCTGTGCCTCTGAGTCTCACCAGTTCCTGGCCCCCAAAGGACACAAACCTGATGAGTTGTGGTTCCCACTCCAGTGGTGGTGCTTGGACCTCCCTCCATCCCCTGAGCAGAGCTCCCTTGTCCCAGAAAGTCCCTGGCAATGCAGGGATGAAGGAAACAGGACAGGCTGTGGGGATCAGGGGCAGGGCACGGCCAGGGATTTGGGGTGGTTGTGAGCCCAGGGCAGGACCCGGCCCTTGGCCTTGGTGAACCTCATCCAATTGTCCTGGGCCCATGGCTCCAGCCTGTCCAGATCCCTCTGCAGAGCTTCTGCCCTCCAGCACAGCCACACTCCCATCCAGCTTGGGCTCACCTGGGAACTGACTGAGGGTGCCCTCGATGGCCTCGTCCAGATCAGCAATCAAGAGATTTCACTGACCTGGCCCCCATCCTGAGCCCTGGGGACATCCCTGGGTGTGACTCCATTCCTCAGCTGCTCTGAGTGCCAGGGGTTGGATGAGGGAAAAGGTGGGGAGGGGTTGGGGACAAAGTGTTATTGATTGCCAGACGTGAAGGGTCTGGATTTTCACATCTATTCAGACTGCATTAGGAGGTGCTGGGGGTCAGTATCAATTGGACATTGCTGATATCCATCTCTAAACAGGATAAACTGGAAAAGAAAACAGGACAAAAGAGTTCTCTCTGCATAGTTTTCGAAACAGTATATTCACTTTAAATACACTACTGAAATCTGTCTAATTCATGACAGAAGAATTGAAAACGTCAATTATTCCCATGGGCTTTTTTTATTTGGAACTTTTAAACAAATCTTTATGAGCCTTTCTCACTGAATTCCTGAACTGAAGAGCTCAAGAAAGAAGAGGCCTGTGGAGTAGTAAAATTCATTAGCAACCTCCAAGTGGCTGAGGCTCCATCCCCATCAGAGAAGCAATGAACAGAAATGGGCACAGATTAGATTGTCCTAGATTAGGGCAAATTTGGGAGAAGACCTCCGGAAGGAGCCCCCAGAAAGCAAACCTTCACGGCCCCTTCCCCACCTGGTTCGGGAAGAACTCCCTCGGAGAGTAGTGGAAAAAAACCTGTTTATTTAACAAGCAAACTCTCCCCAGTACAAAAACAACACCAGATGACAAAACTCTTTCACCGTTCTGAAGAGGTGACAAATTCAGAAAGTCTCTCTGGGAGTGGTCGCCCAGTTCTCGGTCTCTGGCGCAGGGGATGGCTGCTGCAGGTCACAAAGTGCAGGCTCTCGGTGTCTCTTGGTGTTTCCCAGGTCCTGGTCTGGAGTAGGTTCAGATGATATTCAGAATGGGGAAAGGGAAGGAGAAAAAAAAACAGTCCAGGGTAAAAATTGGACTGCCTAGCCTAGCTAAACTAACTAATAAGCAAAAGTAAAAGAAAAGTGAAAAGCAAGCAAGCAAGCAAGCAAGCCAAACCTCTCCTATACACAGACCATGGGGGGAGTTGAGCCAGCTGATAAAAAGACAAAAAAATCCTTCATTTTCAGAGTCAGTCCTGATGGTGCAGAACATAATATCAGGCATAAACAGAACACATGACTGGGGATACAAGCACCATAACGTCACCCTAAGACAGCTTTGTGGCTGCCCCAGCTCTGGGATGGGCCCTGGGCCTGGAGCAGGAGCAGCTCTGGAGGGCCCCAAGGCCGGGCTCTTGTGCTGGCCTGGGCAGATGGGATGGCAGCAGGGGCTGCTGAGCTCTCAGCACCTCAGCCCGAGGGGAGCAGGGCACCCAGGGAGCCTCCTTTGGCCTTGGCCAAGCCCCTTCCCCCATGGCTGGGGCTGAGTCCTGGCTGAGCTGCAGCTGCTGCTGTGCCCTGGCCAGGGGCTGAGGCCATGGGGCCAGTGGCCAGAGCAGCCTGGGCTGAGCAGAGCTGTGGGGCCAGAGCCGGCTGGGCTGTGCTGGGGAGAGGCCCTGGGTGCTGCACAGAGCTCAGGGCAGCTGGCAGAGCTTGCAGGGAGCTGGGCTGGGCTCAGAGAGCCTGGCACAGAAACCATCAGTGTCCATCCCTGTGGCAAGCACACTTCTCTCTCTCTCAGGATTTTTATAAAGGTGCACAGAGAGAAGTGAAAGAGAAAACAATTTCTATTTCTGCTCCTTGTTTTTCTCTTGTGGAATGTGTTTGGAGATTGTTTACCTAGAGCGAATGCCTGGTTGGATCACAGTGGATTGTTTGGGCCTGATGGCCAATCGGATCCACCTGTGTCTGGACTCTGGAGAACAGGGTCACGAGTTGGGAGTTAGAAAGGATAGTTAGAGAGAGTAGCATGTAGTTTTTAGTATCCTCTTTTATATAGTATATTAATGTATCATAGCATAATTATAATAAAGAAATCATTCAGCCTTCTGAACTAAGTCAGACATCATCATTCTTCCCATTGGGTTCGCCGACAATTGTGGACATGTGCCCTGCCTTTGATAGCTTCAGAACACCCAAATCTTCCCAAATATTGTATTGAACCAACCCCAAATTCACCCCCAAATCCTGGTAAATGGTGCAGCTTTAGATCTCTTTGCCTAATTTCTTTATTTTCACCCCAGTTTTGGTTGTTTAGACATGGTGAAGAAAGAAATTATTTAAATTGAAAAGACCTAGAAGATCATGCAGCGCTGCTTGATGCCACCAGAGTAAATAACTGGACAGAGTGGGTGAGATTTTTTGGGGTGTAAAGTCAAGAAATCACTTTCTCCCAATGAATTTCCAGTTTAGATCAGAGTCCTGATGGATGTTCCTGCCTCTGTGTTCATCCAGGTGCCTATGGGGATCCAGGAGGACATGGAGACCACCAGCCAGGTGTCTTCTCAGCAGGGATCACAGGGAATGTGGGTCCTCCCATGGGGGATGGAGTTGGAGCAGGGCATGAAGCTCTTCCTGCAGTCCGGGCACTCACAGAGCTTCCCTTACTGGTGCCTCCGTTGGTGTTGGTTCAAGTGAGAGCTCTGGGTGAAGCTCTTCCTACACTGGGGACACTTGTAGGGCCTCTCCCCAGTGTGGATGTGCCGGTGGGTGACAAGGGTGGAGTTTTGCTTGAAGCCCTTCCCGCAGTCAGGGCAGCGGAAGGGCCTCTCCTCTGTGTGAATCCGCTGGTGCAGGAGGAGATTGGAGCTGGTCTGAAACCTCTTCTGACACTGGGGACACTCGTAGGGCCTCTCCCCCGTGTGGATGCGTTGGTGGATGACGAGGGCAGAGCTGCAGCTGAAGCCCTTCCCACACTCCCCACACTCATAGGCCCATTCCCCGGTGTGGATCATCTGGTGGCAGATCAGGTTGAAACTCCTCCTGAAGCTCTTCCCACACTCCAAGCACTTGTAGGACTTCTCCCCATCATGAACCTGCTCATGCACCACCAGCTCTGAGCTCTGGCTGAAGCTCTGTCCACCTTCCTGGCACAGGGTGGGTCTTTCCTCCTCAGAGCACCCTGGGCTGGGTTTGCAGCTCCTCCTCCTGTGGGATCTCCAGGGCTTTTCCTCCTTGTTGGATTCCAGTGCTGTGGAGCTGCTCAAAACGGCCTTTTCCACGAGGTTCTGCCGCAGGGATTTGTCCTTCCTGGTCTCCATCCTCAGCTCCTTGTCTGAGGGAGGAAGGACAAGGAGACGATGAGATTTGCCCCTGTGCCAGAGGGAAGGGGAAGGAGATCCCCCCAGTGCATCCCCAGCAGGACGGGGTCGGCAGTGGGGCTGTCCTGCAGCCGGGGGCCGTGCTGGGCTGGGAGGTGGAGCAGGAGAGAGGGGGAAAGGGGCAGTGACTTCCTCCTCACCTGCCTGGGTGTCCCAGGGTTCTTTCCTCTTCCTCACAGCCTTCACCTCCATTCCACGAACGTCTGCGGATGGGAAATTCTGTTTTGGGAGGAAAACAAGGTATGAGCACACTGAGTTTTGTACTGGTTTGAAGGCAATCCAGGGGGACAGTCTAAGCCAGAATGACAATTGAATAAGAAAATTGAGCTCAAGGCAATGATACAGAAACACTGGCTTAATCTGACAGAGTCAGGATATAACCTGACACCCCGTTGGTCAGAGTGGTGGTACCCGTCTGATGAAATGGAGGCTCCAGCCCTGTTGGAGTGATGATCGTGATTCTGTCAAAGCAGTGATCCTGTAGAAGGGTCTGGTCTTCCTCTGAAGGTCCAGTGGTGGTAATGGAGCTCTTGTCCTCTGGGAATCCAGTAGGCAAGGTGGTCCTGGCGTTGGAAGGCTGAGATTATATCCAGGTAGGAATGCTTGGTTCCTCCCCCTGGGCGGAGCATCCCACAATGGGATGATGTAATTTTATCAGTCCTGCAGTGGCACTCAATGGCCCATTAACAGAAGACAGCCCCAGGAGGGCGTTATCAGGGCTGAGCCATGGAAGAGATAAAGAACACTGCCCCACCTGTTTATCACAGTTTATGAAGATGGTGACTGAAAACATACTTTGGGTTACATCTTACATTGCACCCTGAAACAGTGAGGCAATCCCTGCTCGGGGTGGGGGGTGAACACCACCCCTCTTTCCCAAACTGGCTCAGGTGTAAAACCCCTACCCTGGGAAGGCCACACACACAGGGGACAATGTCACACTTGCCCTGCCCCAGGAGAGGTCTCTGTCCCTGTCACTCCCATGCTCTCCCCCCTTTTCTCTTTCTTTCCATCTCTCTCTCTACACCTCACATTTACTCTTCAGTAAAATCCACTTGGGATTTGGTCTCGTTAGCACCTTAATTGGGGCAGAGGCATCTCTCTAACAATTTTATTAACCAGACTGAGACATTATTTTGGCGCAGTGAGTTCAGGGCACTGTTGTCTGACCCCAAGTGCCTTTGACAACAGCATGGCTCCCTCCTCTCAGGAGGTTTGGGCTCTTTCTGGAGGAGCTCTTGGAAACTTGGATGCAGCTTCCTCTGAGCGACTTTTGGGAGAATTTATGAGGAAAATGGCTGTTATGGGTGGCCAGTGTAAAGAAAATATTTTGTTGTCCTCCCTAGAAAAGTTTGTTAAAATCACTGCAGGAAAGGAAGCAAATGATACCAGCAAGACTGACAAGGATCATTCACCACAAGGTGAGGAACACAAGGCTATGAAAGTCCTACCAAAAGCCCAGCTCAAGTGTCTAAATTCCCAAATAACTCCCGAATTCACAGGCTTGGAGGCTTTGCCAAATGTGAGAATCATTATTTTCTTCGTCCCTGTCTCCTTTGTGAAAGCTGCACATAGATTTGCCTTCCTTTTAAAAATCTGTATTGGGACAAATTTTCACTTTTCTTTTATCAGAACCTGCCAGCAGCTGAGCTGGAGCTGTGCAGGAACCGATGAAATTTGGAATTGCCACAGAATTGCTTCTATTGTCAGTTTATTCATGTTTGGGATTTGTTTGTGTTTCCATCACAAGTGACTTGGGGGAAAATCAAATATCTGTCAAGTATTTTATGCAGTTAAGTTTGATTTCTTATATCTGTTTAAAAACTCAAAAAACTCAAGTTTTTTTTTTTGTCCGGTCCCCAGGGGATGCTCGAGGGATCTCTGTGCCTCTCACCCTGGGTGATGCTTGGGAGGGGCTTGGGGGGGTTGTCCCTGTCCCTGTCACCCCAGGCCATTCTCCAGGGGGTCTCCATTGTTCTCATCCCAGGGAATGCCTGGGGGGTCTCCCTCCCTCCCTCCCTCCCTCCCTCTCACCCTGTGCCAGGGGGTGCTCGGGGGGGTGAGAGGCTGTCCCTCTCAGCCCAGGGGATGCTCGGGGTCTCTGTCCCTTCACCCTGGGGGATGCTCGGGGGGTCTCCATCCCTCTGGCCTCAGGGAATGCTTGTGCAGGGCTGGGGACCAGGGGCTCTGTGTCCCTCTCAGCGCTGAGGGTGCTCGGGGCTGGGCGGTCTCCGACCTTCTCATATCTGATATCCCTCCTCTGCCTGCCGGTACCGGGTGATCGCCACGTGGCACCCCCCAAGGTCCCTGCAGGGCCATTTCCGGCTCTGCTTTGGGGTCCTGCAAGACCCAAACATCCCCTGCCCTGCCAAACAATCCTGCCGGAGACCCCGCGATGGATTTGGGGCGAGCTCCCCCTCCCCGCTCCCCTGCGGTTCTGGGGGGGCGATGCCGGCGGAGCCGCAGGAGCCGCGGCCCGAGCGGGGGAACCGCGTGGGGTTGGGGCTGGGGCTGCTCCTCCTCCCGCTCCTCCGCTGTCCCTCCTCCCGCTCCTCTTCCTCCTGGTCCTTCTTTTGCTCCCGCTCCTCTTTTCCCCTTTCCTTTTCCTCCTCCTCTCTCCCTCTTCTCCCTCCCGCTCCTCCTCCGCTCCCAGCCCGGCTCGGGCGGTGCCGACACCCAAAAGCAGCCGCGCTCTGCCCTGGGGGGGTTCCAAAGCGGCCCCGCCCCGCCCGGCACTGGGAGCGCTACTGGGAGCACTGGGAACGATGATGAGAGCACCGGGAAGGAGCTGGGAGCGCTCTCCCTCCCAGTACCGCTCTTACTGGGAGCACTGGGAACGATGGTGAGAGCACCGGGAAGGAGCTGGGAGCGCTCTCCCTCCCAGTACCGCCTTACTGGGAGCACTGGGAACGATGGTGAGAGCACCGGGAAGGAGCTGGGAGCGCTCTCCCTCCCAGTACCGCCTCACTGGGAGCACTGGGAGGGAACTGGGAGCAAACAGCGCCCGGACGCGGCTGCAGCCGGCGGGGGCGGGGCCAGGCCAAGGGGCGGGGCTATGCAAATACGGCGGGAGCAGCGCGGGGTTTGCTCGGTCACGTGAGGGCCGGGGGAGCTGGAGCGATGGCGGCGGCGTCGGTGAGAGGGGACAGGGACCGGGAATGGGGACAGGGAATGGGAATGGGGACAGGGACCGGGAATGGGGACAGGGAATGGGAATGGGGACAGGGAATGGGAACGGGGACAGGGAATGGGAATGGGGACAGGGACCGGGAATGGGGACAGGGACCCGGAATGGGGACGAGGAATGGGAATGGGGACAGGGACCGGGAATGGGGACAGGGAATGGGAATGGGGACAGGGACCAGGAATGGGGATAGGGAATGGGAATGGGGACAGGGACCGGGAATGGGGACAGGGACCGGGAATGGGGACAGGGACCGGGAATGGGGACAGGGAATGGGAACGGGGACAGGGAATGGGAATGGGGACAGGGACCGGGAATGGGGACAGGGACTGGGAATGGGACCAGGAATGGGGCAGGGACAGGGGGTCCTTGACCAGCTTCCCCAGAACCTCCACCAGGGTCTCCCAGTGCAACTGGAGCCGCTCAGCCTGGTGTCCCCAAAGCCCTGAGCAACCCCCAAGGCCCTCCCAGGAACCCTCCGGTCCCTCGAACCCAGCATCCCCCACATTCCCTGCAAGACCCCCATGTCCCCATCCTTGTCTTAGCTCAACGTCTTTATTTTTACCTGCTTTTGAGGGTTTTGAAAGGGCAAAGAGAAATGAAAAGAAAAATCCAGGCCAAGGGGAGCCAGGAGGATGTGGAGCCCCCAGCCAGGTGTCTTCCCAACACAGATCAGCGGCACCACGGATCACCGGGGCTCTGCCCACCGGGGCTCACTGGGGATCATCCAGCACGGATCCTCCCGTGGGGGATGGAGCTGGAGCAGCGCACGGAGCTCTTCCCACACTGGGGGCACTCGCAGGGCTGCCCTTGGGGGTGCCTCTGTTGGTGTTGGGTCAAGGCTGGGCTGTGTGAGGAGCTCTTCCCACACCTGGAACACTCGTAGGGCCTGGGACATCACCAGGAGCGGGGCTGGGATGTGCTCTGGTGCCTGGGACACCACCAGGAGCGGGGTTGGCTGTGATGCTCTCCGGTGCCTGGGACATCACCAGGGGCGGTGCTGGCTGGGGTCTGTTTGGTGCCTGTGAAGTGCCAAGGGCAGTGTCCCAGCGGGGCAGCTCTCAGTGTCCCCAGCAGGTCACAGTGTCCAGTGCAGCCCGTGCCAGCGGTCACTGCGCACACGGGGCAGGCTGGGCTGGACGGGGGTCGGGGCAGAAACGCCGCCCCCGGGACTGGGCTCTCCCCCTGCCTCTGGGGCCCAGCCCCTGCTGGGAGCGCCTTGGGCAGGGCACGGGGCTGCTGCTGGGCCAGGGGGACAGGCCTTGCCCCCTGCCAGCTGCCCGGGCCCCTCTGATGCCTGTCCCACGTCCCTGTGGCTCCTGTCCCCACCACTCCCCACCACCTTCACTCCCTCCATCAAAGCCCCACTCAACCTCTGCACGGTGACCTCTGGAAAGAAAGAAAGAATGAAGGAAAGGAAGTGTTGTCTCTTCACCCTGGCTGGATGCCAGGCACCCACCAAAGCTGCTCTCTCACTCCCCTCCAGAGATGGCCAGGAGAGAGAAAACAGAAGGAAGGCTTCATGGGTTGAGTTAAGGACTGGGGCAGATCACTCAGCAAATGCCATCATGGGCAAATCATTTTTGAAATTAGAGATATTAGTGGAATTTATTGCTATCCAGATCAGGGCAGGATAGTGAGAAATACAATAAAGCTTTAAAAACCCCTTCTGCCCATCCCTCCCTCCTTCCCAGCTCTACCTCCTCCCCCAGTGGGTGCAGGGAGACAGGGAATGGGGGTTCTCGTCAGGTCATCACCTCTAGTTTCTCCTGCTGCTCGGGGAGAGGAGTCGTTCCCCTGCT
The DNA here is from genome assembly GCF_031753505.1 of Anomalospiza imberbis. NCBI lineage: Eukaryota > Metazoa > Chordata > Aves > Passeriformes > Viduidae > Anomalospiza > Anomalospiza imberbis. The sequence goes on along the minus strand of NC_089719.1, from coordinate 849,871 downwards.
GTGCTGGGGTCCCTCCCCGAGACACTTCTCCATGAACTTCTCCAAGGTGAGTTCATCTCAGGGACAGCAGTTCTTCACAGACTGCTGCAGCGTGGCTCGCTCCTCCATGGGCTCACAGGTCCTAGCAGGACCCTGCTCCAGCGTGGGCTCCTCTCTCCAGGGGTTTGCAGGTCCCTGCCAGGTCCCTGCTCCAGCACAGGTTTCTCGTGGGGTCACAGCTCCGCTCAGGCATCCCCCTGCTCCGGAACGGGCTCCTCCAGGCGCTGCAGGTGCATCTCTGCTCTCCGTGCCTTCCATGGGCTGCAGGGGCCCAGCTGCCTCACCAGGGACTGCACCAGGGAATCTCAGGGCAATCAGCTCCAGCACCTGGAGCAGCTCCTGCCCCTCCTCCTGCCCTGCCCTGGAGTGTGCAGAGCTGTTCCTCTCACATGTTCTCACTGGCTCTTCCCTGCTCACAGTTACAATAAAACGATCACCAGTTTTTGTTTTCTCAAATCTCTTATCCCAAAGGCGTTACCGCCATTTCTAACTGGCCCAGCCTTGGCTGGTGGCCGGTCCATCCTGGAGTGGGCTGGAATTGACTCTGTGGGACATGGAGGAGCAGCTGCTCTCACAGAAGGTGCTCCTAGAGCCCCTCCCTTCCCAAAACCTGGCCATGCAAACCTCGTATAAGTATGGTAGGGTTTTTATTACCATTATGATTTCAATGATCTCTATTTTTGCTAATAATGGTACAGTTGGTATTACTAGTATTTTTAGTCTTTTTGACTCTATATTAATAGTGGCTAGAGTAGAAACAGGTTCTTCATTGCAAGTAGAAGTTAGAATTTTGTCAGCCTCTTGCCCTGCCCTGTTCTGTGTCATTGCTGCGTGTGAAGCCGCTGCTGCCAGGGCTCCCCTTTTCCCTGGTTTGGGAAATTCCATGGCATTGCTCCCATGTCAGAAAGAGAGGGCTCATTCCATTCAAATGGATTGCCTGAGCTCTTCTAGTCCCAGTGCTGGAAGCTTGTTTTCTAACATTGTTGACTTTCTCAGCTTCTGTTAACATTTGTGATTTTATCACAAAATGTTCTCGGATGTGATTTTCCAAGATTCTCTAATCAGCTTTCAGTTTGCTTTTGGATTTCTTAATGGTGTGTCCGAACGGAAGGCAGCATTTTGGGTGGGAAGGCTTCAGTCGGAGCTGGGATTGCCTCAGCAGCAGCTGGTTTTGCACATGTCAGCAGAGCTAGCAGAGATTCCGTGAGCTGAATATTCTGCCTCGTTCGGAAGCCGCAGTGCCCGGCTCGGGGGAGCTGCGCTGGGAGCTGCAGGTTGTGCCGGGGCCGGGCAATGGCCGGAGCCCCCGGCAAGGGCCGGCGATGGACACCGACCCTTTGCTGGGCAGGGGCTCGGGGCCCTGCGGCGCCGGGCGGTCGGTGCCCGCTCACGGCGGGACTGCGGGAGCCGGGAGCAGCGAGAGAGCCCGGGCGGAACATCAGCACCGGGGCGGGCACGGCCTGGGAGGGGGCACAGCCCGGGGGTCCCGCGGAGCCTCCCTGCTCCAGAGCCGCAGCTGCGACAGCGGGGCCGCTGCCGGGATCTTTGGGGCAGGGAGAGCCGCAGGCGGGCGTTCCAAGTGCCTCCTTCGGGGCAGGATTTTGTCCCGGTGCGGGGGAATTCCCGCGGGCTGGGGCCGCTGCCGAGCGCCGCCGCCTTTCCCGGGAGCCCCCGGGCAGAGCTCTCTGCTCGGGGCTGTGAAAAACACGCTCACTCTCCTGTGAAAATTTAAACATTTTAATACAGGACGATAGGAGACAAGGACCTTAGAGCAAAGGTTGTTACGGCCGGGTGCATCTTGGCACTGAACCAGGAGCACACTTATCTCTGGAGATTCCCATTAAATACCTTTTCCCTCCCATCAGCCTGTTGCATATTCATAGACCCTTATGCATAGTAAACTTTTTTTCCAAACTAGTTTACATATTCCAAGAACTGTTTAGAGTGGCTCCCCCTCCTCGGTTCCACACTTTTAGAGCATGCGTATTCCTTGGTTGTGGTTTTAGTCCTTTTTTATCATCATCTTCAGTTTTGGCCCCGGCCCTCACTGCCTTCAGACGGTGAGTGCTGATCGTTGGCAGATCTGTACAGGTGTCCTCATCCTGTGTTCATTGCCATCCAAGCAGGCACTTTAACACAAGCATACTTGCTAGAAACATTCCCAGTACGAAAAGTGATTTCAGCATTTAATGTAATAAAAAAAAGAAAGGCCTAAAGCATGGAGGCCCGCGGGCTGAGCAGGAGCGCTCCCCTCAAGGATGCTGCAGCGCCGGCGCTGGGTCTTCTGAGCAGCGACGTCCCCGACGTTCCAGGTGGAGCAGCACAGGTTCAGTGGGTCAGAAGCCCCTTTTTATCCTGTTTTTTGTCCCTTTGGATCGGTTTCTTTTTGGATCCCTCATTTGCATGAAGGTTTAGGCGCTCGATTGGCCCGCGGCAGTTCAGTCCAGGCTGGCTCCTTTCCCTTGGGGGGGCTGCACTTTACTTAGGTGTAATACGGTACGTGGAGTACCGTATTTCTTCTAACTACCCTTCAAACCCCTTTTACCATAACCAAACCAACAGTACACGCTCAACAGCGATCAACTATTTTACAATAGTTTCTAACCTAGTTTAACAATTCCCCCTCTAACGATTTGATCCGTCTTCTAGCCTGCATCAACCTTTTAAAGTCCAATTTCTAATTTTCTCAGTTTGTCATACTGTTCAAGCATTTCTCTGGCATTCTGATCACTCTGTTCTTTTATTAGAGTTATTTTTTTGTCATTTTCCCTTCTACGTTACCTTCCAGCATGATGCTGCCTTGGCCAATGCTGGGTACTATCAGGACTAGACATGGAAATGCACATGGTAGAAATATTACACTTACTAGTGCACACACTACAAAGAAGACCAATTTCTTCCACCATTTACCGTTCCAGGTGAACAAGTTGTCCTACCAGTCGGGGTCTCCAAAAAGGGGGTCCATTTTTGCATTCCAGCATAGGTTAGTTTCCTAATATTTTGAGTCATGTTTTTAATTACATGACTGTGGTCATCGATCTCTAGGCAGCATTCTGAAATGTTAAATTTCCCACAGATCCCTCCTTCCTCTGCGAGGAGGTAGTCCACTGCCAATCGAATTTGGTAAATTACTGATCATGTTTGTGGTTGCTGCTGGCTCAAGAGATCAATGGTCAGAGTTGTTTGATTGGACATTATTTCAAGTACTGCTTGTAAACGGATGATTCGATTGAGCATGTATACTGGGCTTCTGTACCCCCAGGATCCACCTTGGGCCCAGGTAGCCGGCCCATAAGTATCGATAATCTTTTGTGGGGTCCAACTTTCATTCTTCCAATTTTGGGTTCTGCCAAGTAAACTCCTTTTCTTTCTGGCCAGATCATCATATACTGGGAGTCCCAAGTTTGATTTCACATCCTTAAGCAGTAAGAAAAAGGATGGTTTTACTGCTCCAATTGTGCAACTCCTGGTCCACCCTCCCGGTAACTTCACATATGCCGTGTTACCACAGATCAAAAAAAAACTTAGGTGCATCCCAGAAATTAGAATCTTGATTTGCTGTATGTTTCCAATATTTGGATAGGGTTTCTATTGCCCAGAATGGGTTAATATAATCTCCTAAGCATTCAAACAGTTTTTCACTATATACACATCTACTTTCAGTTTTTTCTATTGACCAATATGAATGGGGGGTTTCTGGGATCCACCTGGTGTGTGTGTGTCATTTGCTGCTAGATATCTTTCACATGGTGTTTCTCCTGCTTCTATAATATACATTTTCCCTTTTCTTGATAAACACTCTTCCCCTATTATTGTGGATTTTAGCTTCCACTCTCCTTCCCTTCTTTTGAATACTACCATAATTTTTTTTCATGTAATCCATTTTAAAATGTCTAGGGGACCCAAACTGATACCATCCTATGGACAAATTTTAAGTGTGTCCCCTTGCACACCCAACAATCAGTCAAATTAAATTATTTTGTAATCTTTTCCACCATATTGATAAAAATATTCTTACCATTTATTTGTCCCTCCCTATCCCTTTGTCCTTTCAATTGCACTTCTTTCTCCTTGAATGTATCCTCTAAGTTGGTTTTACTTTCTTGTTCAAAACATACCCATCTTTCTTTCATGGGGCACTCTCCTGAGATCCTCTGACTTGGGTTTGCAATAGTTTTAGCCAGCCAATATATTTCATTATCCTCTTTACAGGCTGTTAACTGGGAGTGGTCGATACATTTGGGATTCATGTTGGTGTGCACTCTGATGAATGCACTTACTGTATCTCCTCTACACAAGGGATAGTAACACTTCTCACAGGTGTTTCCTCCACTTCCTCCGAAGTGGATGAGTAGCAGCATTGCTACCAGTGGGAGTCGGGTACGGGCTGGCCTCCTCACCTCTCGATCCACAGGGCTTTTCTCAGTGCCCTGAGAGTCTTTCCCAGAGGTAGTTCCTGATCCAGTCTTGCCTCCCACCTCTGGTTTTCCCTCCTTCTGGAGACATTCTGCCATGACCCTTATCTCACCAACTCCCTTCCCTCAATTTGGTCCCAATGAGGGTTGCAAGGGGAGTGCTCTATGGAGCAGTACTGGAAACTGAGATGTTATTCTGATTGTCAATTCTTAGCTAAACAAAACTTAAATTTATCCTATAACTGTAACAAACATTAGCAAACTATAAGGATATACAGATAACAATGTAGAGGTTTCCTGTGGGGGGGTTGTGTTCAGGGCTGCACTTCTTTTGGTGCTTTCCTCAGGACCAATTTCAAGTCTTTATTGTCTCTGCTGGCTATAGTCCATTCGCTTGCCTCAGCTGGGGGTTGTACTGGACCCTTCACTCGACTTGCATGAGTCCAGCCCCGCTCCTTTGTTCTCACTGTGGTGTTTGCTGCAAGCAGTGCCTGGAAGGGGCCTTCAAAGCGAGCAGTTAGTGGAGGGTTTTTCCATGATTTAATCAACACCCAGTCTCCTGGGTTAGTACCATGTATTTTACAGTCCAGTGGGGAAGTTTGGGGAAGGTAGCCCTTTTTCTTTAGTTCTTCCAGGGTTGTTGTTACTGTTTCTATATATTTTTGCATGGCCATCCCCCCCTCTTGATGTTCCCCAGTACTGTATGGGGTAAGCAAGAAAGGCAGCCCAAACAACATTTCACAAGGAGAGACCCCTAGATCTGTTCTGGGTCTCGTTCTTATTCGTCATAGGGCTAGTGGTAAACATTTGACCCAATTCCATTGGGTTTCTAAGACCAATTTTGTTAAAATATTCTTTAAGGTTTGATTTACCCTCTCGACCCTCCCAGAACTCTGAGGGTGCCAAGGGGTGTGTAACTCCCACTTCATTCCCAGGGCCCCGAGGACTTGTTGCAGAACACTGGATGTAGAGTGGGGGCCACGGTCTGAATCAATAAAATTTACGAGCCCGTATCTTGGAATAATTTCTTCTAAGAGAACTTTTGTCACAGTTTGGGCTGTCTCCCTTCTCGTGGGGAATGCCTCAAACCAGTGGGTTAGATGGTGAATCTCCTCTGGGGAGAAGAGGATGTTCATAATAGGATGCAGCTCTTCCCAGGTGTGTGTATTGGGACCCAGGAACTGATCTGTTTGCTGTGCAGTGCCAGTTGGATCTTCTATTAAACCAACTAGCTCTTTCTTATATATTCTTGCTTCAGAAGCTGTCAGGGGTACATTTATAACACCTATTCCTCCTACCCCACACCTAGTGGAACTTCCCTCAGGGGAAGCAGCCTGTCAGGATTTACCTCTGGCCTTACACCACTTTTTGATCTGGTATTACAGTAAGGGGCAGCATCTGAAGGCTTATTTGACTGGCTCACAAATTCTTTGTTATCACGTTGGGAGGGCTCAGTTGTTAGGTTGGAGGATATATCCAGAGGTTTTTTCTCAGGGAAAGGTGTTGTATTCTGACTTACAGGTGAAGCAATTTGTATGTTAGTGGGGGTAGGAGGCAACGGGGAAAAAGCACCAAGGGGTGGATATATATGGGGGAGTGGGGTTGTTGGAGGGGGTAAAAATGGCATGGAGATTCCCTGAGGAGATAGAGAAGGGGCAGGGATCATTGGAGGGGGTAAAGGTAGGTTTTGAGAAGCAGGAGGCTGGGTGTTAAGTGGGGGGGTGGCTTCATAGTGTGAAAAAAGCCAATCCCTTGGGGTTTTTTTTAGTTTTAAAAGTTTATTAGTAATAAAATTGTTATAAAAATAGCAATAAAATTAGAGTAATAAAAATTTGGACAATGAGGATTAGGACAATTACAAGACAATAAAAAGTAAAGAATTATGGATGTCCGGATGTTTTTGGGCACTAAGCTGCCAAAAACATGCCTTGTGAACAAAGGAATTACCCTTAACAGCAACAGCCTGTTGCATATTCATATATCTCATACATGATGCATAAATTCCTTGCAAATTAAGAATTTTTCTGGTTGTTGTGAACTTCTTCCCCTTAATCCTAGTGGTTCCATAAAGATGAAGAGAAGGTGGAAGAACGTTTGTCTTTTCTGATAAGGAGGCAGTAACTCTTTATGTGTCTTGTCGCTCTTATTTCTGTGCAAAGTTTCTTGATTATCTTATCCCTTTTCTTGAGCTAGTAAAAATATCTGACATTGCAGAGTTTCTATTTTAACATTGTGTTATAACCTAGAACTACATTTAACACACTACTTAAGAGAATTAATACAGCATAACTTTCTATCACTGCACATATAATATTTGTTTTAATATTTGTGACAAAAGCCAATCATAAAATATGCATTTTTCACACCTTGCCCTCACTGCCCTTCTGTCACACACACACACACACAGGGACAGTTCTCAGTTAATTTCTGGTTTGATTGCCTGGATTTTGTTTGGTTTTGTTGTTGCTTTGTTTTCTTGGTGTGCCTGAAGTGTCCAGTCAGGAGCAGAGTGACTCTTGCCAAGGAACTTTGTGGTGCTGTCACTTAATATTAAATCTGGTTTTTGCTGATCCCTTGCTGGGGATTTTTTCAGCGCTCTCAAGCCCTCATTGGTAACAGGGTGAAGGAGCCCTGGCCCAGGCTCTGGCCCTGGGGGACAGAGGGACTCTGCCGGAGGGTCCCTGTCCCCCTGTCCCACCCCAGCTGTCCACAGCCCCCGTCCCCGTGTCAGGCTCTGGGGTCGATCTCGTGGAACATCCTCTGGGGGAGGCTGCGGCGCCGGGGGCGGGGGGACCCGCGGGGACAGGGGACCCCGCTGTGCACGAGCAGCGTTGGACTTCTCTGGGGTAACTGGGAGGGGGGGCAGGGGTGGAGTGACCTCCCCAGTGACCTCAAACAGCCCCTGTGATGTCACACACCCCTGTGATGTCACACAGCTGCACTGTGATGTCACAGCCTGCTCTTTGAGGTCCCAGTCTGGTCTATGATGTCACACAATCTGCCCTGTGATGTCACAGCCCAGCCTGTGATGTCACAGACACCCTGTGGTGTCACAGCCAGCTCTATGATGGCACAGCCACCTTTGTGATGCTATGCAGCCTCGCTGTGATGTCACAGCCTGCTCTGTGATTTCTCAGTCAGCTCTGTGATGTCACAACCCACTCTGTATTGTCTCAGCCTTCTCTGTGACATCACACAGCTGCTCTGTGATGTCACAGAGCCCTTTTCTATGATGGCAGAGTCTTCTCTGCGGCCTCACAGCCCATTCTGTGATGTCACACAGCCAGCCTGTAATGTCACAGCTGACTTTGTGACATCACAACCTCCTCTGTGATGTCACAGCCTGCTCTGTGATGTCACAGCCTGCTCTGTGATGGCAGAACTCACTTAGCATGTCACACAGCACCTCTGTGGGCTCACAGACCCACCCTGTGATGTCACAACACCTTCAGTGATGGAACATAGCCACCCTATAATGTCACAGCACACTCTTTGACCTCACAGCTTGCTCTGCTCTGTGATGTCATACAGGCATGCTCTGATGTCACAGCCTGCTCTGTGATGTCACATAATAAACCAGGGATGTCAATGCCTACTATATGATGTCACAACCTGGTCTGTGATGTCACACAATCACAGAATCACAGAATTGCTGGGTTGGAAGAGACCTTTAAGATCATCAAGTCCAGCCCATGCCCTGACACCACCTCAGCTAAACCATGGCACTGAGTGCCACATCCAGTCTTTTTTTAAACACATCCCATGGTGGTGACTCCACCACCTCCCTGGACAGACAATTCCAGTAATTTATTACCCTTTCCATAAAAAACTTTTTTTCCTAATATCCAACCTAAATTTCCCTTGGTGCAGCTTAAGACTGTGTCCCCTGGTTCTGTCAGTTGCTGTGAGGAAAGAGACCGACCCCCACCTGACTGCAACCACCTTTCAGGGAGTGTGGAGAGTGATAAGGTCACCTCTGAGTCTTCTCCAGGATAAACAACTCCAGCTCCCTCAGGCATTCCTCACAGGACTTGTGTTCCAGACCCCTTGTAATAGATAAGAGAAGTCTCTTTGTTCATCATTAAACAGGAACTCAGGCAAAGGAAGAGGTTTTTTGTGAATAACAGGAAACCCGAGGATATGCTGACTCCTTAAGTTGATTGTACAACGAGGGTCTGGAGGTGTGTAACCATCTATGGAAAGATTGTTACAGGGTCATAAACCCCCAGTGAGGAAGAGGAGGAGAGCCTTCATCCAGACGACCACCAGAGAGCAGGTGGTGACCCCCTAGCAACTGGAGGCGCACGCGCAGAGTACTCCCGGAAAAGCCACAAACGCGGAAGAAGGGGGAGAATAAAGGACCGTGGGAAAAGGGAAGCGGCGTGAGCCTTGGCGGAGCACTGACTCCCCGGCTGCACCCAGCGCTGTTTGCTTGTCATTGCTTGCTGTAATCAATAAAATTCTTTTTATCAATCCCTAAAGGATCAGACAAATTATTTACTTTAACTTAGAACACCCGTTCCCTGCTCTTGCTGCTGCCCCATCTTCAATGCCTCTCCCTCGGGCTCTTCCTCCCGTGCAGAGCAGCTCTCCTGGACAAGGACGGCAAATGGCACAGCTGGGAAGCAAAGGGAGCACTGAGTCAGTATGGGGACGTTTTCCTTGGCAGCAGCTGCACTTCCATCAGGGAAGGGAAGATCTCAGAGCCTCCCCAGGAGGGTTAGAAAGAAAAAGCAGCCGAGCGGGCCAGGCTGTGGTGAGCGCAGCCGCGGCGGGACTGTCCCGCAGCCCCGGCAGCCCGGCACAGCCGGCACAGCTCCCGGGCCCTGCCGGCACAGCTGCCTTGCCCAAGGACAGCCCCTGTGCCGGCCGGGGCAGCTGCGCTGAGCAGCCCCAGCACGGGCAGGGCCCGCTGCTGCCCCGCCGGGCAGTGCCCACGGCCACAGCCCACGCCACCCTCAGCCCCACCCTGCCTCCCCGGCCCTGGGGCCTCACCCGGGCTCTCTCCAGCGTGGCAGCAGCAGGTCCCCGTTCCCTGCTCTTGCTGCTGGCCTTCAGCTTCTCCCTGCTGGCTCCCGTCAGTCTCCGGCTGTCCTCAAGGTCTCCACTGCAGCTGTGGCAAAAGCGGAGGCTCTGCAACTGGTTCCAAGGCCTGGCACAGCTGCAGTCCCGGAGCCCTCTGCGCTCCCTGCCGGCCCCCTCCATCCCCTCAGCCCCGCCATGCTCTCGGAAAACCCCCAGCCCCCTTCAGTTTCTTCAGCCCCTCACAGTCCTCTCAGCCCCTCAGTCCCTTCTGACCCATCCCGTCCCCCTAGACCCGCCACCCCTCGGCCTGTGCCACTTCCCTGTCACCTCAGTGCCACCATCCCCTCGGCTGCCCCACAGCCCTCAGCCCCAGCAGCACCTCAGGGTCACCGTCCCTTCAGCGTCACCGCCCCCTCAGCCCCCTCAGTCTCACCGTCCTTCAGCAGCTCCTCAGGGGACAGTGCCTGGGGCCACCGGCAGCTCCCACCGCTCCAGGGACACCCGGGGCTGGAACTGCTGCTCCGCCCGGCCCGGCCGCCAGCTCGGACCCAGCACAGGGAGAGGGGACACAGGGGGCACGGGGGGAAAAGCAAGAGGTGAGGGAGGAAGCAGAGCAGGGGAGGAGGTTAAAAAGAGGCCTACAACTATACAGATAACAATCTATGTAACTAAACCCCCATATATCAATATAAATATGCCTATCTACAAATATAACTATATATATATGTAAATGTAACTATACACATGTATAAATGCAACTATGGGCATCTACAACTATAACTGCATATCTAAAAGTATAAATATATACACCTAAAACTAAAAATAAATTAACTAGACAAATCTCTATCTGTGTAGATAGATAAATATAACTACATAAATCTATAAAGACAACTACATATATCAATAAATAGAACTATACACATCTAGAAATATAACTACAGACAGAGGAATTCTACCTGCCCAATGTAGAATTGGGTCACAGGCTCTCCCTCTGTCTCTTCCTGGCACACAGGGCAGCCCTCCTGGACACGTTGATCACACGGGATCTGGGAAGCAAAGGGAACACTGAGACAACACTGGCCCTTGTGCAAGTGTCCCTTGAGCACCAACTGTCCTTCTATCAGGGACATTAAAAGATGGCCTGAAAGGCAGACTCTCACTTGGCAATTTCAAGGCTGCTCTATAAAGAACAGGGATCCTTCCAATTTGTCAAGACGGAACTGTGTAAAGTATTTAAGTATCCTAATAAAGTCTCAGCACCCACAGTGCAAATGGCACCCACGAGAGCTTGAAACACAGACAGTCCCAGTGACAGAGAGACCACAGTCCTCACCAAAATGGCTGAAGGCTGCTGGGGGCTGAGGTATGAACCAGACTGGGACACCCAGCTTGGTGGCACAACTCCCACAAGGTCAGGTTTATTCCCTGCTCTCTTGCCACAGCAGAGGACTCAGTGCCCAAGCCTCTGGCGAAGCGTGGAGGGCAGAGCTCGGGCAGGTTGTGCATGTGCCTTTAAACTAAAGGCACCAGGAAGCACCAACCCTGCAGACAAGAACTCAACTCTTCTCGTCTCCCTTCCTGCCAGAGGCAGGCTCAGAGCAGCCGTCTCACACCTCTCTAAACCAACGGGGGCTCTGTCCTTACCAGGCTCCTCGGGCTCTGGGGAACTGTTCTCGCAGCTCTCGGTGCCAGATGAAGTTTCCTCTGCTGCAGCCCGGTTCACAGGCTCCCCTCCTGAAGACTCAGGGGCAACATTCATATTGCCCTTGAAAGAACAAGAGAAAAAAAAAAAAGAAAACTAAAGTTCATTCAGTATTTTGCTGGAATCGCATCAGGGATACGGTTACTCTCCTCCATGTAACAGCGTTCAAAAGCTCTCAGCCCAGCCTCTTCCATTCCCCTCCAATGGGTTACCTGAGCAGAGGGAGACCTTTCAGGCAGGGATCTCCTGATCTCCTGGATCATTTGCTCGACGGCAAAGCCAAGATCCACTGGTGGCAATTGCTCTTCACCAGGTGCATTCCAGGCTGAGCCGGAGGCCGTCGATGCTACACAACCTGCACTGCCAGGTAGAGCGCTGGGGGCTGAAGTGCCTGAGGTGGCTGCAAGAATCCAAAGACATTGGTCACACTCCACAACGTGGCTCTGGGACACAGATCTCTGTTGCTGCCTTGGATCAACCATCACAGGAAGCAGGCAGGAAAACCAGGCAGAGAATCTTTTGCCTTTCTAGGTGCCCCTTCTAAATAAGCTTGAGAATTTTGGGCCGAGAATGGCAGAGCCTTGTGGAAAAATACTTCAAACAGTCACTTTTCATGACCTTTTGGAAAAGCAAGGCTACAACTCTTTTCCTACCTCGCGGGCCGTGGGCTGGGGGCTGCTGCTCCCTGTGGAGCTGCTGGAAGCTGCAGGGCTGGATCCTGAGCACCTCCCGGTCTATGGGAGGCAGCTGTCCCCCGTAGAGCTGCTGGAAGCGGCTGCGAGGCCCCTCCCGCCCGAGCGGCAGCAGCGGCTCCCCGTAGAACCCGAAGAAGCCGCAGGGCGGGATCCGCAGCAGCTCCCGCTCGGCGGGCGGCGGCCGCTCCCCATAGAGCTCCTGGAAGCGGCTCGGCCCCTCCCGCCGGGCCGGCACCGGCCGGTCCCTGTGCAGCAGGTGGAAGCCGCAGGGCGGGCGCCGGGCGGGCAGCGGCCGCTGCCCGGGGGGCGGCTGGAAGCGGCCAGGCCGGGGGCTGCGCAGCTCCCGCCCGTCCGGCAGCGTCCGCTCCCTGTGCAGCAGCAGGAAACCGCTGGGCGGGCGCCCGGGCGGCAGCGGCGGCCGCTCCCTGGAGAGCGGCTGGAAGCGACTGCGCCCGTCCCGCCCGTGCGGCAGCGGCCGCGCCCCGGGGAGCTGCTGGGAGCCGCGGGGCGGGCGCCTGCGGCCCTCCCGCCCCGCCGCCGGCCGCTGCCTGTTGGCCGCGCTCCGGCGCCTGATGCGGAGCAGGAGGTCGGCGCGGTCGCGGCGAAAGCAGGGGTTGCCGTAGTGGAGCCAAGCCCCGGCATCGCCCGGCGCAGCTGAGCCAACCCGGCCCGGCACCCTGCGGAAGCCGTAGCGGTAGAGCTGGCGCACGAAGCTGCGGAACTGCGTGGCCCTGAAGGTGTGCGGGGCCGGGCCCCGGGCGTCGCCCGGGCTGAGCAGCTCCCGCTCGAAGAGGGAGCGGTGGATGAGCAGCCCCCGGGCCCGGCTGTCCCAGCGCACGGAGCGGACGCGGGGGCTGTTCGCCAGGCGCCACAGCTTGGCGGGGAAGGCGCTGGCTCTGAGCCCGGCGGGCAGCGGCAGCTCCGCCATGGCGCCGCTCGCCGGCTGTCGCCACAACGGCCCCGGCGCAACGGCCGCGTGGGGATACCATAGGGACAGAGCCAACGCGGGGATTTGGAGCCTGGGGGTGCTGGCACCAAAGTCCCGCTCTTGAGAGGGGTGCAGGGACTCAGGGGCTGTCAGAGGACAATGAGAGACAGGGGACATGAGGCCATAATGGGCCAGGCAAGATCCTGCCCAGCGTGGCAGCAAAGACATTTCCTCCCCGTGGCCTTGGCACTCCAGGGCACCCCAAAAAGGGCCGAGGAGTCCTGTGTGTAACCAGGAGGGATGACTGACATCACTGTGGGTCCCAGAATTCCCCAGTCCCTTGCTGGCCATTCAGTGCACACTGGGGCCGCTGGGCATGTGTGGAACATGGGGATGGGGTGCACAAAAGTAAAGGGGGACCCCAAAGTGGAAGGAGTGGAAGCCAAAATCGGTGGGTGGAGACCCCCAAAACGGAGGTGTGAGATCCCAAAATGGAGGGAGGAACCCACAAAATTGGGGCAACGCCCCAAAAACCCACATGAAGCTGTTCTCTCCCTCCATTGTTTACCAGCAAGAGTTCCATCTACCAACTCTAATTTCAACAAATAATTCCAAGTGTTTTAGCTGAAACTCATTCTGAGCAAACTTTGTAGAAGTGATCACAGAATCACAGAATGTTCTGTGTTGGAAGGGATCCACCGAGTCCAATTCTGAAGGGAATGGCTTGCTGGCAGGGTCAGCACCAAAGACACCCACCCCAGCTTAAGGAAGAAGTGTCATTGACTGTAGGGCAAAGCAGCACAGAAGTACAAAAGGATAAGCTAAGCAATGCACCTGATCATTACTAGAAAAGATTGCCTGTAGGGATTCAGAAAGATACATCACCAGTTACCCTCACACTTGACCATTGTCCTGACACACACGTCAGCTGGGGATGCCCTGTCACACCAAGGGATTGGAGAAGCACTCCCAGTAACTGGGAATTCCTATGTGGTTCGCCCACCCTCAGGCGAGGCCACCAACTTTTCTGTGAGAGGGCCCAGATTTTATACTGTTGAATAAACAAGCTACCACAACTTCTAGTGCGGGAACATCTGGTTTCATCCTCCTCTTGGCCAGGGCTCAGGGAGGAACTAAGGGAGTTTGCTTTGAGCCTACACCTTCAAACAAAGCCAGATAGAGATGTGATAAATGAATATGATTTGTGCCAATAATTGTAACTATATCGATATTTTAGAAAATATTTGTTAAAAAGTAATAGGGGAAAGTGATATGTAATTAGCATCACAAAACAGCTGTTCGCAGATGTTCATAAGATCCAGGATGGAGTATTGAGATATTTTAGCACAAACGGCCTTGGGAAGGACAAAGCTGGGAAAAACTCTAAGAGTGGAATTGACATTGAGACGAATGAAAGTCCAGGCATCTTCTTCTTAGGCAAGAATGGCCTTGAAGACAATTAAGCTGCCCATATGGCCCTGGGCGCACGGCTGGTGCCCCACAGGACATGGGTGCCACCCACGGTGGGGCACAAGGGGAAGGCTGAGGAAGCAGAGCCCAGAGACTGTGTGGGGGAAATAACAACAATTTATTTATTTTTCTAAAAAGAAGGAGTTGAAGAGCCTTGCTAGTTCTGCTGGCAGGGGGGTCTCTTGCAGGGGTGAGGAGAGTTCGAGGCCTTTCTCTTTAGGGACCGCCGGGGCCACCCAGGCAAGCAGTGCCTGCCTTGGGTGGGACCAGAGGGTCTGAGGCTGGTGCTCTGGACAGATGGATCAGAGGGACCTGCCTCATCCTGGGGCTGGTCCTGCTCTGGGGACACCGGCACAACTGGGGGATGGCTTTGATCCCTGCTGGGGGTGGCCTCCGTTGTGGCAGCTTCCTCTTCTTCCTCTGTGGGGACTTGAGGGCTGCTGGGTAGAGTCCAAGAGCTGGGTCTGGGGCTGTTAGGGCTGGAGGAGTTGGGGTTGTTTGGGCTGGAGAAGCTGGGGGAACTGTGGCTGTTGGGTCTGGAGAGGCTGGGGGAGCTGGAGAAGATGGAACTGGAGCTGCTGGAGCAGCTGCTGGCTGCTGGGCTGTCATCCTCATCTGCGGCAGCGTGGGAGTGCAGCAGACTCTGGGCCCCTGAGCTGCAGTGTCTCACAGTGATGTCGATGGTGCCCTGGACCAGTGGCACTGTGTGTTCCTCCAGGAAGCCCTGCAGACTCTGGATCATGTCCTCCTGGTCTGCCCCACGCACACAGAGAACATACAGGATGGCACTCTGTGCTCCTTGCCATCCACCCCTGCTCCCTTTGGATGGCCTCCATCCTCTGGTTCAGCCAAGTCCACACAGGGTCCAGAAGTTCCCGTCGTCGACGGAAAAGTCCTGCCCAGACCTTGGGCAGGACACCGCCGACAGCTCTGGCTGGTCTCTCCTGAGGAGAAGAGGGATGGGCCGGCACAGGGCCATGGGGGCTGATCTCGTCCTGGCCGCCGGGAGCTCGCTCTGATGAGCTCGTGGCTGCTGGCAGCTGCTCAGGGGCTGTGATGACAATCTCTAGAGAGTCACCAGCATCATCAGAAAACCTGACAGTCTCTACTACTCCTCTGCACAGTGGGCATGATGGATTTGTCTGTGCCCACCGCAGGATGGAGCTCCGGCAGAACTGGTGGCCACAGGGCAGAGTAGAAGCCACGTCATCCCAGGTGTCCTGGCAGATGGCACAGTTGCCATCTGTCTCTGTGGCCATATTTGGCTGCTGCAGCACGTTGGGGAGGGCTGAGGATCAGGAGCTGCTCTCTGTTGCCGGTGTCACAGCCTGCAGGAGAGGGGAGGAAGGAGAAGGACACCCTCCCACCTCCCTCAAGCCCTGTCACCTGCCCACGTCTGACCAGGGGACGTTTCCTGTCAGTGCTGCAGGTACGCTCTGCCCCAGCCAGGCAGGGCTGGGGAAACCCTGCTGGTTGCTCTGGGACTGGCACTGGGACCTGCCAAGAACAGGCACCACTCAGCACCAGAGAAACCTGGCTTGACCCTCCACACCTCGCAGTCAGGCTCGGTAGGAGTTCAGGCCAGAGCCAGACTGGCACCGGCTCTGCCCATATCTGTATTTAAGCAGCGAGGGGGGACATGTCACAATCCTGCGCTCGGTGATGTCACCCTCCATCAGGAGGCCATGTCCACGCCAGTGCATGTTGATAGGAGAAAGAAGAAAACTTCTGCACTTCCATATTGCTCTGCCTTGGCCACCTGTGTCATGTGTCCATGGCCATGTCTCATCCCTGCTCCTGACACCTTGCCAAGGTTTTCTGTGAGGAGCGGAGTGGTGGGAGCTGTCAGCATGAACGGCCTGTGGCTGGATGATGTCTCCTTCTGTCACTGCTTTTCTGTGGCATTGCTGGGATTTGGAGAACCTGGGTGCTGGTGGCCAGCCCGGGGTGAGAGTGTCCCCCACCGTGGGACAGGGTTGTGTCCCTGCTTCAGGGAGAAGCAGGAAGGAATGTTTTGTTCCAGCCCCATCCACTCCCACTGGAACTTGCCCACAGTGCCAGGTCCCTCTCCACTTCCCAAGTTTCTGTGTTTCTGGAGTTCAGTGCCTTTGTGCTCCTTTCCAGAGCCTCAGGAAGGACCTGGAGTTGCTGTCCCAGCAGAGTGGGGTACAAGGGCCAGAGGAGCCCTGTCGTGACTCTGGAGAGCCCAGGACCCATCACCGCGTGGGCCATGCTGTGCCATCATCCCTTCCTGCCTCTGGCTATTGTCATCCCTGAGAGTCATCAGCCCAAGCAGTTCTTTTTTCACTTGGAACTAACTGCTCCTGGTTTGAGGCTTGGCTGGTGTGAGGCAAGGATGCTGTGTGCAACCACCATGTGGCTCTGCCTCAGGGTGCAGAGATCTCTCTTCAAACCTGTGCAAATGGAGGATGTCCATTGCCATACTTTGGTGCTTAACAATACACATGGAAAAAGACGGAAGTTTGTTCATCAGGACTTCTTTGTGTTGTTATGGGGAGGGTGTTTCTCCTTGCTTGAGAAAGTGCCTCTTAAAATATGCAGTTATATTCAATTTCATTTGGAATTGGACTTTTAACTGTCTAAATGTGCAGGCAGCAGCTGGAATTTCAGAGTACCAAAATATTCCCTTTTTCCTGGGGTAACTAATGCTCCCTAGGAGGTGCATTTCATGCTTTAAGAGGAGTCTTGGCCAAGGTGCTGGTTTGATCTTGAGTTCCTTGCGCATCTGTGGCCCAGAATATCCCCCCATTAACTTGCTACCATGATCCCATTTCATTTCTTTTTCTCTCCTGTCCCGTAGGCCCTGAAATGATGAAATGACAGAAAGGGTGGGGATGGAAGGGACCTTTAGAGATCACCTAGTCCAAGCCCCCCGCTATGCTCAGGGCCACTCTTCACTAGACCTCGCTCCTCAGACCCTCATCCAACCTGACCCTCAACACTCCCAATGAGGGGACATCCACAACAGCCATGGGCATCCTGTTCCTGGCTTTCCCTCGAGCAGAGGGGCAGAACTCCCTCCCTTGACCTGGTGGACATCCCTCTTTAGACACAGCCACAGAGGGCTTTCAGGGCTGCAAGCACACAGCTCATAGCCAATGTTTCCTTCTCAAGGATCTCCCAGTCCTTCCCCACAGGGCTGCTTTCAATCCATACATCACCCCTGCTGTTCTGCTAAGTTCTGGAATATGCCTTTCTAAAGAGGAGGCATTTCACACACTGGGAAAAAACGTTGTAGGTCTAAGGAAAGGAGGCTGAGCCAAGGGGTGGCATTGAAATACAGGTGGGGTAGACATTCCTCTTTGATGAGAGGAATGGTTTGCAGGTTTGGGGTGCAAAATGTAACATTTGGGGAAGGAGAAAAAGGCACAGAAATTCAAGCTTTCAGCAGCTGAGAGGTGGCAGTATTAGAACACGCAGCAGCTGGTGAAAGCCATCTCTCTCCTTCAGGTTCCTGCTGGGTGGGAAGGTGCTGGGAGTTGTGGTGGCTGCACTCACCCTTTGCTGGGAGGATGATCTGTACCAGGGGAGAGCAGAAAGCTGCCATGGTGAGCAGAACATGCACAGAGCATTACAGTTCAGAGAATGATACTGCCCCTGAAGTGCAAAAAGCTTGAAAGCATCTCATTCTGTGTAGCACTGTTTTACAAAGTTTCTCTTCTAGAACATGCCCCGTTTCGTATTCTGCAGATGAATTATCTGGTTTTTATTGAATACATGGGGTTTTTTTCTTAAGGTTTTTGGGAGAACTCTCAAGTTTATTTTTATTTGCAATTTGCATCCAGCATTTATACAGGTTTTTAAGTTGTTCTTTTGTAAATACTTGTGGAACAAATTCCCAACCATTTTTTATTCCTTTGGGATATTGTGATTAGTAGTCTTAGAAAGAAAACTTGCTGAACAAGTGTGATAACACAGAGAGCAGGAAAACAGATATAAAGGAATGAAGATTTTAAAATTGTGCTGTGCAGAAGAGAGCCACAGACAACCACTGTAAACACAGCTGAGAGATTCAGCTTGGAGTAGAGTGGAACTCATTCACTGAAGATCTCTGGTGCACAGGAATGCAAAGACTGAGGAGAAAAGGAGAAAGTCATTCGTCATTTAGACTCCTGGAAGCATTGTCTAGAGATCTAAAAAGCTATTACATTACAAACCTAAAACACCCCCAAATGGATTGATAAGTGTGATGTGCACATCTCTGCTGTTTTCAGAGTCAATGAAACTGACAATTAGGAATGGGAACCCAGATTTTTATCTCCATTACTCTAACAACACCTTAACAAGGCACTTTGGGAGCTGAGCACTAACATTCTCACCCTGCTGTATTTCCTTTACATTTGAATACAGGCTGGTAAGAGAAGAGATCTGGCTCTAATTTCTCCCCAAGTTAGCTGTTGCACTTTCAGGTTAGGAGTACATGTAAAATTCAGCTAATCTATCCATGAATATTCCACTACTGAACTGACATACAGAAACATCCTTTTTCTCTTTGTACCTTCCTAAGTGGTGCCCTAATTAACAGGAGATTGGTGTAACTCACACAGGGAATCACCAAAGTTGCTGAAATTGACTCTCAATTTCATTAAAAAGGCTTCTGAGAAAAGGCTTGGCAGGATCACTAAACAAACTGAAACTTGGAAGAGAAACATGCATTTTAGCACTGATCAAGAGAAAATAAGAATAAATCCTATCAAAACTGCAAGTAGGAGATAAGGAGAAAGACAGGAAGCACAGGGAGAAAAAGGCCCTGTCAGATGACCTGTGGAAGGTAACTTTGTGCCCCAGCACTGTTGAGGACGTTCCCTGCCATTGGTGCAAGCAGCTGGAGACATAAATACTGATGGATTTGGGGGCCACAATCTTGGAAGTGCAGTGTCGCCGTAGAGCAGGACGGGAACGAAAATGACTCCAAATCAAAGGCAAAGAGAATGAACTCTGATTTATTTCAAATGCACCACTCTATTTATAGAGAACATCGTGTGGACTAATTTCATTGGTCCTGGAGTAAAAACATCTCACACCATTGGTGTGCAGTGAATGATGCACGGTGGCAGAACCTATCTATAAACAATGTGAACAACAAGAGAGATTAGAGAATTATTTACATTCTCTCACAACTGTCTCCCAGGCTCTCGCCTGGTTAGAAAACCTTCTCTTTTTCTCTCTGACTGAACTGAGAATATCCACAGAGGACATGGTTTGGGACCAGCTTTTCTTCCAGCGGGGGATGGCGTCAGGTGGGTCCCGTCTGCTTGGCATGGTGGGATCAGAGCTTTGGGGAGATGGCAGCGAGCACAGGAGCATCCTGCTCTGGGCAGCTGCTGAGGGCTGGATGTGCCGAGGCTGGCTGCAGGCTGGGCGCATGTCCTGCCCTCCTGCTCTGCTCCCAAAGGCAGCAGGGATGGGCAGCTCTGGGCACAGCTCTGGGCACGGCCAGCATGGCCTGGGCACCGCGGGCGGCTGGGACAAGGGGACAGGAGCCTTCAGCTGACGGGTGCTTTCTGGTTTCTCTCCTTGCAGCTGGGCTCTGCGGGTGCTGAGGCTGCTCTGGGCTCTGCCAGGGCTCTGCTGGAGCTCAGCAGCGGGCCGCAATCAGCCAAAGAAGAAATGGGGTGACCTGCAGCACAGACCTGCTTGAGCATTTCAGCAACACAGCTCAAGTGTGCAGAGTGTACACCTCCCAGGGAAAACATGACACCACCCCAAAATAAACTTGTTCAATAGCTTCTGAAACGAAATCAATCTGGGATGACCCCAAATGACATTTTGCAGCCTGCTCAAGCTGTAGCTCAATCTTTCTCTGAACAGTTCTCTCCTCCACCTGCCTTTTACTTCCCAACTGCTCCCTCTTTTCCCCCAGTGAGTTCCCAGCCCATGGCAGTCTCCACCACACTGTTGCCTTCCTTGATGCCCCTCACCACGAGGAAGGCTGAGCCCCAGGCTTAGGGACTCATCCTGTCACTGGCTGAGGAGCAGCAATGTCTCAGAGGTCCAGTGAGATTTTAGTGTCATTCAGAGCTGCTCTCCAGCCCTCAGCTCTCCTCACTGCTGAGTTCCCACTCCCATTTTTCTTGCCCTTGCAGCAGGATGAGCTCTGTGAATCCCCTTGAGCCTCCCCACTCTTCCCAGCCCACGCACCCACCTCAGTTAGGCTGAAGCTGCAGCTTCCCAGTCTCCTCTGGCACACCAGTCCAGTCCCCTGTGCAGGGAGCCCCAGCCCCAGAGCACAGCACTCAGCAGTGCAGTCCGGGCTGGAGCAGCTGCCCCGCAGCCCTGGCTTGGCTGTTTGTGGCAAGGGAATGCTCCCTGTTTGCAGCTGTCCCTGCAGGATGGCCCCAGGGCAGAGCCCAGCCAGGCTCCCACTGCAGCCCCTGAAGCTTGGGGCAGACAGTGGTCCCAGAGCTGAGGTTCATGGGGAGCACCCAGAGCTGTGGCTTGCAGTCAGTGCTGGCAAATGTTGTGTTCTCATCTCCTGCAGCCTGTGGGGAAAGCCACCTGAGCTTCCAGGCCTGTGTGTGCCAGGCCTGTGTGTGCCAGGGGCTCTTGGATGTCTCTGTACCCATGGACAGAAGGCTCTGTGTGTGCCAGGGGCTCTTGGATGTCTCTGTACCCATGGACAGAAGGCTCTGTGTGTGCCAGGGGCTCTTGGATGTCTCTGTACCCATGGACAGAAGGCTCTGTGTGTGCCAGGGGCTCTTGGATGTCTCTGTATCCATGGACAGAAGGCTCTGTCTGTGCCAGGGTTTCCATAGTGTCTCTGTGCCCATGGGTATGGAATAGCATGGACACTGAAAGTGTCAGTCCCGTTGCTTGCACGCTCCTTCCTTTGTATACAAGACGCATCCATGCACACCCCCATGTACAGATACATTAAAACGTCAGGGAGGGACAGAGATTTCCCACAGAGCTCTAACTTGGGCATAACTCACCTTTTAGCCGGTGGCCAGGGGATTTTTTTCCCAGCTCTGTGTGAGAAGGTGTCCAGGAGCTGAAGGAGCAGCATTTAGAAGCAGTTTCAGGATTTCTAGGCAGGAAGTGGAGCTGACAACCATCCACGTAACTCGCCGTATTCATCAGGATGTGCTGCTGGTTCTTTGGGAATATGGCCCAATGGAGACACGAGCTTTGGAAAAATCCCAGCTCTCTGTGGGTTTGTGCAACGGGGGAGCAGCAGAAACACTTTGTGTCTGCTTTGGGGACACAAGGCCCAAGGAGCTGCGGTGGCAGAGGGTGACCTGGGCTGGTGGCAGGTGAAGTCCTGGTTCATGACATCCCAGAGTGGCACAGGACAAAGCTCCGAGCACTCCCAACCCCACTGATGAAGTCTTTGTGATGCTGCACATCCTATAGGAAAAGCTGCTGTCACACAATGCACTGGGATTTGTAAGTTTCATTTTCAATACTTTAGGTCCAAGTTTCAAACTGCAATATTTTTGTACTCAAGACACAGTCGTGCACAATCCATCTCTCATCCTCCTATTGCTTCAACTCCAATTAAAAAAAAATCCTAATATTGGAAACAAAACCCAAAATCTTTAAAATGGATGCTGATGTCAGTCCGTAAGATGGATCCAGGCATCAGAACATGCACAAATTAAATGAGTTCTCCTTTTAAAAAGATCAGTTACCTCTTAATCCAAAGTTCAAGAAGATTTCACTACACATTTGTTTCTTTTTTTTTCTCTTTAATATTTTTCTCGTTTTTTTTTCTTTTTCTTTTTCTTTTTTAAGAAGATAACACATTCTGAAAAAGAAATGTACAGAAAAATGAGATGCATTTCTGATAAACAATGAAAATATTTACTCCTCTGTTTACTTTTCTCTGGATACACTGATGTAAAAAATCTAGCAGATATGAGAAGAGGTGTCAAGTGTTTGCTTTGGACTAAGCTGGAGTTCAGCACTGCTGACATCTAGATCCAGCCAAGAGTTGCAGAATTCTTTTGCAGATCTCAAGCCATGTGTTTGCAGGCACAGCACCTGCAGTGCTGACACACCAGTGCACGTGAATAACTCTGTTACTCCCTCACAGAATTTGGGCTCTGCCCCAGAACGAGGTGCTCCAGCCCTTGGCTCCTGGTTCCCGTGGGGAGCAGCTCCCTTCCCTCTGGCTGAGCTGCTCAGGCAGAGCCCGGCAGCTCCAGGCCCTGCAGGGCTGAGGCTTTTCCCCGTGGCTGGGCACAGACGGATGGAGCAGCACTGCTGGACACGGGGGCACACAGAGGGACCAGCAGCAGCTGCCTTTGGCCACCTGAGGCTCCAAGGCCCAAACTCTGAGCAGACAGGGCTGGAAGAGACTCGCAGGCTCCCTGCTGGCTCTGCTGCCCCACTTGTGCCCACCTGGGAGCCCCCAGGGCCAGCAGGGACTTGAGATGGCAGCCCTGGGCTCCTGGAGGTTGTGCAAGGAACGGAGCTGGGGACTCCCTGTCCATGGGGAGCTTCCAGATGGAAAAGGCTGCTGTGCCCAGGCAGCTCCAAGGGCAGAGAAAGGAGAGTCTCGACCCCTGGATCCGTGCCAGTCCCACAGTCCTGGGCAGCAGCCACCGAGCCCTGGGGGAGCAGAGGGCACAGCAAGAGGGACAAAAGCAGGCAAGGTCAGAGACTGGAGAGAGCCAGACCCGGCAGCAGGAGCAGCTGCTCCATTGCACTCTTGGAGAAAGCTCTTGGCTGGTTCAAAGCGCTGAAAGGCGCGAAGGGCAGAGAGGAGGCCACCCCAAACACTGCTCCTGTTTCCACAGCCTCCCCTCTCTGTGTCCCAGAAGGAATTGGATGGACTGCGTTCTTCTCCCCGAGTCGTCCGGTTCAGCACGAGCAGCTGAGCACCAGGAGCTGAAGGAGCTGAAGCCTCAGGCCTCAAGACCTGGGCCTGAGGAGACTTTGTGAGCAAATGAATGCTGCTAACATGGACCTGGCTGAATGCAGCAGATGGAATCATGGAATTGTTATGCGTATTTTAGATAATTCGTTCTTGTGAGAAATAGATGTATGAAATACGTTATATTGGTAAGAAATATTCTGTAAGTTTTTTTAAGCACCCCAACAAGAACGGGTAGGTTGCTTCACAGTATTTCAAACCCGCAGCTGGCAGCAGGGAGAAAAGGACCTAATTTGCAAACGAATGGACATGGCCAGCTCGGAGATGGGTGCTTTTCAGCACTGGTGGGTTCCTTTGTCTCCCTGGTGCTACACTGCAGCTCCTGGCATGTAGATGTTAGCAAAAAGGATTCTCTTTGAGGAAAGATCTAATACTCAGATCCTTTGGCATTCATCATTTTTCAAGTATCTTATGTTACATTTTACATATTTGTCGTGGTTTGACATGGAAATGAATTTTTTCAGGAAGTTGGGTCAAACCAATCAGTGGTCAGGTTTGGATATTGGCACACTATTTTGAATTCTTCTGATGAAAAGCACCTACTTGGCTGCAGGCTCTTTACTGCCAAGCTCTCAGCAGGGTGTCTGGCTGGAGGTTTGCTTTGTCCCTCATCAGCTTCAAGGAGAAACCATCTCACCACCACAGTGACTGCTCAATGTCCCAGTGCAGAATTTTTAAAACACCGGGCTTCTGTTCCCCTCCTATTCTCCAGCATTAGCCAAGGTATTTCAGAATGTTTGTACCGATTTGCTGAATCCCTCTGAACATTTTGAAAGTAAAACATTACTGAACTGCTTTGCTGGCTGCTTTTGTTTTATTGGTAGCTGCACATTTGAGCTGGTAAAACGGTTTGCTGTTGCTATTCCAAAATTTGTTCACTAACCTACCATGCTATTCTATATGCTAATCTTTTTGTTTCTCTCTTCATTCTCTTTCCCTCACGCATCTCCATTCTCGTCTTTTTCTCATTTTATGAGCCAATTCCCTTTCTCTAATTCCCTTTTTCTGCGTCAAATCCCATATATACCAAAGTGTCCGAGATTTTACTCTGCAAGTTGTTGTATGTAATAAACTTCTGTATATCTTATCCAGCTGAACACAATGGCACCACTTACACGCCCTAAGTGACATGTACATGTTTGGAACGCCCAACGAGAAACACGCTGTAAGTAGTTGAGAGTGAGATAACCAGAACCATCAGGGAGATACATCTGAATACCGAACTCCAGGAGCACGATCGATCGGACGGGTTCTGTTCACCTTGCCACAGTGAAGGAACTCCACATGAATAGGTGCAGCCCAGAAAAGAAGAAAGAGACTTTGCCTCAGGCAAGAAAAACCATATATAAATCACTTGGACAGAACAGTCGGGGTGAACATAGGGGAGCCTATGCTGCAGTGGTCAAACCTGTGTCTCACCCAGCGCCGATCCCGGGCTCGGCACTGACCTTTTTTGATAGTGGCTTTTCGTTGTTATTCTCTAAATTTATATTTGGACAATTTAATATATTTTCTTTAATTAATAAATTAGAGCATTCATTTATAACAATCTTGAATCCATCTATAACATACTAAAAATCCTAAAGCTTAAATTTCTTACCCATGTGACATACTAAACTCCTCTCTACAATCTATTTCACACTTTTGTGGTTTCTAGTTTACCTTGAGGCTTTGGAAGTTTTCTCCATGAATGAGGGTCAAAGTCAGTGCTCCCCTGGGGGTCAGGACACCCAACAGCAGACAGAGAAATCGTCCCGGTGTCCTGGGTTTCCACAACATCCCTTCCTCCTTTATTCATTTTGCAAAATTCACAAAGTTCTATTGTGACATTTGGGTCTTGGCCAGTCCTTTTCTGTAGGGTATTCAGTGTCACAGTGAGCAGCCAAAGGTGACATATTAGCATTGTCAGCCTTATTTCACATTATCAATGTTATAAACGCCAATCACTTGGTTTTCAAAATTTTAAAAGTTTAATAATAATAAAATGGTTATAAAAATAGTAATACAATTAGAGTAATGAAAATTTAGGACAATTACAAGACAATAAAAAGCAATGAATTACAGACGTCCGGATGCTCTCGGGCACTTAAGCCCAATAAGCATGCCTTGTGAACAAAGGAATAATCTTTAAAATCACTAGCCTGTTGCATATTCATACATCTCATACATGATGCATAAATTCCTTGCAAATTAAGAACTTTTCTGGTTTTTGTCAACTTCTTCCCCTTAATCCTGGTGGTTCCATAAAGACAGAGAGAAGGTGGAAGAATGTTTGTCTTTTCCGATAAGGAGGCAGTAATTCTTTATGGGCCCCCATCATTGTCATCTCTGTGTGAAGAGTTTCTTCATTATCTCATCTCTTGCTTGAGTTAGTAAAAAAAACCCCACATACATAGGCTCTATTTTAACTACAAAACTACATTTACCATACTATTAAAATGTTAATACAGCACTTCTAATCAATATAACATAATACATATAGTATTCAATTTAATATTTGCGAAAAGCCAATCATAAAATATGCATTTTTCACAATCAAATTTAATTCTATCTGAAAAAAAATGTATAATCATGTTCTATTTTTATATAACTGTTATTAATGATGATAATAATATTATTTTTCACTTGCACAAATGAACCTGAGCTCAAGTTTTAACCTTCCTCTGTCCCTCCATGTGGGAGCATTCTAAAAGCAATTCTTCCTTCTGTTGGTGCTGTTTCCAATGTGCCATTTACAAACTTCACCCACATATTCCCAAACCCACAATTCTTTTCCTTCTTCCACATGCAATTTTTGGATGCATTTGAAGACATCCAGGGGTTCAGCCTCTTTTAACAGAGTGCCCCACTGCTCACAGGCTGCTCTGACCCCAGCCCACTTCAGAGCCAGGGAACTCCAGGGAAGGGCTTCCCATCTGGGAATTTCTGATGGCACTGATTCCTCACATTTACATTTAAAAAGTGACATTTTGTTGTGATCTGGCCAGACTGTGCCAGTTTTGTCTCACCAGTGGGCAGGGTCAGCACCAAAGACACAGACACCAACTGAAGGACTCAGTGTCATTGACTGTAGCTCAAAGCAGCAAAGAATCACAAAAGGAGCAGCTCGGCAATGCACCCAGCCAGCAGCACCAGAGATTGCAGCAGTGATTAAGAAAGATCCAGCAGCAGTTACCCTCAGGCTTTACCATGCCCCAGATCCACACAGCAGCTGGGGAAGCTGTCACAGCCAAGGGCTGCAGAGCCACTCCTGGACACTGGGAATTCCTGCAGGTGCCTCCAGCCACAGGTGGGGCTCCAGCCTCGCTGGGAGAGGGCCCAGCTCTGACAGCGCTGAATGAACAAACTGACAGCGCTGCTGGTGCGGGAACATCTGGTTTCATCTTCCTCCTGGGTTCCTCCCAAAGCCTGGCCAGGGCCCAAGAGGAACCAAGGGAGGTGACTTTGACCATTCAGCCCCAGACAAGGCCAGATGTCAGATTTCATGGCCTTGTCTGGATTCTAAACACAGAAAGGTCAATCCATGTTTCACTAACGAGTGGATACATCTATCACAGTGCTAATGACCATGCACATTTCATTAGTGAGCAGATACAAAGATAACCTTTGGTTGGAAGGTTCATCCAGAGGCCACCTTTGGCTCAGGGCCTCACTCAGGGCTGTTGTCCAGGCCTTGGCACTTCAGGGACGTGGTTTAGTGCTGGGCTCGACACTGCTGGGTGACCGGCTGGACTGGATGAGCTCAGAGGTCTTTTCCAACAGAAAGGATTCTGTGATTCCATGATTCCATCTGCTGCATTCAGCCAGGTCCATGTTAGCAGCATTCATTTGCTCACAAAGTCTCCTCAGGCCCAGGTCTTGAGGCCTGAGGCTTCAGCTCCTTCAGCTCCTGGTGCTCAGCTGCTCGTGCTGAACAGGACGACTCGGGGAGAAGAACACAGTCCATCCAATTCCTTCTGGGACACGGAGAGGGGAGGCTGTGGAAACAGGAGCAGTGTTTGGGGTGGCCTCCTCTCTGCCCTGCACGCCTTTCAGTGCTTTGAACCAGCCAAGAGCTTTCTCCAAGAGTGCAATGGAGCAGCTGTTCCTGCTGCCGGGTCTGGCTCTCTCCAGTCTCTGACCTTGCCTGCTTTTGTCCCTCTTGCTGTGCCCTCTGCTCCCCCAGAGCTCGGTGGCTGCTGCCCAGGACTGTGGGACTGGCACAGATCCAGGGGTCGAGACCCTCCTTTCTCTGCCCTTGGAGCTGCCTGGGCACAGCTGCCTTTTCCATCTGGAAGCTCCCCATGGACAGGGAGTCCCCAGCTCCGTTCCTTGCACAACCTCCAGGAGCCCAGGGCTGCCATCTCAAGTCCCTGCTGGCCCTGGGGGCTCCCAGGTGGGCACAAGTGGGGCAGCAGAGCCAGCAGGGAGCCTGCGAGTCTCTTCCAGCCCTGTCTGCTCAGAGTTTGGGCCTTGGAGCCTCAGGTGGCCAAAGGCAGCTGCTGCTGGTCCCTCTGTGTGCCCCCGTGTCCAGCAGTGCTGCTCCATCCGTCTGTGCCCAGCCACGGGGAAAAGCCTCAGCCCTGCAGGGCCTGGAGCTGCCGGGCTCTGCCTGAGCAGCTCAGCCAGAGGGAAGGGAGCTGCTCCCCACGGGAACCAGGAGCCAAGGGCTGGAGCACCTCGTTCTGGGGCAGAGCCCAAATTCTGTGAGGGAGTAACAGAGTTATTCACGTGCACTGGTGTGTCAGCACTGCAGGTGCTGTGCCTGCAAACACATGGCTCGAGATGTGCAAAAGAATTCTGCAACTCTTGGCTGGAGCAGGATGTCAGCAGTGCTGAACTCCAGCTTAGTCCAAAGCAAACACTTGACACCTCTTCTCATATCTGCTAGATTTTTTACATCAGGGTATCCAGAGAAAAGTAAACAGAGGAGTAAATATTTTCATGGTTTATCAGAAATGCATCTCATTTTGCTGAACATTTCCTTATTCAGAATGTGTTATCTTCTTAAAAAAGAAAAAGAAAAAAGAAAAAAATAACCGAGAAAAATATTAAAGAGAAAAAAAAAGAAACAAATGTGGAGTGAAATCTTCTTGAACTTTGGATTAAGAGGTAACTGATCTTTTTAAAAGGAGAACTCATTTAATTTGTGCATCTTCTGATGCCTGGATCCATCTTACGGACTGACATCAGCATCCATTTTAAAGACTTTGGGTTTTGTTTCCAATATTAAGATTTTTTTTTTAATTGGCGTTGAAGCAATAGGAGGATGAGAGATGGATTGTGCACAACTGTGTCTTGAGTACAAAAATATTGCAGTTTGAAACTTGGACCTAAAGTATTGAAAATGAAACTTACAAATCCCAGTGCATTGTGTGACAGCAGCTTTTCCTATAGGATGTGCAGCATCACAAAGACTTCATCAGTGGGGTTGGGAGGGCTTGGAGCTTTGTCCTGTGCCACTCTGGGATGTCATGAACCAGGACTTCACCTGCCACCAGCCCAGGTCACCCTCTGCCACCGCAGCTCCTTGGGCCTTGTGTCCCCAAAGCAGACACAAAGTGTTTCTGCTGCTCCCCCGTTGCACAAACCCACAGAGAGCTGGGATTTTTCCAAAGCTCGTGTCTCCATTGGGCCATATTCCCAAAGAACCAGCAGCACATCCTGATGAATACGGCGAGTTACGTGGATGGTTGTTAGCTCCACTTCCTGCCTAGAAATCCTGAAATTGCTTCTAAATGCTGCTCCTTCAGCTCCTGGACACCTTCTCACACAGAGCTGGGAAAAAAATCCCCTGGCCACCGGCTAAAAGGTGAGTTATGCCCAAGTTAGAGCTCTGTGGGAAATCTCTGTCCCTCCCTGACGTTTTAATGTATCTGTACATGGGGGTGTGCATGGATGCGTCTTGTATACAAAGGAAGGAGCGTGCAAGCAACAGGACTGACACTTTCAGGGCCCATGCTATTCCATACCCATGGGTACAGAGACATTATGGAAAGCCCGGCACAGACAGGGCCTTCTGTCCATGGATACAGAGACATCCAAGAGCCCCTGGCACACACAGAGCCTTCTGTCCATGGGTACAGAGACATCCAAGAGCCCCTGGCACACTCAGAGCCTTCTGTCCATGGGTACAGAGACATCCAAGAGCCCCTGGCACACACAGAGCCTTCTGTCCATGGGTACAGAGACATCCAAGAGCCCCTGGCACACACAGAGCCTTCTGTCCATGGGTACAGAGACATCCAAGAGCCCCTGGCACACACAGAGCCTTCTGTCCATGGGTACAGAGACATCCAAGAGCCCCTGGCACACACAGAGCCTTCTGTCCATGGGTACAGAGACATCCAAGAGCCCCTGGCACACACAGAGCCTTCTGTCCATGGGTACAGAGACATCCAAGAGCCCCTGGCACACACAGAGCCTTCTGTCCATGGGTACAGAGACATCCAAGAGCCCCTGGCACACTCAGAGCCTTCTGTCCATGGGTACAGAGACATCCAAGAGCCCCTGGCACACACAGAGCCTTCTGTCCATGGGTACAGAGACATCCAAGAGCCCCTGGCACACACAGAGCCTTCTGTCCATGGGTACAGAGACATCCAAGAGCCCCTGGCACACACAGAGCCTTCTGTCCATGGGTACAGAGACATCCAAGAGCCCCTGGCACACACAGAGCCTTCTGTCCATGGGTACAGAGACATCCAAGAGCCCCTGGCACACACAGAGCCTTCTGTCCATGGGTACAGAGACATCCAAGAGCCCCTGGCACACACAGGCCTGGCACACACAGGCCTGGCAGCACAGGTGGCTTTCCCCACAGGCTGCAGGAGATGAGAACACAACATTTGCCAACACTGACTGCAAGCCACAGCTCTGGGTGCTCCCCGTGAACCTCAGCTCTGGGACCACTGTCTGCCCCAAGCTTCAGGGGCTGCAGTTGGAGCCTGGCTGGGCTCTGCCCTGGGGCCATCCTGCAGGGACAGCTGCAAACAGGGAGCATTCCCTTGCCACAAACAGCCAAGCCAGGGCTGCAGGGCAGCTGCTCCAGCCCAGACTGCACTGCTGAGTGCTGTGCTCTGGGGCTGGGGCTCCCCGCACAGGGGACTGGACTGGTGTGCCACAGGAGACAGAGAAGCTGCAGCTTCAGCCTAACTGAGGTGGGTGGGTGGGCTGGGAAGAGTGGGGAGGCTCAAGGGGATTCACAGAGCTCATCCTGCTGCAAGGACGAGGAAAAGGGAGTGGGAACTCAGCAGTGAGGAGAGCTGAGGGCTGGAGAGCAGCTCTGAATGACACTAAAATCCCACTGGACCTCTGAGACATTGCTGCTCCTCAGCCCGTGACAGGATGAGTCCCTAAGCCTGGGGCTCAGCCTTCCTCGTGGTGAGGGGCATCAAGGAAGGCAACAGTGTGATGGAGACTGCCATGGGCTGGGAACTCACTGGGGGAAAAGAGGGAGCAGTTGGGAAGTAAAAGGCAGGTGGGGGAGAGAACAGTTCAGAGAAGGGCCGAGATACAGCTTGAGCAAGCTGCAAAATGTCATTTGGGGTCATCCCAGATTGATTTCATTTCAGAAGCTATTGAACAAGTTTATTTTGGGGTGGTGGCATGTTTTCCCTGGGAGGTGTACACTGCACACTTGAGCTGTGTTGCTGAAATGCTCCAGCAGGTCTGTGCTGCAGGTCACCCCATTTCTTCTTTGGCTGATTGCGGCCCGGTGCTGAGCTCCAGCAGAGCCCTGGCAGAGCCCAGAGCAGCCTCAGCACCCGCAGAGCCCGGCTGCAAGGAGAGAAACCAGAAAGCGCCCGTCAGCTGAAGGCTCCTGTCCCCTTGTCCCAGCCGCCCGCGGTGCCCAGGCCATGCTGGCCGTGCCCAGAGCTGTGCCCAGAGCTGCCCATCCCTGCTGCCTTTGGGAGCAGAGCAGGAGGGCAGGACATGTGCCCAGCCTGCAGCCGGCCACGGCACATCCAGCCCTCAGCAGCTGCCCAGAGCAGGATGCTCCTGTGCTCGCTGCCATCTCCCCAAAGCTCTGATCCCACCATGCCAAGCAGACGGGACCCACCTGACGCCATCCCCCGCTGGAAGAAAAGCTGGTCCCAAACGATGTCCTCAGCCTTCTCCAAGGGCACGGCCCATCCACACCACAGCTGCTCCCAAGCACTTCCCCATCCAAACTGGACCCCACCTGGAACGCTTCCTCTAGAAAAACACACAACAAATTATTGAAAATAGATTACAGACAAAAAGGGGAACAAGAAAAAAGGTCAAAAATCATATTACTGTCAGGGACTTGAGGAAGGCCCAACCCCTGCATGCCAGGGAAAAACCCACCCACAGGTGAGGGAAGCCCAGGCTTTATCCCTTCCCCCCTGCACTGCCCCCCAAAATAACGGTGATCCCAAAGCAAACAGGGGCAGTGGAGCAGCCCAAGCCCTTCCTTGCCTGCAGAGCAAAGCAGCCCCTGCACAGGTTCTGGAGTCCCACCTCTGCTCCCACCATGGGGGTTTGTTTGTGTCGGGATGGCTGCCCCAGCCCCAGCCCGGGGCACAGTGGGTGCTGGGGCTGTTGGCAGGGCCAGGAGCCCACTCCCATTTCATCACCACCCCAGCCCATCCCCCAGCCCTGCCAAAAGCAGCCTGGCAGCCGACTGAAGGATCAGCTGCATCTGCCCCAGCAAAGGGGGAACCTTTGGTTCCTGGCCAGGCTGTGCAATGCCCAAATCTGGGAGCATCCCCCTGCGTGTGGACTCACCTGCAAATTCCCTGTGGAGCCTGGCTTTGGAGAAGGTGCCAGAATCGAAGTCCATCATCCTCAGCTGCCGGTGACCAGGTGGAGGAAGAGGTTGTCATCCTTGATGTCGTCCTTGCTGTCCCCAGCAGCAGCAGCCCCACCTGGTACAGCTCCTCCAGGGGCTCCTTCTCCTTCCCTGGGGGTGAGCCCAGGCTGTCAGGGTTCTGCCCAGGGCCCAGAGCTGTCAGGGAACCAGGACAAGCAAAACCAGCTCAGATGGTGGCCACCACTGCTGGGCAGAGCAGCTCAGCTCCAGCACAAGGGCTGCGTGTCCCCATCTGATGACCCCTGGGCAGTGACACAGGCAGGACAAAATATCTGGGTTCCTTTGCTTCTGATTGCCAAGGCATGTGTGGAGCTGCAACTTACCAGGGCCTTGCATCAAAGTGTGCCTGTGGCTCTCTCCCTTCTTCTAGGGCCGATCAATATTCTGCAGCCAGGGATCACAGAACAGCTCTTCTAACGAGGGCCTGTCCGAGTGCAGCATGGATAAACACCGCCTGATCAGATCTTGGCACTCTGGGCAGAGAAACCAGAACCCGCCGGTCAGCTGGAGAAGGCTCCTGTTGGCTTTGCCCCACTATTCCCGTGCCCAGGCCATGCTGGATGTGCTCAGAGCTGGGCCTAAACTTCCCCATCAATTCCCTGTTTTGGAGGAGAGCAGGAGAGCAGGACATGTGCCACCTCCTCAGCAGTTGCCAGAGCGGGATGCTCACGAGCTGCTGCTGTCTCCCAGCACTGGCATTGCCCCCGTGGCCAGAGATGAGGATCCACCTTGAGAGAGCCGTTTTGGCAGCGAGAGCTGATGGTCCCAGCTGATGTTCTGGCTCCTCCTGAAAGGGTGCTCCCCGCAGACCATCTGGTGCAGCAGGATGCCCAGGGACCAGATGGTAGCTGGCTTGCCGTAGTAAAATCCAAAGTGGATCCATTCCGGGGGGCTGTATGACGGTGTTCCTGTGGAATACAGATGGGGTTCATCAGGGGGATGCTGCTGCTCCCAGAGCCTGGCCCCAGCATCCCTGGGCGTGTGGGGGCTGCCCCAGTGGCACACGGGGTGACCGCCGCCCTCTCGCCAGCACCTGGGACTTGTGTACAGACTCGGGGTTGGAAAAGAAGCCACTGGGGTTGGAAGAGGGCAGCAGAAGTCCCGGCAAGGCCCGACCATAAGGAGGAAAAACCCACCCAGTTCTTGGGAAAACCATGCCTTCATCCTCCCTGCCTGCACTGCCCAAAAACATCATGAATCCAAAACAAACCAGGTGAGTCGAGCAGTCCAAGCCCTTTGTCACCTGCACACCAAACCGGCTGGGATACAGGTTACGGCCCCCCTCTCTGCTACCCCCACCCACGGGTGTTTTTGTTGGGCCCCAGCCCCAGCCCCAGACCCAGTCCTGGGCAGAGTGGTGGGCAAAGGCTGCCAGCAGGGCTGGAAGCTGGCTCCCCACCCAGCCCTGCTCAAATGCAACTCAGCTGAAATCTCAGTGCCATGAAGGGCAGCAAAAGGGAGAATCCCCGCTGCCACAGCCAGCTTGGGCTGTGAGATGTTGGGCCATGAGATGCCAGGCCCGAGAGCACACCCCTGCGTGGGCTTACCTGCAAAGCGAGTGTAGGCTGTGTCTTGCAGGTAGGTGCCACAGCCAAAGTCAATCAATTTGGCCTGCCCGGTGGCCAGGTCAACCAGGATGTTCTGTGGTTTGATGTCCCTGTGCAGGACCCCACAGCTGGTGCAGTGCTGCACGGCCTCCAGCACCTGGCGGAACAGATCCCGCGCCTCCTCCTCGGACAGGAACCCCCGTGCCCGAATGAAATGATGCAGGTCCTGAGACCGCTTCGGGCGTTCCAGCACCATCAAGATGTAGTTGGGGAGCTCAAGCCACTCCAGCAGCTGGATGACACCGGGGAAGCCAGTGGACACCTTCTCCAGCAGCACGATCTCCAGGGGTGCGCTGGTGCCGTTGGCCTGCGGGAGGAGCACGATGCCGTCAGTGGGGCTGATGCCGTGCCAGGGGTCAGGAACCCCTCACCCAGCACGGGATGCTCTGCGCCCTGCGCTGGCCCCACGCCCGCTCTCCCTCGAGGCGTCCTGGTGGCTCCCACCCTGCCGGGCCTCGGCTCATCCCCGCCCGGCACGGCCCGGCTTCTGCCGCTGGCCCCGCTCACTCACCAGCTCGCCCCAGTGCCGGACGCGGTTCCTTGGCACGCTTTTGATGGCCACCTGCAAGCCAAGAGCAGCAGCGGGCTGAGCTCGCCGCCCGCCATGCCCAGCCTCAGCCCCAGCCCCAGCTCCAGCCCCATCCTCCTCCTCCTCCTCCTCCTCCTCCTCCTCCCCCCTCTCCCTTCTCCTTTTCCTTCTATCCCTCCTCCTCCCCCTCCTCCCGTTCCCCTCCTCCTCCTCCTCCGCCCGCCGCCGGCCCCGCCGCTCACCGGGGCGCCGTCCGAGAGCCGCGTGGCCGCGAAGACGCTGCCGAAGCCGCCGCTGCCCAGCAGTGAACCCAGCCGGTACCGCTCCTTCAGGCCCTGCTGCGCCTTCCCTGCGGGCGGGACGCGGCTGTCAGCGCTCGGCCCGGGGCCAGGAGCGGCCCCCGAGCGCCCCCCGACCGCCCCGGGCCGGCCCTCCCCAGGCGTTCGCTCCCGGCAACGGGACAGCGGCGGCTCGGGGGCGGCGGCCGCGCTGCCGAGCGGCGGAGCTCGGGCCGGGGAAGCCGCAGCGGAGGCGGCGGCAGCGGCCGCGCCGCGTGTGTCCTCCGCGGGGCCCGGGAGGAGCCGGGGCCGGGGCCAGGCTCGGGCCAGGCGGAGCCAGAGCGAGGCGATGCCGCCCCAGGCGCAGGCACCGATGCCCGCCCAGAAGCGCCACCGCCAGCACGGCCAGAGCCGGGCGGAGGCGAGACCCCGGCGGGACGGCCGGGGGCGGGGATGGGGCAGCCCCGCCCGGAGCCGGGGGCGGGCCGGGGGCATGGCCCGGCCGGGAATGGGGAGAGGGAGACTGGGAGAGGAGGGGACAGCGGGAAAGGGAGAGCGGGAAACGGTGCGGGACAGCGGGAGACGGTGCGGGACAGCGGGAGAAGGAGAGGGAGAGGAGTAAGAATCGGAAGTCAACAAAATCACTGCTGCCGCTGCTGCTGCTGCTGCCGCCGCTGCTGCTGCTGCTGCAACTGAAGCTCCGGGGCCGTTTGTCCCCGTGTCCGTTTTTCCGTTGCCCGCTCACCCCCACGCCCAGCCCCCCGCTCCCCGGGGGCAGCCCCTGAGCCTGTCCAAACACGGGAACTTTGCAGTGTTCAGCCCAGACCCAGAGTCTGGACTCCTGCACGGGGGCAGAGGTATCTCCTCGGTCGCTGCTGTGTATTGTCCCTGCTGAGGATCAAACCCTGTCGGGGCACATTTCCTGGCTGAAGGATTCCCTGGTCCTGGCCCTGCACTTATGGCTCCAGCGTTGCTTTCCAGTGAATACTGGAAGGCAAACTGTGTGGCTCATGGTACTTTAGAGTGTCTAGAACTCGCTAAGTCACTGATCTTAGAGGTGAGATGCATTTGGAATTAATGGGATGGAGAAGTAGTGCAAGATGGAGAAAGGGAGCAGAGAAATAAATAGAGGAAAACATCTTGGACTGTTTCTTTCAATTTTCATTTCACTTCTGGAAAGCTGTTTCAGTTTTCCAGGAATCTTCTCCACAGTCCTGTTTGCTCTTCTCAAGAACCTTTCCTGGAGAACCAGGTTGAGCTCTTGTCACAAGATGTGCCACCACCTGCAGCTTCTCTTGGCTTTCCACAGCGGGAGTGCAGCAGGACTTGCAGCAGAGCAGGACAAAGGTTTGGAGAACTTGACAGCTTGTCCTTTCTTTTCCTGGTGAGCTGGGGAGTTGTGCCATTGGTGAGGTTTTCATTGTGACTGTTCCAGCCTTGGGAAACAGGAGGTGGAACCAGGACTTGTTAGGGAATACAAGCCTGACTGAATGCAGAGAAGGAATCTCCAGAGCCTGCAGCCAGAAATGGAGAGTTGTGTGATAATCATTCCCACATCTCCATGGACACCTGGAAAGTGATCTAGAACATGAAAATGGGACAGAGGGAGTTTGTTTCTGTGTTCAGTTTGGGTGATTCTACATCTCCAGTGCTGGTATAAATCAAGAGCACAGTCAGTTCATGATAAGCACCAGAACAGGCTGGACCTCTGAGAGTAGGTGACGGAAAGAATTTGAAAAGGAGAAATGCAGGGAATGACTTGGTGGACTTTGTCTGGAAGAAGGGTAGTTTCTTCTAATTATTTCTAGTCCATTGCTTCTGCTTTTGTCCTTCTTACAAGGCCATTTGCATCCCAGATTCCTCATGAAATGAGATCCCTGAGCTTCTGGAACTGCCTGAAATATGCCCAGTTCTTGCAGGGACACTCAGGCTGAAGCAAGAAGCAATTTTGAAGCAATTGTATTAAACAAAATCCAGTCCTTATGCAGAGATTGATGTCACTGCCCCCGACCAACCACCATGGGCAAATCTCTGGCTCAGCCTGGAGCAGTGACCTTGAGGGGGTGTCCCCACTGCAGGGAGGAATCTCCAGAGCCTCCAAGGATGGAAATGTCAGGAGACGCTGCCATTAAAATTTGGATGGGGCTTTTCTAGTCTGAAGTGCTGCCCTGTCAGTCAGATGTGCCCAGGCTGGGCCAGCTCAGCAGCTCTGCAGGAGCTCTCAGTGGTGTCACTTGGTTGTTCCTTTCTCTGGGGATTTTTCCAGCCCTGCCACAGCTTCATCTCCCTCTGGGGATGTAGAACTTTGGGATGGAGGAGTCAGGCTGGTTTCAGCATTATTCACCCCAACGGCAGCGTGACGCCCCTCCTTCATTTCCCACTGGGGTTTTGCAAACAGGGCCTTGCGGGACTGGTTTGAGCCCATTGCAGGCAGAGCCTCCTGCTCCAGCAGGAACTGCCTTTCCTGTGCCAGGAGCAGGGCAGGTCCTGCTGCAGGAAAAGCCCCAGGCCAGCCCCAGCACAGGGAAGGCCTCGGGCGCAAGGGCAGAGTGCCGTGCTGGGAGCTGTGCCAGGGAGAGCCTGAGGCACCAAAGGCACCTTGGCAGCAGCAGCTGCTTGCAGGGCATGGCCAGAAGCCTCCCTTGGCAAGCCGGCCTGGTGGCCAGCACTGCAGAGCTGCTGCCTCAGGGCTCATTTCTGGCTGGGCTCTGCCCCAGCCCACAGAGTGTGACCTCAGCCCTGACTCTGCCACGGCCCTTGTGCCTGAGCCCTGCAAAGCCCAAAGGTCACCTGTGCCCCCCTGGCTGTGCCAGCCCCTGGGGCAGGGGGAGGAAAGGCAGAGGAGGGGCTGGGTTTGGCTGTGGGATGTGGGGTCCAGCAGAGACCATGAGGAGTCAAGGCAGTGGATGGAGTGCACTGAGCAGCCCCTTCTGCCCATGCAGTCCTGGAATGGTTTGGATGGGAAGAGCTCTGCAGTGCTCATCTCATCCAAACCCCGCCATGAGCAGGGACATCTTTCACCAGATCAGGTTGTTCAGAGCCCTGTCCCAACTGGACTTGAATGTTTCCAGGGATGGGGCACTGACCACCTCCCTGGGAACCTGTCCGGGTGTATCACCACCCTCATCATCAAACATTTCCTCCTTATCTGTTCTTATCTGAACCTCCCTTCCTTTAGTTTAAAACCACCCCCCTTTGTCCCGTTGTGCCAGGCCCTACTAAAACCTTTGTCCACCCTTGTATTCCCAATGAGCCGGGTTTCCATGGCAACTGCCAGGACAGGTGACCCAGGTGTCACCCCCAGTGAGGGCTGCCATGGAAACAGTGCCCAGCACTGCCCCTTTCTGTCTGGCTGACCTGGCCTTTGGCCCTGGCCCTGGCGTTTGCTGCTGGTTCTGCGGCGCCTGACCGGCCAGCGCGGCACAGGGCAGGTGGCCATGGCACAAGCCCCCAGCAAGGGATCCCCTCTGGCTCTGGGCAGCGACAGCAGCCCTGAGCAAGGGGCCAGGGCAGGTTTCCATGGCACCAACCATCACAACGGCTCCAGGCCTCGGTTGCCGTGGCACCAAACTAAGTAACGGTCACCGTGGCCATTGCCATGGCACCTGGCGGCACCAACGAGTGTCCCTGCAATTGGACCTGGAACAGCCCCGGCACCGCTTTGTCCTGAGGGCTGCCATGGCAGCCGAGGGCAGCAACAGCTCTGCAGGCAAGTG
The DNA here is from genome assembly GCF_031753505.1 of Anomalospiza imberbis. Taxonomy (NCBI): domain Eukaryota; kingdom Metazoa; phylum Chordata; class Aves; order Passeriformes; family Viduidae; genus Anomalospiza; species Anomalospiza imberbis. The sequence goes on along the minus strand of NC_089719.1, from coordinate 811,753 downwards.
GCCATGGAACCTGGCTGCAGAAATGGCTCCTTGGGGTGGTTCCCAAGGAAACCTGAACTGATGAGGGATGCCATGGCACCCAAACCCAGCAGTGGGGTCAGTGCAGTGTCCGTGCCAAGAGCCCCTTGCAATGGCCCAGTGCAAGTTGGAATGATGATCCACCCTCACAGCTGGCTCAGGGCAGGTCTGCAGTGGCCTTGGAAGCACCTTGGGCTTGGCACACACTTGAGAAGGGTGTCTGAATTCAACAGAGAAACTCAGGACTTTAGAGTGCTTCAGAAATAAAAGAAGGAAAATCTCTCTTGGGCTGATTGCAGCCAGCTCTTGATGGGTCTCACTCCCTGATTGGGATGGCCCAGAAAGGTGGAAAAGTCTCTCCTCCAACCCGTGCCTCCAAAGAAAGGCTCAGTAGTCTTCAGTCGTCAGTTCTCAAGGTAGTTTATTGTATGTTACCTAAAAGATTTCTCCCTGAGCTGCTGCGTTCCGTTCAGCAGTCAGGCAAGGGCACACTTTGACGCCCAGGGAGCTGGTGCCTTCTTTTATATCACATATTACGTGTTAAATGTTTATGGTTTTTCCCCAATGCCCATCACCTATATTGAACAGTGACTTTCTACTGTAAACCAATCTGTGAGTGCCAACATCACCAAGAGCATGGAGGTTAGGAAGAAGAAGGAAAAAGGACAGGACACACCCAAGTCCCTCCATCTTATAACTTCTGTCCCCCATGTACAAAACTCAGACCCCTCTGTACAAGGCCTAAAACCCCCCTGTACAGCACTCAAAAAATCTTCCTTTCAATTTCTGACTACTTCTACTATACTATCTAAACTTTTGTGATTTCTTGTTCTTCCTGCAAGGTTGGTAAATTGTTCCATGGATCAGGTCCAAAGCCACAGGGGTCTGTGGCTGCATTCCAGGGTCTCAAATGCTTTTGACCTGGGCCTGGAACATGCAAGAGTGTCCAAGGGACATTCTGGGTTCTGACAAGTTCTCTGGGCAAAGCAGATCCCAGGTGAGTGAGGAGAGACCAGATGAAGCTGGGGATTGTGGAGCAAGGTTGTCCACACTGGGTCAGAGCTCAAGGCACAGCTTCTCTGACCTGGGCAGACAAACTCAGGAGAGTCCCTGGGTCAGTATCAGTGAATACTGCAATCAAATCTTGTGTAATAAAAACAGTAGGAAAATACCCCCTTTAAAATAGGAATACATATTTCCTATAAACTCTTTGAAATATTTCTTTATAACTGCAGTAGGAAACCTTCCTAATGAAATGCACTAAAGCAGAGGGAAATCAAGGCAGAGCCATGGTTTTTCAGGACTTGCTTTGTCCTAATGAGCCCCGTGGTGCATTTGGAGCTGAGCCCTGGAACCTCAGGCCCTGAGAAGAGATGGCACAAACCTTTCCAGGAGTCAAAGCCAGAAGAAAACCCCAAAGTTGTTGGAGTCACAAACCATAAATGGGACTGCCTGAGGTCCATGCCCAACACCGGCTCCTCAGGCAGTCCTTGGTGGAGAGAATTGGAGGCCAGGATTGCACAAAAACCTCTCAGAGACTCAAAATGGCACAAAAACCTCTCAGCGTGGAAAGGAAAACCCAAAGTACCTTAAACTCCTTGAGTATCTCAAAGCATCAATGAGCCCCACTGAGTGTCAGCACGAAGCTCTCAAGGGACTCGTTAAAGCAGATAATTGGGGCCATGATTGCACAAACCTCTCACAGAGTATGGATCAAAAGGGAAACACCAAGTACCTTAAAAGAACTGAAGTACCTTGAAGCATTAATGAGCCCCACTGAGTGTTGTTCCTGACAAAGCCTCTCCAGGGACTAATTACAGCAGATAATTGGAGGCCAGGATTGCACAAAGCTCTCAGAGACTCCAAGGCAAAAGCCAAAGCCAAAGTGCTTTGAAAAACCTGCAGTCCCTGGGAGCATGAAGGAGCCCCCAGGGCCATTCCTGAGCAAGGCTCCCCAGGGACTCCTTCCAGCAGATCCCTGAGGCCACTGGGATGTGGGCTAGGGGGGGATGTGAGGGCAGGACAAGGGGCTGACAGTGCCCAGCCTGGCTGGGGCTGTGCCAGGAGGCCCCAGTGCCTCAGGACAAGGTGTCTCCTGACAGCCCTTGGTGGCACAGACCCTGCTGTGCCCCAGGGCACCCGGACTTGGCTTCTCTTTGTCCCCACCTGTCATCAGTGCCTCCAGTTCTCTGCTCTGCCTGGGGCCTGGGGACACTTTCTCAGTCGTGTCCCTCAGTGGGACCCATTAAAAGTCAAAGAAACTTTGGAGTTGGATTCTGACTTGGAGCTCTGGAGAGGTTTCTGCAGCTCCCTCTCAGGGCCTGATGTTCAGGGCCTGAGCACAAAGCCCCAGAGGGTCATTAAAGTCCTTGTGCTGTGTCTGTGCTGCTGAGCTGGGCCGGGCTCCTGGCACAGAGGGTGATCCTGGTAACCAAGGAGAGCTTCAAAAGCACATTTCTCTGGATGAGCAGCTCTTCTCCCAGCCCATCAGGGCTGGGGCACTGCCTGCAGCCAGCTCAGGCACAGCACAGAGGCACAGAGAGCTTCCATCAGTCAGGGCTGGGAAGGTGCTGAGAAGTGCCTGGGGCAGAATCCCTGGCAGCCCTTGGCACAGGAACCTCTGGCTGCAGGACAATGCAGCTGCAGCTCCTGGAGTGATCTCCTACAGCTGGAACATCCCAATGCCCACAGACCCTGTGAGTACATTCTCTGATCATCTCTTGTGCAGAGCAGCCAGGGGTGCCCAGGGCTGTCCTGCAGAGCAGGGTCCTGCAGCCCAGGGCGTTGTGCTGGGCCAGGGACTCTGCTGCCTGCCAGGGACAGCTCTCAGCCGGCCCGGGGACCTGCTCCCAGCACTGGGGGACAAGATGTGGGTGGAAGGAGACAGCTGGTAGGGCTTGGAATTGTTCTCCGTGTGTGGTGAGATTGCTACATTGTTCAGGACTGCTCTCAGCATGGCATTTAACTGCAGAACATTTCCAAGTATATTATATGGGAGCACAGCAAGGCAGGGGCAGCATAAAAGGGAAAATCCTGCTTTTTTAATCTACTGATCTGTGTGGATTGGATGGGAAATTGCACATAGATATTCATCACTCAGTTCAGGCTGAGAGAAAAATAAAAATGTTTTCTCTCAGGAGTTAATAAACCAGGCAGTGACAGAAATCAGCACAGAGCCCCTAACAGGCAGCATCAGTGTCGCTTTTCCAGCCTTCTCAGGGTTGCTCTGGCATTGCCATCAGAGCCTGCAGAGCTAAAGCTGCCCCTGGGCAGTGCCTGAGCTGGGAAGGGTCTGCAGGGCAGAGCTGAGCCCCCAGGGCTGGGCTGGGTTCTGGCAGCACTGGCAGGGCCCAGCCCTGGGCACAGGGAAGCAGCTGCTGGCAGGGACAGCTCCAGGCAGCAGAACCCTGGGCAGGCAGAGAGGGAAAGAGCCCCCAAGCTGGGCTGGGATATTTAAAGTCCTCTCCAAACCCAACTGTTCCATGATTACTTTTCTTACAGATCCCTATGTGCAGCCACAGCCAATGTCCAACAGCAGCTCCATCAGCCACTTCCTCCTGCTGGCACTGGCAGACACGCGGCAGCTGCAGCTCCTGCACTTCTGCCTCTTCCTGGGCATCTCCCTGGCTGCCCTCCTGGGCAACGGCCTCATCATCAGCGCCGTAGCCTGCGGCCACCACCTGCACACGCCCATGTTCTTCTTCCTGCTCAACCTGGCCCTCAGCGACCTGGGCTCCATCTGCACCACTGTCCCCAAAGCCATGCACAATTCCCTCTGGGACACCAGCACCATCTCCTACAAAGGATGTGCTACACAGCTCTTTTTCTTTCTGTTCTTCATGTCAGCAGAGTTTTATCTCCTGACCATCATGTGCTACGACCGCTACGTGTCCATCTGCAAACCCCTGCACTACGGGACCCTCCTGGGCAGCAGAGCTTGTGCCCACATGGCAGCAGCTGCCTGGGCCAGTGCCTTTCTCAATGCTCTGCTGCACACGGCCAATACATTTTCCCTGCCCCTGTGCCATGGCAATGCCCTAGGCCAGTTCTTCTGTGAAATCCCACATATCCTCAAGCTCTCCTGCTCCAAATCCTACCTCAGAGAACTTGGGCTCATTGCTATTAGTGTCTCTTTAGGACTAGGTTGTTTTGTGTTCATTGTTTTCTCCTATGTGCAGATCTTCAGGGCCGTGCTGAGGATCCCCTCTGAGCAGGGACGGCACAAAGCCTTTTCCACCTGCCTCCCTCACCTGGCCGTGGTCTCTCTGTTTGTCTGCACTGGCATACTTGCAAACCTGAAGCCCCCCTCCATGTCCTCCCCATCCCTGGATCTGTCACTGTCAGTTCTGTACTCAGTGGTGCCTCCAGCCCTGAACCCCCTCATCTACAGCCTGAGGAACCAGGAGCTCAAGGCTGCAGTGAGGACACTGATGACTGGATGCATTCAGGGACATTAAACTGCTGGCCAATTTCTGCAAATCACTTTTAATAAAAGTCATCTCGGTAACTTCTTGTTGGTTTCATTTTGGAGGTTCATATTTTTACTTTTTTGATATTGTCCACAAATAAAAAATACAGTCTGTGCCATTTCTCACTTTGTTTCTCTCCACCTTCCCTGTGGCTACAGACTGTGTCAATGAGGGTCTGCCCTCTTGGTGGCTTTAAAGGAACTCAAGGATGTCCCAGCAGAGTTTTCTGCAGAGATGCCCTTTTGTTGCCTTCTCTGGAGCTGCAGCAGCAATGTCTGTGTGCAGAGCTGGGGGCAGATCAGTGCTGGCACAGCAGCTGTGCCCAGCAGCAGCAGCACTTGGTGTTGCCAGTGCTGCTCCCGTGGCCCTGCCCCGCTGCCCTGGTGGCCCTGGTGTTGCTGCAGGGCCTGAGTGCTCTCGGGGCCGGGCACAGTCCTGGGGGTGGCAGTGCCGGGGCTGCAGCAGGGACAGGCCATGGGCACTGCTGGGGCAGCGCTGACGCCTCAGGCCAGGGCCTGGGGGCTCCAGGCTCCTTGCCCAGGCTCTCTCAAGAACACGGCCAGGCCAATGCTCGGCACAGAAAACCCCCGTGAGCAGCCCCAGGCTGGCCGTGGGCAGGCTGGGGGAAAACAGCATGGCTGGTGCTCTGCAAGGGCCCTGGGGGAGACGGGAAGGAGCAGCAGAGCAGGGGCTGATCCATCCCCAGTGCACTGGACAGCCCAGGGCAGCGTCCCAGAGCGTCCTCATGGAGCTGCCAACAACATCCCTCTCTGCAGCCCTGGCCTCTCCCCCAGCTCACACAGGTGCCGCATCCTTGCAGGCACAGCCACGGCAGCACTGGCTCAGAAGCCCCTGTTTGCATTGCACACAGCAGGCGGGAGCACCCCCATGCTGCTGCTGTGGGGACATGAACCTGAGGGAGCACAAATGCCATCAGCCCCTGGGGCCAGGAAGGGCTGGGGGATGCCAGGGAAACCACTCAGCTTTGTCCTGGCCTCTGCAGCCAGCCAGAAAGTTTGTTCCCATCAGCTGGGAGTTTCCTGTCCCACTGCAGACGCTGTTGCTCAGAGCCAGGGCTGCCTGGCAGCCACCCCCAGACTGCCCTGAGCATTTCCTTGGCTTCACTTTTGCTTTCTTTACTCTTCCCTTGTACATATTTCTTCCTGATGCCCAGCCCTGTTCCCTCCCCTGCAAACAGCCCATCCCTGTTTGCCCTTTCCTCTCTGGCCCCACTCCCCATTCCAGTTCCTGACTTGGCACCATGGGATCGTCCCTTGGGGAGCGGGATCATCCCACAAGTGCTGCAGGAATTGTCTGCAGGCTCCTGCAGTGCCTCGTGCTGCTCCCTTGCCAGAGGCAGCCCAGGCCAGGGGGGCACATCTGGGCTGCGGTGTCTGGCTGTGGGGCTGCCTGTTCTGGGCAGTGAGGAGGGGCTGCAGAGGCTCTGCAGGACTGACAGGATGGGCTTTGGGGCTGTGAGGAGAAGCTGAGGGACCTGGGCTGCTGGAGCTTCTGAAGAGGAGGCCCAGGGCTCCTCCTGCAACTGCTCCAAGGGTGGTTTCAGAGAATCCCAGAATCAGCAAGGCTGGAAAAGACCTTGGAGATCATCAAGTCCAACCTGTGCCCTGACACCGCCTTGTCTCCCCTGAGCCTCCTCTTCTCCAGGATCAACAACCCCAGCTCCCTCAGCCGCTCCTCACAGGACTTGTGCTCCTGACCCCTCACCAGCCTTGTTGCCCTTCTCTGGACATGCTCCAGCCCCTCCATGTACTTCCTAAATTGGGGGGCCCAGAACAGGACACAGCACTGGAGGTGCTGCCCAACCACTGCTGAGCACAGGGGAAGAATCACTGCCCTGCTCCTGCTGGCCACACCATTCCTGATCCAGGCCAGGAGCCATTGGCCTTCTTGGCCACCTGGGCACACTGCTGGCTCATGTCCAGCCTGCTGTCCATCAGTCCCTGCAGGTCCCTTTCTGCCTGGCTGCGGTCCAGCCCCTCTGTCCCCAGCCTGTAGTGCTGCAGGGGTTGTTGTGGCCAAGGTGCAGGACCCGGCACTTGGACTTGTTAAACCTCACCTTGTTGGATTTGGGCCATGGATCCAGCCTGTCCAGGGCCCTGTGCAGAGCCCTCCTGCCTTCCAGCAGATCAACACCCCCAGACAACTTGGTGTCACCACGGTTCCATGAGGCCCCAGAGTGTCCCAATGTTCTCCATCATTCCATGAGGCCTCCCAGTGTCACAATGTCCCTCTGGTGTCACAAAGTCCCTTGGATCCTTGGGCCCTGCAGTGTCACAATGGCACCGTGGTGCCCCAGGGCCCTGCAGTGTCCCAATGGATCCTTGGTTCCATGAGGTCTGGCAGGGCAGCAATGCTCTCCTTGGTTCCCGCTGTCTCCCACACCTCCCACTGTCAGGATATAGAAGGACACCTGGCCGATTAAGGGGAGTGGGAGTGGGTACCTACTCGAGGAGATAATAATAAAAATCCCTCCCAACCCCCTCTCCCAAGCCAGGTGCCACTTCAGATTCGGTATGATCCCCTGGATCTGGAGAGTCAGCCAGATGGTTTAGAAGAAAATTATCTGTCCAGTGAGGCTCTCAGTTATGATTCATCTGTGAGACAGATCAGCACCTCTAACATCAAAAAGGAAAGAAGGGTAATCGTGGTGGGTGACTCCCTCCTGAGGGGAACAGAGGGCCCCATATGTCGACCAGACCCACCCCACAGAGAGGTCTGCTGCCTCCCTGGGGCCCGGGTACGGGATATCACTGACACACTGCCTGGGCTGATTCAGCCCTCTGATTATTGCCCACTGCTGATACCCCAGGCTGGCAGCGTTGAGATTGAAAAGAGGAGTGTCAGGGCAATTAAAAGGGACTTTAGGGCATTGGGTCAGGTGGTTAATAGAACAGGGGCACAGACAGTCTTTTCCTCAGTCCCTTTGGAGTCTGAGAAAAACGCTGAAAGCAATAGGAGAGCTCACATTACCAACGAGTGGCTCGAGGGTTGGTGTCATCGACAAAATTTCAGATTCTTTAATCATGGGGCAGCTTTTACGGCACCCGGCCTGCTTGGACCAGACGGGCTCCATCTTTCTGTGAAGGGCAGAAGAATTTTAGCTCATGAATTGGCAGAACTTGTTGAGAGGGCTTTAAACTAGGTCTGAAGGGGAAGCAGCTGGTTTGTCTGGAGAATGCTTGTGGGTGGTAAGCCTGAGCTAGGGGTGAAATCAGCAGCCCAGCTGAGGTGCATGTACACTAATGCACACAGCATGGGTAACAAACAAGAAGAGCTGGAGGCCACGGTGCAGCAGCAGAGCTATGATGTAATTGCCATCACAGAAACAGGGTGGGACGACTCACATGGCTGGAGCGCTGCACTGGATGGCTGCAAGCTCTTCAGGAGAGACAGGAAAGGGAGAAGAGGTGGAGGGGTGGCCCTTTACATTGCGGAAGGGTTTTGATGCTGTGGGTGTTGAAACTAATGATGATGGAGTTGAATGACTATGGGTGAGACTTAGGGGGAAGGCCAACAAGGCTGACATCCTACTGGGAGTCTGTTATCGTCCACCCAGCTGGGAAGAAGAGGTGGACAACTCATTCTAAAAGCAGCTAGAGAATGTTTCTGGATCATCAGCCCTTGTTCTTGTAGGTGACTTCAACCTGCTGGACATCTGCTGGGGACTCAATACAGCAGAAAAGAGGCAGTCTAGGAAATTTTTAGAGTTTGTGGAGGGCAATTTTTTGTTGCAGCTGGTGAGTGAGCCCACCAGGAGAGGGACTATGTTAGATCTGTTGTTTGTAAATAGAGATGGGCTGGTAGGAGATGTGGTGGGTGGGGGTCACTTGGGGCACAGTGATCATGAAATTATAGAATTCTCATGGTGAAGTCAGGTGGAACATTAATAGGACTTTTAGATTGGACTTCGGAGGGATGACTTTGGCCTATTTAGGAAACTTATTCAGAGAGTTCCTTGGGAAGCAGCCCTTGAAAACAAAGGAGTTCAGGAAAGGTGGGAAGCTTCAAAACAGAGATCTCGAGGGCACAGGAACAGACTGTCCCTGTGTGCCAAAAGAAGAGTTGACAAGGCAAACATCTAGCCTGGATGGGCAAGGAGGTTTTGGAGGAAGATAGGAATAAAAAGAGGATGTATCATCTTTGGAAGGAGGGTCAGGTCTCTCAGGAAGTATTTAAGGGGCTTGCTAGGGTATATAGGAAAGAAATTAGGGAAGCCAAAGTTCAGTTTGAACTTAAAATGGCAGCTTTTGTAAAGGATAATGAAAAATGCTTTTACAAATATATTAGCAGTAAAAGGAAGGGTAAGACCAACCATTGTTCTTTATTAGATGTGGAAGGGAATTTAATAACTGCAGATGAGGAGAAGGCAGAAGTGCTTAACGCCTTCTTTGCCTCAGTTTTTAGTGAGAAGATGATTTGCCTTCAGGACAACTGTCCTCCTGGGCTGGTTGATGGTGTCAGGGAGCAGAGTGGACCACTGTTATCCAAGAGGAGGCAGTCAGAGACCTGCTGAGCTGCTTGGATGTTCATAAATCCATGGGACCAGATGGGATCCACCCCAGGGTGATAGGGAACTGGCAGATGAGCTGGCCAAGCCACTCTCCATCATTTACCAGCAGTCCTGGCTCACTGGTGAGGTTCCAGATGACTGGAAGCTGCCCAATGTGATGCCCATTCACAGCAAGGGTGGGAAGGATGATCCTGGTAATTCCAGCCCAGTCAGCCTGACCCCAGTACGTGGTAAGGTCATGGAACAGTTCACACTGAGTGCCATCACACAGCACTTCCAGGATGGCCAGGGTGTCAGACCCAGCCAGCAGGGGTTTAGGAGGGCTAGGTCGTGTTTGACCAAGCTGGTCTCCTTTCATGACCAGGTGACCCTCCTGGTGGATGCAGGAAAGGCTGTGGATGTGTCTATTTGGACTCCAGCAAGGCCTTTGGCACTGTCTCCCACAGCACACTCCTGGAAAAGCTGCAGCCCATGGCTGGGCCAGGAGCACTCTGTGCTGGGTTCAGAACTGGCTGGATGGCCGGCCCAGAGAGTGGTGGTGAGCGGTGCTGCATCCAGCTAGGGACAGTCACCAGTGCTGTCCCTCAGGGCTCTGTGCTGGGCCAGCTCTGTTCAATATTTTTATTGACCACATGGATGAGGGGATTGAGCTTTTCATTAGTAAATCTGCAGATGACACTAAACTTGGAGCATGTGTCCATCTGTTGGAAGGTAGGAGGGCTCTGCAGGAACACCTGGAATAGCTGGATAGATGGAAGAGTCCAATAAGATGAAGTTTAATCAGTCCTAGTGCCAAGTCCTGCATTTTGGCCACAATAACCCCCTGCACAGCTCTAGGCTGGGGGCGGTGTGGCTGGACAGTGCCCAGGCAGAAAGGGACCTGGGGGCACTGGTCGACAGCAGGCTGGACATGAGCCAGCAGTGTGCCCAGGTGGCCAAGAAGGCCAATGGCTCCTGGCCTGGATCAGGAATGGTGTGGCCAGCAGGAGCAGGGAGGTCATTCTTCCCCTGTACTTGGCACTGGTGTGCTTGGCATTCTTTCCCTGTACTGGCACCGTTCCTCGAGTGCTGTGTCCAGTTCTGGGCCCTCCCACTTAGGAAGGACATGGAGGAGCAGGAGCATGTCCAGAGAAGGACAACAAGGCTGGTGAGGGGTCTGGAACACAAGTCCTGTGAGGAATGACTGAGGGAGCTGGAGTTGTTTATCCTGGAGAAGACTCAGAGGTGACCTTATCACTCTCTACACTCCCTGAAAGGTGGTTGCAGTCAGGTGGGGGTCGGTCTCTTTCTCCTCACAACAACTGACAGGACCAGAGGACAGTGTCTTAAGCTGCACCAAGGGAAAATTAGGTTGGATATTAGGAAAAAAGTTTTTTGTGGAAAGGGTGATAAAGTACTGGAATTGTCTGTCCAGGGAGGTGGTGGAGTCACCATCATGGGATGTGTTTAAAAAAGACTGGATGTGGCACTCAGTGCCATGGTTTAGCTGAGGTGGTGTTAGGGCATGGGTTGGACATGATGACCTTAAAGGTCTCTTCCAACCCAGCAATTCTGTGATTCTGTGATTGTGTGACATCACAGACCAGGTTGTGACATCATACAGTTGGCTGTGACATCACTGGTTTATTATGTGACATGACATAGCAGGATGTGACATCACAGAGGAGGTTGTGATGTCACAAAGTCGGCTGTGACATTACAGGCTGGCTGTGTGACATCACAGAATGGGCTGTGAGGCCACAGAGAAGACTCTGCCATCATAGAAAAGGGCTCTGTGACATCACAGAGCAGCTGTGTGATGGCACAGAGAAGGCTGAGAAAATACAGAGTGGGTTGTGACATTACAGAGCTGACTGTGAAATCACAGAGCAGGCTGTGACATGACAACGAGACTGCATAACATCACAAAGGTGGCTGTGACCTCATAGTGCTGGCTATGACATCACAGGGTGTCTATGACATCACAGGCTGGGCTGTGACCTCACAGGGCAGATTTTCTGATATCACAGAGCAGACTGGGACCTCAAAGAGCAGGCTGTGACATCACAGGACACCTGTATGAAATAACAGGTGGCCTGTTACATCTCAGACTGGGCTGTGTGACATCACAGGGGCTGTGTGACATCACAGGGGCTGTGTGAGGTCACTGGGGAGGTCATTCCACCCCAGCCCCCCCTCCCAGTTCCCCCCAGAGAAGTCCAACGCTGCTCGTGCACAGAGGGGTCCCCTGTCCCCCCGGGTCCACCCGCCCCCGGCACCGCAGCCTCCCCCAGAGGATGTTCCACGAGATCGACCCCAGAGCCTGACACGGGGACGGGGGCTGTGGCTGTGGGGGGTGGGACAGGGGGACAGGGACCCTCCGGCAGCGTCCCCATGTCCCCCAGGGCCAGAGCCTGGCCCAGGGCTTCTTCACCCTGTTACCAACGAGGGCTTGAGAGCGCTGAAAAAATCCCCAGCAAGGGATCAGCAAAAACCAGATTTAATATTAAGTGACAGCACCACAAAGTTCCTTGGCAAGAGTCACTCTGCTCCTGGAGCCGTTGTGATGGTTGGTGCCATGGAAACCTGCCCTGGCCCCTTGCTCAGGGCTGCTGTCACTGCCCAGAGCCAGAGGGGATCCCTTGCTGGGGGCTTGTGCCATGGCCACCTGCCCTGTGCCGCGCTGGCCGGTCAGGCGCCGCGGAACCAGCAGCAAACGCCAGGGCCAGGGCCAAAGGCCAGGTCAGCCAGACAGAAAGGGGCAGTGCTGGGCACTGTGTCCATGGCAGCCCTCACTGGGGGTGACACCTGGGTCACCTGTCCTGGCAGTTGCCATGGAAACCCGGCTCATTGGGAATACAAGGGTGGACAGAGGTTTTAGTAGGGCCTGGCACAACGGGACAAAGGGGGGTGGTTTTAAACTAAAGGAAGGGAGGTTCAGATAAGAACAGATAAGGAGGAAATGTTTGATGATGAGGGTGGTGATACACCAGGACAGGTTCCCAGGGAGGTGGTCAGTGCCCCATCCCTGGAAACATTCAAGTCCAGTTGGGACAGGGCTCTGAACAACCTGATCTGGTGAAAGATGTCCCTGCTCATGGCGGGGTTTGGATGAGATGAGCACTGCAGAGCTCTTCCCATCCAAACCATTCCAGGACTGCATGGGCAGAAGGGGCTGCTCAGTGCACTCCATCCACTGCCTTGACTCCTCATGGTCTCTGCTGGACCCCACATCCCACAGCCAAACCCAGCCCCTTCTCTGCCTTTCCTCCCCCTGCCCCAGGGGCTGGCACAGCCAGGGGGGCACAGGTGACCTTTGGGCTTTGCAGGGCTCAGGCACAAGGGCCGTGGCAGAGTCAGGGCTGAGGTCACACTCTGTGGGCTGGGGCAGAGCCCAGCCAGAAATGAGCCCTGAGGCAGCAGCTCTGCAGTGCTGGCCACCAGGCCGGCTTGCCAAGGGAGGCTTCTGGCCATGCCCTGCAAGCAGCTGCTGCTGCCAAGGCACCTTTGGTGCCTCAGGCTCTCCCTGGCACAGCTCCCAGCACGGCACTCTGCCCTTGCGCCCGAGGCCTTCCCTGTGCTGGGGCTGGCCTGGGGCTTTTCCTGCAGCGGGACCTGCCCTGCTCCTGGCACAGTCCACCAAGTCATTCCCTGCATTTCTCCTTTTCAAATTCTTTCCGTCACCTACTCTCAGAGGTCCAGCCTGTTCTGGTGCTTATCATGAACTGACTGTGCTCTTGATTTATACCAGCACTGGAGATGTAGAATCACCCAAACTGAACACAGAAACAAACTCCCTCTGTCCCATTTTCATGTTCTAGATCACTTTCCAGGTGTCCATGGAGATGTGGGAATGATTATCACACAACTCTCCATTTCTGGCTGCGGGCTCTGGAGATTCCTTCTCTGCATTCAGTCAGGCTTGTATTCCCTAACAAGTCCTGGTTCCACCTCCTGTTTCCCAAGGCTGGAACAGTCACAATGAAAACCTCACCAATGGCACAGCTCCCCAGCTCACCAGGAAGAGAAAGGACAAGCTGTCAAGCTCTCCAAACCTTGGTCCTGCTCTGCTGCAAGACTCCTGCTGCACACCCACTGTGGAAAGCCAAGAGAAGCTGCAGGTGGTGGCACATCTTGTGACAGGAGCTCAACCTGGTTCTCCAGGAAAGGTTCTTGAGAAGAGCAAACAGGACTGTGGAGAAGATTCCTGGAAAACTGAAACAGCTTTCCAGAAGTGAAATGAAAATTGAAAGAAACAGTCCAAGATGTTTTCCTCTATTTATTTCTCTGCTCCCTTTCTCCATCTTGCACTACTTCTCCATCCCATTAATTCCAAATGCATCTCACCTCTAAGATCAGTGACTTAGCGAGTTCTAGACACTCTAAAGTACCATGAGCCACGCAGTTTGCCTTCCAATTTTTGCTGGAAAGCAACGCTGGAGCCATAAGTGCAGGACCAGGACCAGGGAATCCTCCAGCCAGGGAATGTGCCCCGATAGGGTTTGATACTCAGCGGGGACCTCTGAGATACTTCTGACCTCGTGCAGGAGTCCAGACTCTGGATCTGGGCTGAACGCGGCAAAGTTCCCGTGTTTGGACAGGCTCAGGGGCTGCCCCCGGGGAGCGGGGGGCTGGGCGCAGGGGCGAGCGGGCAACGGACAAACGGACACAGGGACAAACGGCCCCGGAGCTTCAGTTGCAGCGGCGGCAGCAGCGGCGGCAGCAGCAGCAGTGAAAGAAGCGACTTTCTTTACTTTCTATTGCTTCTCCTCTCCCTCTCCCGCTGTCCCACACCCTCTCCCGCCCTCTCTTTCCCTGTGCCCCCTCCTCTTCCAGTCTCCCTCTCCCCTGCCGGGCTGGGCCATGCCCCCGGCATGCCCCCGGCCCCGGGCGGGGCTGCCCCGCCCCCGTCCCAGCCCCCGTCCCCGTCCCCGTCCCCGTCCCCGGCCGTCCCGCCGGGGTCTCGCCTCCGCCCGGCTCTGGCCGTGCTGGCGGTGGCGCTTCTGGGCGGGCATCGGTGCCTGGGGCTGGGGCGGCATCGCCTCCCTCTGGCTCCGCCTGGCCCGAGCCTGGCCCCGGCCCCGGCTCCTCCCGGGCCCCGCGGAGGACACACGCGGCGCGGCCGCTGCCGCCGCCTCCGCTGCGGCTTCCCCGGCCCGAGCTCCGCCGCTCGGCAGCGCGACGGCCGCCGCCCCCGAGCCGCCGCTGTCCCGTTGCCGGGAGCGAACGCCTGGGGAGGGCCGGCCCGGGGCGGTCGGGGGGCGCTCGGGGGCCGCTCCTGGCCCCGGGCCGAGCGCTGACAGCCGCGTCCCGCCCGCAGGGAAGGCGCAGCAGGGCCTGCAGGAGCGGTACCGGCTGGGTTCGCTGCTGGGCAGCGGCGGCTTCGGCAGCATCTTCGCGGCCACGCGGCTCTCGGACGGCGCCCCGGTGAGCGGCGGGGCCGGCGGCGGGCGGAGGAGGAGGAGGAGGAGGAAGAGGAGGGGGAAGAGGGGGAGGGGAAGGAGGGGGTGGAGGAGGAGGAGGGATAGAAGGAAAAGGAGAAGGGGGAGGAGGAGGAGGAGGAGGAGGATGGGGCTGGAGCTGGGGCTGGGGCTGAGGCTGGGCATGGCGGGCGGCGAGCTCAGCCCGCTGCTGCTCTTGGCTTGCAGGTGGCCATCAAAAGGGTGCCAAGGAACAGCGTCCGGCACTGGGGCGAGCTGGTGAGTGAGCGGGGCCAGCGGCAGAAGCCGGGCCGTGCCGGGCGGGGATGAGCCGAGGCCCGGCAGGGTGGGAGCCACCAGAACACCTCGAGGGAGAGCGGGCGTGGGGCCAGCGCAGGGCGCAGAGCACCCCGGGCTGGGTGAGGAGTTCCTGACCCCCGGCATGGCATCAGCCCCACTGACAGCATCGTGCTCCTCCTGCAGCCCGACGGCACCAGCGCACCCCTGGAGATCGTGCTGCTGGACAAGGTGTCCACTGGATTCCCCGGTGTCGTCCAGCTGCTGGAGTGGCTTGAGCTCCCCAAATACATCTTGATGGTGCTGGAACGCCCGAAGCGGTCTCAGGACCTGCATCATTTCATTCGGGCACGGGGGTTCCTGTCCGAGGAGGTGGCGCGGGATCTGTTCCGCCAGGTGCTGGAGGCCGTGCAGCACTGCACCAGCTGTGGGGTCCTGCACAGGGACATCAAACCACAGAACATCCTGGTTGACCTGGCCACCGGGCAGGCCAAATTGATTGACTTTGGCTGTGGCACCTACCTGCAAGACACAGCCTACACTCGTTTTGCAGGTGAGCCCACGCAGGGGTGTGCTCTCGGTCCTGGCATCTCATGGCCCAACATCTCACAGCCCAAGCTGGCTGTGGCAGCGGGGATTCTCCCTTTTGCTGCCCTTCATGGCACTGAGATTTCAGCTGAGTTGCATTTGAGCAGGGCTGGGTGGGGAGCCAGCTTCCAGCCCTGCTGGCAGCCTTTGCCCACCACTCTGGGCAGGACTGAGGCTGGGGCTGGGGCAGCCAGCCCAACAAAAACACGGGTGGGTGGGGGTAGCAGAGAGGGGGGCCGGAACCTGTGTCCCAGCCGGTTTGGTGTGCAGGTGACAAAGGGCTTGGACTGCTCCACTCACCTGGTTTGTTTTGGATTCATGATGTTTTTTGGTCTGTGCAGGCAGGGAGGATGAAGGCATGGTTTTCCCAAGCACTGGGTGGGTTTTTCCTCCTCATGGTTGGGCCTTGCCAGGACTTCTGCTGCCCTCTTCCAACCCCAGTGGCTTCTTTTCCAACCCCGAGTCTGTACACAAGTCCCAGATGCTGGCGAGAGGGCAGCGGTCACCCCGTGTGCCACTGGGGCAGCCCCCACACGCCCAGGGATGCTGGGGCCAGGCTCTGGGAGCAGCAGCATCCCCCTGATGAACCCCATCTGTCTTCCATAGGAACACCGTCATACAGCCCCCCGGAATGGATCCTCTTTGGATTTTACTACGGCAAGCCAGCTACCATCTGGTCCCTGGGCATCCTGCTGCACCAGATGGTCTGCGGGGAGCACCCTTTCAGGAGGAGCCAGAACATCAGCTGGGACCATCAGCTCTCGCTGCCAAAACGGCTCTCTCAAGGTGGATCCTCATCTCTGGCCACGGGGGCAATGCCAGTGCTGGGAGACAGCAGCAGCTCGTGAGCATCCCGCTCTGGCAACTGCTGAGGAGGTGGCACATGTCCTGCTCTCCTGCTCTCCTCCAAAACAGGGAATTGATGGGGAAGTTTAGGCCCAGCTCTGAGCACATCCAGCATGGCCTGGGTACGGGAATAGTGGGGCAAAGCCAACAGGAGCCTTCTCCAGCTGACCGGCGGGTTCTGGTTTCTCTGCCCAGAGTGCCAAGATGTGATCAGGTGGTGTTTATCCATGCTGGACTCGGACAGGCCCTCGTTAGAAGAGCTGTTCTGTGATCCCTGGCTGCAGGATATTGATCGGCCCTAGAAGAAGGGAGAGAGCCACAGGCACACTTTGATGCAAGGCCCTGGTAAGTTACAGCTCCACACATGCCTTGGCAATCAGAAGCAAAGGAACCCAGACATTTTGTCCTGCCTGTGTCACTGCCCAGGGGTCATCAGATGGGGACACGCAGCCCTTGTGCTGGAGCTGAGCTGCTCTGCCCAGCACTGGTGGCTGCCATCTGAGCTGGTTTTGCTTGTCCTGGTTCCCTGACAGCTCTGGGCCCTGGGCAGAACCCTGACAACCTGGGCTCACCCCCAGGGAAGGAGAAGGAGCCCCTGGAGGAGCTTTACCGTGTGGGGCTGCTGCTGCTGGGGACAGCGAGGATGACATCAAGGATGACAACCTCTTCCTCCACCTGGCCACCGGCAGCTGAGGATGATGGACTTCGATTCTGGCACCTTCTCCAAAGCCAGGCTCCACAGGGAATTTGCAGGTGAGTCCACACGCAGGGGGATGCTCCCAGATTTGGGCATTGCACAGCCTGGCCAGGAACCAAAGGTTCCCCCTTTGCTGGGGCAGATGCAGCTGATCCTTCAGTCGGCTGCCAGGCTGCTTTTGGCAGGGCTGGGGGATGGGCTGGGGTGGTGATGAAATGGGAGTGGGCTCCTGGCCCTGCCAACAGCCCCAGCACCCACCGTGCCCCGGGCTGGGGCTGGAGCTGGGGCAGCCAGCCCGACACAAACAAACCCCCATGGTGGGAGCAGAGGTGGGACTCCAGAACCTGTGCAGGGGCTGCTTTGCTTTGCAGGCAAGGAAGGGCTTGGGCTGCTCCACTGCCCCTGTTTCCTTTGGGATCACCATTATTTTGGGGGGCAGTGCAGGGGGGAAGGGAGAAAGCCTGGGCTTCCCTTACCTGTGGGTGGGTTTTTCCCTGGCATGCAGGGGTTGGGCCTTCCTCAAGTCCCTGACAGTAATATGATTTTTGACCTTTTTTCTTATTCCCCTTTTTGTCTGTAATCTATTTTCAATAAGTTGTTGTGTGTTTTTCTAGAGGAAGCGTTCCAGGTGGGGTCCAGTCTGGATGGGGAAGTGCTTGGGAGCAGCTGTGGCATGGATGGGCCGTGCCCTTGGAGAAGGCTGAGGACATCGTTTGGGACCAGCTTTTCTTCCAGCGGGGGATGGCATCAGGTGGGTCCCGTCTGCTTGGCATGGTGGGATCAGAGCTTTGGGGAGATGGCAGCGAGCACAGGAGCATCCTGCTCTGGGCAGCTGCTGAGGGCTGGATGTGCCGTGGCCGGCTGCAGGCTGGGCACATGTCCTGCCCTCCTGCTCTGCTCCCAAAGGCAGCAGGGATGGGCAGCTCTGGGCACAGCTCTGGGCACGGCCAGCATGGCCTGGGCACCGCGGGCGGCTGGGACAAGGGGACAGGAGCCTTCAGCTGACGGGCGCTTTCTGGTTTCTCTCCTTGCAGCCGGGCTCTGCGGGTGCTGAGGCTGCTCTGGGCTCTGCCAGGGCTCTGCTGGAGCTCAGCACTGGGCCACAATCAGCCAAAGAAGAAATGGGGTGACCTGCAGCACAGACCTGCTTGAGCATTTCAGCAACACAGCTCAAGTGTGCAGAGTGTACACCTCCCAGGGAAAACATGACACCACCCCAAAATAAACTTGTTCCTTAACTTCTGAAATGAAATCAATCTGGGATGACCCCAGATGACATTTTGCAGCCTGCTCAAGCTGTAGCTCAGTCTTTCTCTGAACAGTTCTCTCCTCCACCTGCCTTTTACTTCCCAACTGCTCCCTCTTTTCCCCCAGTGAGTTCCCAGCCCATGGCAGTCTCCATCACACTGTTGCCTTCCTTGGTGCCCCTCACCACGAGGAAGGCTGAGCCCCAGGCTTAGGGACTCATCCTGTCACTGGCTGAGGAGCAGCAATGTCTCAGAGGTGCAGTGGGATTTTAGTGTCATTCAGAGCTGCTCTCCAGCCCTCAGCTCTCCTCACTGCTGAGTTCCCACTCCCATTTTTCTTGTCCTTGCAGCAGGATGAGCTCTGTGAATCCCCTTGAGCCTCCCCAGTCTTCCCAGCCCACGCACCCACCTCAGTTAGGCTGAAGCTGCAGCTTCTCTGTCTCCTGTGGCACACCAGTCCAGTCCCCTGTGCGGGGAGCCCGAGCCCCAGAGCACAGCACTCAGCAGTGCAGTCCAGGCTGGAGCAGCTGCCCTGCAGCCCTGGCTTGGCTCTTTGTGGCAAGGGAATGCTCCCTGTTTGCAGCTGTCCCTGCAGGATGGCCCCAGGGCAGAGCCCAGCCGGGCTCCCACTGCAGCCCCTGAAGCCTGGGGCAGACAGTGGTCCCAGTGCTGAGGTTCACGGGGAGCACACAGAGCATTTCCTCCACTGTTGCATCAATGCTCATTGTGTTAAGAATACTTCTAGTAGAGGTATTACAATTTTCTAAAACACACTGTCGTAATAGGGTTCTCTTCATGAAGTCCTGTACATCAGCTAAATTGATAGCTTCGGTCACCCAATCCACAAAGGAAGTAAAAAGCTCATTTCTGCCTTGCTTAATAGACATAGAAGAAGGAGATACTGGTTTTGTCCTAACCATGGAGATTGCTTCTCTAGTTAATGGTATGGTAGCTTTTCATACTTTAGCCCCTACTTGTGCCTGCATTTCAGTTGTAGTGAATTGCCCAACACTTATTAATTGTTCAACAGTTATCCCAAATAAGGGCTCATTCTGCTGTCGTGGAGTCTTTGCAAAATGATTACATAATTTATGCTAGTGGGCTTGCCACAGTCTTAACTGAGACTGTGTCATAATTATTCTTATGATACTTTTAATATCTTTTGGAAGAAGTAAACCTGAGCCCCATATGGAATTAAGCATTTGCTTTGCAGGTTCCCCGTGTAGCCCACAGTCATTAACTGCGGCTCTCCATTGTGAAAGCAATTTCCAATCCACAGGATGATAATTGGTTGTTTCTCCCCCTCCTGCATTTGGTGTATAAGCAACAGGAAAAGCTTGGCAATCTATGTCAGTAATAGTAGAACAAGTCATAATCTTTATTACTTATTGCTTCTTTTTGGATACTCAACCAATTCATTCTGTGTATTCCTGGTAAAATTTTAGGATGTTCTTGCTTAAAAGGATTACTAGCAGATGTCACTAAAACTCTTTTGTGGCTGTTCTGAACAGTTTCATCCTGCAGCTGCTTTCTTTTAGCCTGTGGAAGTCTTTCACCATTTATTACTGATTGTTCATTCCCGGGGAGGGGATCTGTGTCTGACTGAGCAGCATTAAAGGCAGGATTAAAAGCAGGGGGAGCAGTAGGTTGCTTATCACTCAATCTGCTCTTAATTTCAATAATATTTCTTACTGGAGGACTAGGATTGTAATCAACCTCTAAAGAATGCATTCCTGGTTTAACCCCTTCTAAAGTGGCAGTAGCAACAGCAGCAACTTTCTTTTCTGCTTGATACTTCTGCAAACAATTTATGACTGAGCGCCACGACCTCATTAGCTCTCGGGCAGCCTTATCATCATCAATCACCTTAAACTAAAGAATGTTCTCTAATCCACGCCACTCTTTCTCATCAGAGAGATCCCCTGAGGCTTTAAATAAGCCTTGAGCCCGACCATAGGTGTACAAAGCTGGCGGATCTTTATCTAAATCTATGTCAGCTAAATCACGTTTCTGTAAGTAATTGAAGAGCTACTTTGCTTTCCATAATCTGACCCTTAAGTGCAGCCTTTGTACCTTGCAAGCCGGCAGCTCTTCCCCGGATGGCGAGTCTTGTCCTGACTCCCCAGATGGCAAGTCTTGCTCTGACCCAGGCTCGAGAGGACTCCTTATGCCAGCATCGAGTAGACTTCCAGCCCTCTGAGCACTGCATATTCAGCGCTGCTCCGGGCTCACCGCCTTAGTCAGAGAGGCACCGGGACCCCTGAGGGTTGCAAGGGTCCCTGTTCTGGGTGCCAAGATTTGCCGTGGGCAGTGAGGGAAGACAAGCACACAATCAATATGATTGATAAGCAAGCTCTGATTTATTCAAAGATCCTGTCAGTTTATACAGTCTTTCACAAGCAATGTTAGCAACAAGCTCTCATTGGTTAATTCATAAAGGTTCATTGTTACATGCTCTCCTACGTGCGGTTTCAGCTGCAGCTAAGTGTTTCATCTGCTAGCTTGATATATTTTACTTTGCTAGGTACATCTTGTTTTACATCCTGTTCTTGTACAACTCATATCTCAAGGATATGCTGCTTTTTTGCTATCTGTACATGCACAGTGTACTGTTCCTAGGCTAGGCACAGTGCTGTTTCCCAGACCCAGACACAATGCTGTTCCCAGGCCAGTTTCCCAGGCCAGAGCTCCTCCCGGGCACAGAGCTCAGGTCTGGGGTCTCAAACAGAGGATTGCTGGAACAATTGTTCCATCGATCCATGACCCTGTTCCTGCAGCCATTCCCCAACACCTGGTGAAGCTGTGACAGCTCCTGCTGAAGGTGTGTCCTCCTCTGCTGAAGATGTGACAGCTCCTGTACCCATCTGTGAAAAATGCATATTTTATGATTGGCTTTTCGCAAATATTAAATTGAATACTATATGTATTATGTTATATTGATTAGAAGTGCTGTATTAACATTTTAATAGTATGGTAAATGTAGTTTTGTAGTTAAAATAGAGGCTATATATGTGGGGTTTTTTTTTACTAGCTCAAGCAAGAGATGAGATAATGAAGAAACTCTTCACACAGAGATGACAATGATGGGGGCCCATAAAGAATTACTGCCTCCTTATCGGAAAAGACAAACATACTTCCACCTTCTCTCCGGCTTTATGGAACCACCAGGATTAAGGGGAAGAAGTTGACAAAAACCAGAAAAGTTCTTAATTTGCAAGGAATTTATGCATCATGTATGAGATGTATGAATATGCAACAGGCTACTGCTTTTAAAGATTATTCCTTTGTTCACAAGGCATGCTTATCGGGCGTAAGTGCCCGAGAGCATCCGGACGTCTGTAATTCTTTGCTTTTTATTGTCTTGTAATTGTCCTAACTCTAAATTTTCATTACTCTAATTGTATTACTATTTTTATAACCATTTTATTATTATTAAACTTTTAAAATTTTAAAAACCAAGTGATTGGCGTTTATAACAATCTACAATATGCTAAAAATTGTAAAACCTAAACTTCTCATCCATGTGACATACTAAACTACTCTCTACAATCCCTAAAATCCCTAAATGCCCGTTGCCCCCGGGGGATGCTATGTTGGTATTCTCCTTCCTCAGCCCCGGGGATGCTCCGCTGGTTGCCCTGGTCCTCCCAGTTCCATCGTCCTCGTTCCAGGGCGATGCCCCGCCGCTCTCGGTGCTCACTGTCCCATGGGATGCTCTGGCGGGGTCCTCCCCCCTCTCCCCAGGGCATTCCTCACCGCCGTCCGTTGCCAGAGGTGGCTCCGGGGCGCTCCCGGGGCTCTGACGCCGCCAACGCCGCCGCTCCCATCGCCGGGCCCGCACTGAGCCCTGTGTGCCAGCACACGCCTTTTATAGTCCGGGCAAGCCCCGCCCTCCCGCCGACAGCCAATGGGAGTGCAGTGATGTCATAGTGGTGAGGGGCTGAGTGTCAAGGCCGCTTGTGATGTCACAATGAAGGGGTGGGGCCAGAATGAGAGTGCGATCTGATTGGATGATGCAGAAGGCGTTCCTGCACTGATTGTTCCAGGCGCTGATTGGTTGGATTGACGCTGGCGGAGGGGCAAGGCGGGGAGTGGGCGTGGCTCACATGGGGGGAGTCCCAGCCCCATTCTGGGGATCCCAGGCCCATAGGGAGGGGTCTCTGGGGGTCCCTGTCCCATTTCTGGGGGTTGTAGGTTCATGGAGATGGGTCTGTGGTGGTTCCAGTCCCATGGGGATGGGTCTCTGGGGGTACCAGCACCATTCTGGGGGGTTTTAGGGTAATGGGGAGGTTTCTCTGGAGGTCCTAGCCCCATTTCTGGGGTGGCCAGTCCATAGGGAGGGGTCTTCTGGGGGTCCCTAGACTATGGGGAAGGGTCTGTGTGCTCCCAGTCCCACATTTGAGGGGGAACTTTATGATTCGTGTGGGTGGCGAGCGACTCGTGGGGACAGCAAAGATCAGCCACAGAATTTAATAAGATTTTTTGCCAATTTTACTTTGGAAAACACCTTACCTTTGGAGGATGCTCCGGTGGGGGTCCATGCTCCTTCTGCCTGATCCCGGCACTGTCTTCATCGTTGCCTCGTGGGGATGCTCTGCTGGTGTCCTCCCTCCTCACCCCGGGGCATTCCCGGCCGCTGGCCGCCGTCCATGGCCGGAGGTGGCTCCAGGGCGCTCCAAGTTGCTGAGGATGTCAGCAGCCCCCACTGAGGCCATCCCTGCCCAGAGACCGTGGGGGAATGGGCAGACAAGGAGAGCGTCCCTGGGGCTGGGGCAGCAGAACTCAGAGGCACCAGCGGCTCCATCTGGGAAATGGAGTGTGGAATGTGGCTGTGAAAGCCCTGCCTGGGCTGTGCCAAGCAGGACACACAAGCCCTGACTCCCATCCCCCTAACAACTCTCTCAAGGAGACATTTAAGAGGAATTACAATTGTTTGTGTCCTCTGAGTTGGATGCACTGGAGAAATACCAACAAGAGATTCTCATGAGCTCAAAACAACAAAACAGCCTTTACTGGGAATTTTAGAAAACCAGAGAAACTTTGGTAAAAGGATTAGCGTGACATTCAATCAACAAAAACACTTCCCAAAGCATTACCTTGGCCCATTCAACTTCACAGACTATTAGCTCATTCAATTTTAAGTTAATCAACATTTGCACGAGGACTGAAATAGAAGAAAGAGACACAGAAAGTGAGAAAGACAAAAAATATACAGAGAAGCACACACAGAGCTACCAACTCCTGGATTCCAGCAGTGTTCAGATAGAAATTCCAAGAGGAGGTGGGGTCAAGATGTGTGCTTGTCTTGTGCTCAGCCTTAAATACCCCTTGGTGTTCCTGGGCCCTTCCCCCAGGTGGGACTTGGGGTCATTTGGTCACTCAGGAGCTGGGCTGGGGGCTCCAGAGGTGGCTGTGGAGCATTGCCTGTGCTGTGCCAGGGACTGGCAGACACTGCTGGGCTGGGATAGAGGCTCTGGGGGGATTGGGGTTCCAGGGCAGGGCAAGGCTGGTCCAGCCCCTTCCTCCCCACACATGAAATGTTTCCAGCCAACAATCTCCTCCTGTCTGTCACAACAGGCAGTGTTGGAGGTGAAATCCCAATTCTGGCCAACCATTTTTTATTCCTTTGGGATATTGTGATTAGTATTCTTGGAAAGAAAACTTGCTGAACAAGTGTGATAACACAGAGAGCGGGAAAACAGAGATTGAAAGGAATGAAGATTTTAAAATTGCGCGGTGCAGAAGAGACCCACAGACAACCACTGTAAACACAGCTGAGAGATTCAGCTTGGAGTAGAGTGGAACTCATTCACTGAAGATCTCTGGTGCACAGGAATGCAAAGACTGAGGAGAAAAGGAGAAAGTCATTCAGTCATTTAGACTCCTGGAAGCATTGTCTAGAGATCTAAAAAGCTATTACATTACAAACCTAAAACACCCCCAAATGGATTGATAAGTGTGATGTGCACATCTCTGCTGTTTTCAGAGTCAATGAAACTGACAATTAGGAATGGGAACCCAGATTTTTATCTCCATTACTCTAACAACACCTTAACAAGGCACTTTAGGAGCTGAGCACTAACATTCTCACCCTGCTGTATTTCCTTTACATTTGAATTCCGGCTGGTAGAAGAAGAGATCTGGCTCTAATTGCTCCCCAAGTTAGCTGTTGCACTTTCAGGTTAGGAGTACGTGTAAAATTCAGCTAATCACTCTCTCTATCCATGAATATTCCACTACTGAACTGACATACAGAAACATCCTTTTTCTCTTTGTACCTTCCTAAGTGGTGCCCTAATTAACAGGAGACTTGTGTAAATCACACAGGGAATCACCAAAATTGCTGAAATTGACTCTCAATTTCATTAAAAAGGCTTCTGAGAAAAGGCTCGACAGGATCACTAAACAAACTGAAACTTGGAAGAGAAACATGCATTTTAGCACTGATCAAGAGAAAATAAGAATAAATCCTCTGAAAATTCCAAGCAGAAGATAAGGAGAAAGACAGGAAGCACAGGGAGAAAAAGGCAGGGCTTTAGGGAGGTGGGAGGGTGTCCTTCTCCTTCCTCCCCTCTCCTGCAGGGTGTGACACCGGCAACAGAGAGCAGCTCCTGATCCTCAGCCCTCCCCAACGTGCTGCAGCAGCCAAATATGGCCACAGAGACAGATGGCAACTGTGCCATCTGCCAGGACACCTGGGATGATGTGGCTTCTACTCTGCCCTGTGGCCACCAGTTCTGCCAGAGCTGCATCCTGCGGTGGGCACAGACAAATCCATCATGCTCACTGTGCAGAGGAGCAATAGAGACTGTCAGGTTTTCGGATGATGCCGGTGACTCTCTAGAGATTGTCATCACAGCCCCTGAGCAGCTGCCAGCAGCCACGAGCTCATCAGAGCGAGCTCCCGGCGGCCAGGACGAGATCAGCCCCCATGGCCCTGTGCCGGCCCATCCCTCTTCTCCTCAGGAGACACCAGCCAGAGCTGTCGGCGGTGTCCTGCCCAAGGTCTGGGCAGGACTTTTCTGTCGACGACGGGAACTTCTGGACTCTGTGCGGACTTGGCTGAACCAGAGGATGGAGGCCATCCAAAGGGAGCAGTGGTGGATGGCAAGGAGCACAGAGTGCCATCCTGTATGTTCTCTGTGTGCGTGGGGCAGACCAGGAGGACATGATCCAGAGTCTGCAGGGCTTCCTGGAGGAACACACAGTGCCACTGGTCCAGGGCACCATCGACATCATTGTGAGACACTGCAGCTCAGGGGCCCAGAGTCTGCTGCACTCCCACGCTGCCGCAGATGAGGATGACAGCCCAGCAGCCAGCAGCTGCTCCAGCAGCTCCAGTTCCATCTTCTCCAGCTCCCCCAGCCTCTCCAGACCCAACAGCCACAGTTCCCCCAGCTTCTCCAGCCCAAACAACCCCAACTCCTCCAGCCCTAACAGCCCCAGACCCAGCTCTTGGACTCTACCCAGCAGCCCTCAAGTCCCCACAGAGGAAGAAGAGGAAGCTGCCACAACGGAGGCCACCCCCAGCAGGGGTCAAAGCCATCCCCCAGTTGTGCCGGTGTCCCCAGAGCAGGACCAGCCCCAGGATGAGGCAGGTCCCTCTGATCCATCTGTCCAAAGCACCAGCCTCAGACCCTCTGGTCCCACCCAAGGCAGGCACTGCTTGCCTGGGTGGCCCCGGCGGTCCCTAAAGAGAAAGGCCTCAAACTCTCCCCACCCCAGCAGTAGAACTAGCAAGGCTCTTCAACTCCTTCTTTTTAGAAAAATAAATAAATTGTTGTTATTTCCCCCACACAGTCTCTGCGCTCTGCTTCCTCAGCCTTCCCCTTGTGCCCCACCGTGGGTGGCACCCATGTCCTGGGGGGCACCAGCCTTGCGCCCAGGGCCATATGGGCAGCTTAATTGTCTTCAAGGCCAATCTTGCCTAAGAAGAAGATGCCTGGACTTTCATTCGTCTCAATGTCAATTCCACTCTTGGAGTTTTTCCCAGCTTTGTCCTTCCCAAGGCCTTTTGTGCGAAAATATCTCAATACTCCATCCTGGATCTTATGAACATCTGCAAACAGCTGTTTTGTGATGCTAATTACATATCACTTTCCCCTATTACTTTTTAACAAATATTTTCTAAAATATCGATATAGTTACAATTATTGGCACAAATCATATTCATTTATCACATCTCTATCTGGCTTTGTTTGAAGGTGTAGGCTCAAAGCAAACTCCCTTAGCTCCTCCCTGAGCCCTGGACAAGAGGAGGATGAAACCAGATGTTCCCGCACTAGAAGTTGTGGTAGCTTGTTTATTCAACAGTATAAAATCTGGGCCCTCTCGCGGCAAAGTTGGCGGCCTCGCCTGAGGGTGGGCGAACCACATAGGAATTCCCAGTTACTGGGAGTGCTTCTCCAATCCCTTGGTGTGACAGGGCATCCCCAGCTGACGTGTGTGTCGGGACAATGGTCAAGTATTAGGGTAACTGGTGATGTATCTTTCTGAATCCCTACAGGCAATCTTTTCTAGTAATAATCAGGTGCATTGCTTAGCTTATCCTTTTGTACTTCTGTGCTGCTTTGCCCTACAGTCAATGACACTTCTTCCTTAAGCTGGGGTGGGTGTCTTTGGTGCTGACCCCGCCAGCAAGCCATTCCCTTCAGAATTGGACTCGGTGGATCCCTTCCAACACAGAACATTCTGTGATTCTGTGATCACTTCTACAAAGTTTGCTCGGAATGAGTTTCAGCTAAAACACTTGGAATTATTTGCTGAAATTAGAGTTGGTAGATGTGACACGCGGAGCCAGACCCTAAAACTCAGAGACAGAGTGAGTTTTAAAGTAGGTATGTTTATTCGGCCGGACGCATGTGGGACATTTCCCAAATACTTGCATACCCCTTGCTTACACACGTGTGCTTTTATCCCCTGGAGTGTTACATATGCATTAAGTTTCCCCATGGGTCATTTCCTGGCTCCCCTCCCTCTCCGCTCTGTATGCTAATCAGCTTGTCGGTCCTCTGCGCCTGCGCAGCTGTCTCTGGTGGTCGTCCCAGGCTTCGGGGGTCGTAAAAGGGATGAAGTAAAGAATGGTCTTCTTCAGGCTGACTTTTCGACCCCAATGCTTTGCACATGCCCATTGATTCCTTGGCCACGGTCCAAGCCAGGGGCCAGGATCCATCTGTTTCCAGAACATAAGGGGCCTCATTTTTCAGTTGTCTTTACACCCTGTATCCTGTTTTCCATATACATTCCTTCTCCTTATCAGGTCTCTCCTTGCTGCTCTGCACGTAGTCTCTTCCTTTCCCATAGGCCAGGATACGGTATATTCTCACGTAACCTAAGGATGTGGCCCTAAGCAATATCCATTATTTTATATGCCTATATTCAATATTCAATACCTTCTAATTTCTATGATTAATATCTTCTACTTCTAACCCCATGTTTCAGATGGAACTCTTGCTGGTAAACAATGAAGGGAGAGAACAGCTTCATGTGGGTTTTTGGGGCGTTGCCCCAATTTTGTGGGTTCCTCCCTCCATTTTGGGATTTCACACCTCCGTTTTGGGGGTCTCCACCCAGCGATTTTGGCTTCCACTCCTTCCACTTTGGGGTCCCCCTTTAATTTTGTGCACCCCATCCCCATGTTCCACACATGCCCAGCGGCCCCAGTGTGCACTGAACGGCCAGCAAGGGACTGGGGAATGCTGGGACCCACAGTGATGTCAGTCATCCCTCCTGGTTACACACAGGACTCCTCGGCCCTTTTTGGGGTGCCCTGGAGTGCCAAGGCCACGGGGAGGAAATGTCTTTGCTGCCATGCTGGGCAGGATCTTGCTTGGCCCATTATGGCCTCATGTCCCCTGTCTCTCATTGTCCTCTGACAGCCCCTGTGTCCCTGCACCCCTCTCAAGAGCAGGACTTTGGTGCCAGCACCCCCAGGCTCCAAATCCCCGCGTTGGCTCTGTCCCTATGGTATCCCCACGCGGCCGTTGCGCCGGGGCCGTTGTGGCGACAGCCGGCGAGCGGCGCCATGGCGGAGCTGCCGCTGCCCGCCGGGCTCAGAGCCAGCGCCTTCCCCGCCAAGCTGTGGCGCCTGGCGAACAGCCCCCGCGTCCGCTCCGTGCGCTGGGACAGCCGGGCCCGGGGGCTGCTCATCCACCGCTCCCTCTTCGAGCGGGAGCTGCTCAGCCCGGGCGACGCCCAGGGCCCGGCCCCGCACACCTTCAGGGCCACGCAGTTCCGCAGCTTCGTGCGCCAGCTCTACCGCTACGGCTTCCGCAGGGTGCCGGGCCGGGTTGGCTCAGCTGCGCCGGGCGATGCCGGGGCTTGGTTCCACTACGGCAACCCCTGCTTTCGCCGCGACCGCCCCGACCTCCTGCTCCGCATCAGGCGCCGGAGCGCGGCCAACAGGCAGCGGCCGGCGGCGGGGCGGGAGGGCCGCAGGCGCCCGCCCCGCGGCTCCCAGCAGCTCCCCGGGGCGCGGCCGCTGCCGCACGGGCGGGACGGGCGCAGTCGCTTCCAGCCGCTCTCCAGGGAGCGGCCGCCGCTGCCGCCCGGGCGCCCGCCCAGCGGCTTCCTGCTGCTGCACAGGGAGCGGACGCTGCCGGACGGGCGGGAGCTGCGCAGCCCCCGGCCTGGCCGCTTCCAGCCGCCCCCCGGGCAGCGGCCGCTGCTCGCCCGGCGCCCGCCCTGCGGCTTCCACCTGCTGCACAGGGACCGGCCGGTGCCGGCCCGGCGGGAGGGGCCGAGCCGCTTCCAGGAGCTCTATGGGGAGCGGCCGCCGCCCGCCCAGCGGGAGCTGCTACGGATCCCGCCCTGCGGCTTCTTCGGTTTCTACGGGGAGCCGCTGCTGCCGCTCGGGCGGGAGGGGCCTCGCAGCTGCTTCCAGCAGCTCTACGGGGGGCAGCTGCCTCCCATCGACCGGGAGGTGCTCAGGATCCAGCCCTGCAGCTTCCAGCAGCTCCACAGGGAGCAGCAGCCCCCAGCCTACGACCCGCGAGGTAGGAAAAGAGTTGTAGCCTTGCTTTTCCCCAAAAGGTCATGAAAAGTGACTGTTTGAAGTATTTTTCCACAAGGCTCTGTCCTTCTCGGCCCAAAATTCTCAAGCTTATTTAGAAGGGGCACCTAGAAAGGCAAAAGATTCTCTGCCTGGTTTTCCTGCCTGCTTCCTGTGATGGTTGATCCAAGGCAGCAACAGAGATCTGTGTCCCAGAGCCACATTGTGGAGTGTGACCAATGTCTTTGGATTCTTGCAGCCACCTCAGGCACTTCAGCCCCCAGCGCTCCACCTGGCAGTGCAGGTTGTGCAGCATCGACGGCCTCCGGCTCAGCCTGGAATGCACCTGGCGAAGAGCAATTGCCACCAGTGGATCTTGGCTTTGCCGTCGAGCAAATGATCCGGGAGATCAGGAGATCCCTGCCTGAAAGGTCTCCCTCTGCTCAGGTAACCCATTGGAGGGGAATGGAAGAGGCTGGGCTGAAAGCTTTTGAACGCTGTTACATGGAGAAGGAGAGTAACCGTATCCTTGATGCGATTCCAGCAAAATACTGAATGATCTTTAGTTTTCTTTTTTTTCTATTGTTCTTTCAAGGGCAATATGAATGTTGCCCCTGAGTCTTCAGGAGGGGAGCCTGTGAACCGGGCTGCAGCAGAGGAAACTTCATCTGGCACCGAGAGCTGCGAGAACAGTTCCCCAGAGCCCGAGGAGCCTGGTAAGGACAGAGCCCCCGTTGGTTTAGAGAGGTGTGAGACGGCTGCTCTGAGCCTGCCTCTGGCAGGAAGGGAGACGAGAAGAGTTGAGTTCTTGTCTGCAGGGTTGGTACTTCCTGGTGCCTTTAGTTCAAAGGCACATGCACAACCTGCCCGAGCTCTGCCTTCCACGCTTCGCCAGAGGCTTGGGCACTGAGTCCTCTGCTGTGGCAAGAGAGCAGGGAATAAACCTGACTTTGTGGGAGTTGTGCCACCAAGCTGGGTGTCCCAGTCTGGTTCATACCTCAGCCCCCAGCAGCCTTCAGCCATTTCGGTGAGGACTGTAGTCTCTCTGTCACTGGGACTGTCTGTGTTTCAAGCTCTCGTGGGTGCCATTTGCACTGTGGGTGCTGAGACTTTATTAGAATACTTAAATACTTTACACACTTCCGTTTTGAAAACTTGGAAGGATCCCTGTTCTTTATAGAGCAGGCTTCAAATTGCCAAGTGAGAGTCTGCCTTTCAGGCCATCTCTTAATGTCCCTGATAGAAGGACAATTGGTGCTCAAGGGGCGCTTGAACAAGGGCCAGAATTGTCTCAGTGTTCCCTTTGCTTCCCAGATCCCATGTGATCAACGTGTCCAGGAGGGCTGCCCTGTGCGCCAGGAAGAGACAGAGGGAGAGCCTGTGACCACTGGGCAGGTAGAATTCCTCTGTCTCCAGTTATATTTTTAGATGTGTATAGTTATATTTATTGATATATGTAGTTGTCTTTATAGATTTATGTAGTTACATTTATCTATCTACATAGACAGAGATTTGTCTAGTTAATTTATTTTTAGTTTTAGGTGTATATATTTACATTTTTAGATGTGCAGTTATAGTTGTAGATGTCCGTAGTTACATTTATACATGCATATAGGTGTAGGCCCCTTTTTTACATCTGTATAGGTGTAGACCTCTTTTTAACCTCTTCTCCTGCTCTGCTTCCTCCCTCACCTCTTGCTTTTCCCCCCGTGCCCCCTGTGTCCCCTCTCCCTGTGCTGGGTCCGAGCTGGCGGCCGGGCCGGGCGGAGCAGCAGTTCCAGCCCCGGGTGTCCCTGGAGCGGTGGGAGCTGCCGGTGGCCCCAGGCAGTGTCCCCTGAGGAGCTGCTGAAGGACGGTGAGACTGAGGGGGCTGAGGGGGCGGTGACGCTGAAGGGACGGTGACCCTGAGGTGCTGCTGGGGCTGAGGGCTGTGGGGCAGCCGAGGGCGATGGTGGCACTGAGGTGACAGGGAAGTGGCACAGGCTGAGGGGTGGCGGGTCTAGGGGGACGGGATGGGTCAGAAGAGACTGAGGGGCTGAGAGGACTGTGAGGGGCTGAAGAAATTGAAGGGGGCTGGGGGTTTGCCGAGAGCATGGCGGGGCTGAGGGGATGGAGGGGGCCGGCAGGGAGCACAGAGGGCTCCGGGACTGCAGCTCTGCCAGGCCTTGGAACCAGTTGCAGAGCCTCCGCTTTTGCCACAGCTGCAGTGGAGACCTTGAGGACAGCCGGAGACTGACGGGAGCCAGCAGGGAGAAGCTGAAGGCCAGCAGCAAGAGCAGGGAACGGGGACCTGCTGCTGCCACGCTGGAGAGAGCCCGGGTGAGGCCCCAGGGCCGGGGAGGCAGGGTGGGGCTGAGGGTGGCGTGGGCTGTGGCCGTGGGCACTGCCCGGCGGGGCAGCAGCGGGCCCTGCCCGTGCTGGGGCTGCTCAGCGCAGCTGCCCCGGCCGGCACAGGGGCTGTCCTTGGGCAAGGCAGCTGTGCCGGCAGGGCCCGGGAGCTGTGCCGGCTGTGCCGGGCTGCCGGGGCTGCGGGACAGTCCCGCCGCGGCTGTGCTCACCACACCCTGGCCCGCTCGGCTGCTTTTTCTTTCTAACCCTCCTGGGGAGGCTCTGAGATCTTCCCTTCCCTGATGGAAGTGCAGCTGCTGCCAAGGAAAACGTCCCCATACTGACTCAGTGCTCCCTTTGCTTCCCAGCTGTGCCATCTGCCGTCCCTGTCCAGGAGAGCTGCTCTGCACGGGAGGAAGAGCCCGAGGGAGAGGCTTTGAAGATGTGGCAGCAGCAAGAGCAGGGAACGGGTGTTCTAAGTTAAAGTAAATAATTTGTCTGATCCTTTAGGGATTGATAAAAGGAATTTTATTGATTACAGTAAGCAATGACAAGGAAACAGCGCTGGGTGCAGCCGGGGAGTCAGTGCTCCGCCAAGGCTCACACCGCTTCCCTTTTCCCACGGTCCTTTATTCTCCCCCTTCTTCCGCGTTTGTGGCTTTTCCGGGAGTACTCTGCACGTGCGCCTCCAGTTGCTAGGGGGTCGCCGCCTGCTCTCTGGTGGTCGTCTGGATGAAGGCTCTCCTCCTCTTCCTCACTGAGGGTTTATGACCCTGTAACAATCTTTCCATAGATGGTTACACACCTCCCGACCCTAGTTGTACAATCAACTTAAGGCGTCAGCATATCCTCGGGTTTCCTGTTATTCACAAAAAACCTCTTCCTTTGCCTGAGTTCCTGTTTAATGATGAACAAAGAGATTTCTCTTATCTATTACAAGGGGTCTGGAACACAAGTCCTGTGAGGAATGACTGAGGGAGCTGGAGTTGTTTATCCTGGAGAAGACTCAGAGGTGACCTTATCACTCTCTACACTCCCTGAAAGGTGGTTGCAGTCAGGTGGGGGTCGGTCTCTCTCCTCACAGCAACTGACGGGACCAGAGGACAGTGTCTTAAGCTGCACCAAGGGAAATTTAGGTTGGATATTAAGAATAAAGTTTTTAATGGAAAGGGTGATGAAGTACTGGAACTGTCTGTCCAGGGAGGTGGTGGAGTCACCACCATGGGATGAGTTTAAAAAAAGACTGGATGTGGCACTCAGTGCCATGGTTTAGCTGAGGTGGTGTTAGGGCATGGGTTGGACTTGATGACCTAAAAGGTCTCTTCCAACCCAGCAATTCTGTGATTCTGTGATTTTGTCACAGACCAGGTTGTGACATCATATAGTTGGCTGTGACATCCCAGGTTTATTATGTGACATCACAGAGCAGGCTGTGACATCAGAGCATGCCTGTATGACATCACAGAGCAG
Source organism: Anomalospiza imberbis (assembly GCF_031753505.1). Lineage (NCBI taxonomy): Eukaryota > Metazoa > Chordata > Aves > Passeriformes > Viduidae > Anomalospiza > Anomalospiza imberbis. Next base: position 778,873 of record NC_089719.1, on the reverse strand, counting down.
AGCAAGCTGTGAGGTCAAAGAGTGTGCTGTGACGTTATAGGGTGGCTGTGTTCCTTCACTGAAGGTGTTGTGACATCACAGGGTGGGTCTGTGAGCCCACAGAGGTGCTGTGTGACATGCTAAGTGAGTTCTGCCATCACAGAGCAGGCTGTGACACCACAGAGCAGGCTGTGACATCACAGAGGAGGTTGTGATGTCACAAAGTCGGCTGTGACATTACAGGCTGGTTGTGTGACATCACAGAATGGGCTGTGAGGCTGCAGAGAAGACTCTGCCATCATAGGAAAGGGCTCTGTGACATCACAGAGCAGCTGTGTGATGTCACAGAGAAGGCTGAGACAATGGAGAGTGGGTTGTGACATCACAGAGCTGACTGCAAAACCACAGAGCAGGCTGTGACATCACAGCGAGGCTGCATAACATCACAAAGGTAGAGCTGTGCCATCATAGAGCTGGCTGTGACATCACAGGCTGGGCTGTGACATCTCAGGGCAGATTTTGTGACATCACAGAGCAGACTGGGACCTCAAAGAGCAGGCTGTGACATCACAGGGCAGCTGTGTGACATCACAGGGGCTGTGTGACATCACCGGGGCTGTGTGAGGTCACTGGGGAGGTCACTCCACCCCAGCCCCCCCTCACAGTTCCCCCAGAGAAGTCCAACGCTGCTCGTGCACAGAGGGGTCCCCTGTCCCCCCGGGTCCCCCTGCCCCCGGCGCCGCAGCCTCCCCCAGAGGATGTTCCACGAGATCGACCCCAGAGCCTGACACGGGGACGGGGACTGGGGCTGTGGGGGGTGGGACAGGGGGACAGGGACCCCCCGGCAGCGTCCCCGTGTCCCCCAGGGCCAGAGCCTGGGCCAGGGCTCCTTCACCCTGTTACCAACGAGGACTTGAGAGCGCTGAAAAAATCCCCAGCAAGGGATCAGCAAAAACCAGATTTAATATTAAGCAACAGCACCACAAAGTTCCTTGGCAAGAGTCACTCTGCTCCTGACTGGACACTTCAGGCACACCAAGAAAACAAAGCAACAACAAAACCAAACTAAATCCAGGCAATCAAATCAGAAATTAACCGAGAACTGTCTGTGTGTGTGTGTGTGTGTGTGTGTGTTTGTGTGTGTGACAAAAGGGCAGTGAGGGCAAGGTGTGAAAAATGCATATTTTATGATTGGCTTTTGTCACAAATATTAAAACAAATATTATATGTGCAGTGATAGAAAGTTTTGCTGTATTAATTCTCTTAAGTAGTGTGTTAAATGTAGTTCTAGGTTATAACACAATGTTAAAATAGAAACTCTGCAATGTCAGATATTTTTACTAGCTCAAGAAAAGGGATAAGATAATCAAGAAACTTCGCACAGAAATAAGAGCGACAAGACACATAAAGAGTTACTGCCTCCTTATCAGAAAAGACAAACATTCTTCCACCTTCTCTCTATCTTTATGGAACCACTAGGATTAAGGGGAAGAAGTTCACACCAACCAGAAAAATTCTTAATTTGCAAGGAATTTATGCATCATGTATGAGATATATGAATATGCAACAGGCTGTTGCTGTTAAGGGTAATTCCTTTGTTCACAAGGCATGTTTTTGGCAGCTTAGTGCCCAGAAACAACCGGACATCCATAATTCTTTACTTTTTATTGTCTTGTAATTGTCCTAATCCTCATTGTCCAAATTTTTATTACTCTAAATTTATTGCTATTTTTATAACAACTTTATTACTAATAAACTTTTAAAACTAAAAAAAACCCCAAGGGATTGGCTTTTTTCACACTATCAAGCCACCCCCCCACTTCACACCCAGCCTCCTGCTTCTAAAAACCTACCTTTACCCCCTCCAATGATCCCTGCCCCTTCTCTATCTCCTCAGGGAATCTCCATGCCATTTTTACCCCCTCCAACAACCCCACTCCCCCATATATATCCACCCCTTGGTGCTTTTTCCCCGTTGCCTCCTACCCCCACTAACATACAACTTGCTTCACTTGTAAGTCAGAATACAACACCTTTCCCTGAGAAAAAACCTCTGGATATATCCTCCAACCTAACAACTGAGCCCTCCCAACATGATAAAAAAGAATTAGTGAGCCAGTCAAATAAGCCTTCAGATGCTGGCCTTTACTGTAATACCAGATCAAAAAGTGGTGTAAGGCCAGAGGTAAATCCTGACAGGCTGCTTCCCTGAGGGGAGTTCCACTAGGTGTGGGGTAGGAGGAATAGGTGTTATAAATGTACCCCTGACAGCTTCTGAAGCAAGAATATATAAGAAAGAGCTAGTTGGTTTAATAGAAGATCCAACTGGCACCGCACAGCAAATAGATCAGTTCCTGGGTCCCAATACACACACCTGGGAAGAGCTGCATCCTATTAGGAACATCCTCTTCTCCCCAGAGGAGATTCACCATCTAACCCACTGGTTTGAGGCATTCCCCACGAGAAGGGAGACAGCCCAAACTGTGACAAAAGTTCTCTTAGAAGAAATTATTCCAAGATACGGGCTAGTAAATTTTATTGATTCAGACCGTGGCCCCCACTCTACATCCAGTGTTCTGCAACAAGTCCTCGGGGTCCTGGGAATGAAGTGGGAGTTACACACCCCTTGGCACCCTCAGAGTTCTGCGAGGGTCGAGAGGGTAAATCAAACCTTAAAGAATATTTTAACAAAATTGGTCTTAGAAACCCAATGGAATTGGGTCAAATGTTTACCACTAGCCCTATGACAAATAAGAACGAGACCCAGAACAGATCTAGGGGTCTCTCCTTGTGAAATGTTGTTTGGGCTGCCTTTCTTGCTTACCCCATACAGTACTGGGGAACATCAAGAGGGGGGGATGGCCATGCAAAAATATATAGAAACAGTAACAACAACCCTGGAAGAACTAAAGAAAAAGGGCTACCTTCCCCAAACTTCCCCACTGGACTGTAAAATACATGGTACTAACCCAGGAGACTGGGTGTTGATTAAATCATGGAAAAACCCTCCACTAACTGCTCGCTTTGAAGGCCCCTTCCAGGCACTGCTTGCAGCAAACACCACAGTGAGAACAAAGGAGCGGGGCTGGACTCATGCAAGTCGAGTGAAGGGTCCAGTACAACCCCCAGCTGAGGCAAGCGAATGGACTATAGCCAGCAGAGACGATAAAGACTTGAAACTGGTCCTGAGGAAAGCACCAAAAGAAGTGCAACCCTGAACACAACCCCCCCACAGGAAACCTCTACATTGTTATCTGTATATCCTTAAAGTTCGCTAATGTTTGTTATAGCTATAGGATAAATTTAAGTTTTGTTTCGCTAAGAATTGACAGTCAGAATAACATCTCAGTTTCCAGTACTGCTCCATAGAGCACTCCCCTTGCAACCCTCATTGGGACCAAATTGAGGGAAGGGAATTGGTAAGATAAGGGTCATGGCAGAATGTCTCCAGAAGGAGGGAAAACCAGAGGTGGGAGGCAAGACTGGATCAGGAACTACCTCTGGGAAAGACTCTCAGGGCACTGAGAAAAGCCCTGTGGATCGAGAGGTGAGGAGGCCAGCCCGTACCAGACTCCCACTGGTAGCAATGCTGCTACTCATCCACTTCGGAGGAAGTGGAGGAAACACTTGTGAGAAGAGTTACTATCCCTTGTGTAGAGGAGATACAGTAAGTGCATTCATCAGAGTGCACACCAACATGAATCCCAAATGTATCGACCACTCCCAGTTAACAGCCTGTAAAGAGGATAATGAAATATATTGGCTGGCTAAAACTATTGCAAACCCAAGTCAGAGGATCTCAGGAGAGTGCCCCATGAAAGAAAGATGGGTATGTTTTGAACAAGAAAGTAAAACCAACTTAGAGGATACATTCAAGGAGAAAGAAGTGCAATTGAAAGGACAAAGGGAGAGAGAGGGACAAATAAATGGTAAGAATCTTTTTATCGATATGGTGGAAAAGATTACAAAACAATTGAATTTGACTGATTGTTGGGTGTGCAAGGGGACACACTTAAAATTTGTCCATGGGATGGTATCAGTTTGGGTCCCCTAAACATTTTTAAATGGATTACATGAAAAAAAAGTATGGTAGTTCCCAAAAGAAGGGAAGGAGAGTGGAAGCTAAAATCCACAATAATAGGGGAAGAGTGTTTATCAAGAAACGGGAAAATGTATACTATAGAAGCAGGAGAAACACCATGTGAAAGATATCTAGCAGCAAATGACACACACACCCCAGGTGGATCCCAGAAACCCCCCATTCATATTGGTCAATAGAAAAAACTGAAAGTAGATGTGTATACAGTGAAAAACTGTTTGAATGCTTAGGAGATTATATTAACCCATTCTGGGCAATAGAAACCCTATCCAAATATTGGAAACATAGAGCAAATCAAGATTCTAATTTCTGGGATGCACCTAAAAGTTTTTCTTTTGATCTGTGGTAACACGGCATATGTGAAGTTACTGGGAGGGTGGACCGGGAGTTGCACAATTGGAGCAGTAAAACCATCCTTTTTGTTACTGCTTAAGGATGTGAAATCAAACTTGGGAGTCCCAGTATATGATGATCTGGCCAGAAAGAAAAGGAGTTTACTTGGCAGAACCCAAAATTGGAACAATGAAAGTTGGACCCCACAAAAGATTATCGATACTTATGGGCCAGCTACCTGGGCCCAAGGTGGATCCTGGGGGTACAGAAGCCCAGTATACATGCTCAATCGAATCATCCGTTTACAAGCAGTACTTGAAATAATGTCCAATCAAACAACTCTGACCATTGATCTCTTGAGCCAGCAGCAACCACAAACATGATCAGTAATTTACCAAATTCAATTGGCAGTGGACTACCTCCTCGCAGAGGAAGGAGGGATCTGCGGGAAGTTTAACATTTCAAAATGCTGCCTAGAGATCGATGACCACAGTCATGTAATTAAAAACATTACTCAAAATATTAGGAAACTAACCTATGCTGGAACGCAAAAATGGACCCCCTTTTTGGAGACCCCGACTGGTAGGATTACTTGTTCACCTGGAACGGTAAATGGTGGAAGAAATTGGTCTTCTTTGTAGTGCGTGCACTAGTAAGTGTAATATTTCTACCATGTGCAATTCCATGTCTAGTCCTGATAGTACCCAGCATTGGCCAAGGCAGCATCATGCTGCAAGGTAATGTAGAAGGGAAAAATGGCAAAAAAGTGATGCTAATAAAAGAACAGAGTGATCAGAATGCCAGAGATATGCTTGAACAGTATGAGAAACTGAGAAAATTAGAAATTGGACTTTAAAAGGTTGATGCAGGCCAGAAGACGGATCAAATCGTTAGAGGGGGAATTGTTAAACTAGGTTAGAAACTATTGTAAAATAGTTGATCGCTGTTGAGCGTGTACTGTTGGTTTGGTTATGGTAAAAGGGGTTTGAAGGGTAGTTAGAAGAAATACGGTACTCCACGTACCGTATTACACCTAAGTAAAGTGCAGCCCCCCAAGGGAAAGGAGCCAGCCTGGACTGAACTGCCACGGGCCAATCGAGCGCCTTAAACCTTCATGCAAATGAGGGATCCAAAAAGAAACCGATCCAAAGGGACAAAAAACAGGATAAAAAGGGGGCTTCTGACCCACGGAACCTGTGCTGCTCCACCTGGAACGTCGGGGACGTCGCTGCTCAGAAGACCCAGCGCCGGCGCTGCAGCATCCTTGAGGGGAGCGCTCCTGCTCAGCCCGCGGGCCTCCATGCTTTAGGCCTTTCTTTTTTTATTACATTAAATGCTGAAATCACTTTTCGTACCGGGAATGTTTCTAACAAGTATGCTTGTGTTAAAGTGCCTGCTTGGATGGCAATGAACACAGGATGAGGACACCTGTACGGATCTGCCAACGATCAGCACTCACCGTCTGAAGGCAGCGAGGGCTGGGGCCAAAACTGAAGATGATGATAAAAAAGGACTAAAACCACAACCAAGGAATACACATGCTCTCAAAGGGTGGAACCGAGGAGGGGGAGCCACTCTAAACAGTTCTTGGAATATGTAAACTAGTTTGGGAAAAAAGTTTACTATGCATAAGGGTCTATGAATATGCAACAGGCTGATGGGAGGGAAAAGGTATTTAATGGGCATCTCCAGAGATAAGTGTGCTCCTGGATCAGTGCCAAGATGCACCCGGCCGTAACAACCTTTGCTCTATGGTCCTTGTCTCCTATCGTCCTGTATTAAAATGTTTACATTTTCACAGGAGAGTGAGCGTGTTTTTCACAGCCCCGAGCAGAGAGCTCTGCCCGGGGGCTCCCGGGAAAGGCGGCGGCGCTCGGCAGCGGCCCCAGCCCGCGGGAATTCCCCCGCACCGGGACAAAATCCTGCCCCGAAGGAGGCACTTGGAACGCCCGCCTGCGGCTCTCCCTGCCCCAAAGATCCCGGCAGCGGCCCCGCTGTCGCAGCTGCGGCTCTGGAGCAGGGAGGCTCCGCGGGACCCCCGGGCTGTGCCCCCTCCCAGGCCGTGCCCGCCCCGGTGCTGATGTTCCGCCCGGGCTCTCTCGCTGCTCCCGGCTCCCGCAGTCCCGCCGTGACCGGGCACCGACCGCCCGGCGCCGCAGGGCCCCGAGCCCCTGCCCAGCAAAGGGTCGGTGTCCATCGCCGGCCCTTGCCGGGGGCTCCGGCCATTGCCCGGCCCCGGCACAACCTGCAGCTCCCAGCGCAGCTCCCCCGAGCCGGGCACTGCGGCTTCCGAACGAGGCAGAATATTCAGCTCCCGGAATCTCTGTCAGCTCTGCTGACATGTGCAAAACCAGCTGCTGCTGAGGCAATCCCAGCTCCGACTGAAGCCTTCCCACCCAAAATGCTGCCTTCGGTTCGGACACACCATTAAGAAATCCAAGAGCAAACTGAAAGCTGATTAGAGAATCTTGGAAAATCACATCCGAGAACATTTTGTGATAAAATCACAAATGTTAACAGAAGCTGAGAAAGTCAACAATGTTAGAAAACAAGCTTCCAGCACTGGGACTAGAAGAGCTCAGGCAATCCATTTGAATGGAATGAGCCCTCTCTTTCTGACATGGGAGCAATGCCATGGAATTTCCCAAACCAGGGAAATGGGGAGCCCTGGCAGCAGCGGCTTCACACGCAGCAATGACACAGAACAGGGCAGGGCAAGAGGCTGACAAAATTCTAACTTCTACTTGCAATGAAGAACCTGTTTCTACTATAGCCACTATTAATATAGAGTCAAAAAGACTAAAAATACTAGTAATAACAACTGTACCATTAATAGCAAAAATAGAGATCATTGAAATAATAATGGTAATAAAAACCCTACCATACTTATACGAGGTTTGCATGGCCAGGTTTTGGTAAGGGAGGGGCTCTAGGAGCACCTTCTGTGAGAGCAGCTGCTCCTCCATGTCCCACAGAGTCAATTCCAGCCCACTCCAGGATGGACCGGCCACCAGCCAAGGCTGGGCCAGTTAGAAATGGTGGTAACACCTTTGGGATAAGAGATTTAAGAAAAAGAAAATGATTGATCGTTTTATTGTAACTGTGAGCAGGGAAGAGCAGGGTGAGAACATGTGAGAGTGAGAAAAATGCATATTATATGGCTCTACGCAGATATTTACTATATGTATTATGCTAGGTTGGAAAGTTATGTTGTATTAACATTTTAATAATATAGTAAATGTAGTTTTGTAAGCTTTAGTAGTTAAAATATAAATTATGTGTGTATTCTTTTAATTAGCTCAAGAAAAGGAGAAGATAATAATAAAAAAAAAAATCTTTGCACAGAGATAACAATTACAGAAACCCATAAATTTCCCAGAGGAGAGGAGTTTATGGTTTTCCTTATCAACAGAAACGAACTTTTTCAAGCTGGACTTAGACTGGAAGGCGCCTGGGGATTATAGAAAATTTTTGACACGTACCAGATGGATTTCTTGTTTTAAATAAAATATATGCATATTCATAAAGTGTTTTGTATATGCAACAGATTACCCTTCTTAAGGAGTAAATTTTCTTTTAACGGGGTCCCCTTTTCCTGGCTCACTTTTGTCCAGAGAGGGGTACCCAGCCCAGGCTGTAACTCTTTGCTGTTATTGTCTCATTAATTGTCCTAACTCTAATTGTGTAGCCTTTATTACTACACTCGTATTATTTTTATAACTATTTTATTTTTAAAACTTCTCTAAATTTTTGAAACAAGTGATTGGCGTTTATAACAGAGAGGAACAGCTCTGCACACCCCAGGGCAGGGCAGGAGGGGCAGGAGCTGCTCCAGGTGCTGGAGCTGATTGCCCTGAGATTCCCTGGTGCAGTCCCTGGTGAGGCAGCTGGGCCCCTGCAGCCCATGGAGGGCACGGAGAGCAGAGATGCACCTGCAGCGCCTGGAGGAGCCCGTGCTGGAGCAGGGGGATGCCTGAGCGGAGCTGTGACCCCACGAGAAACCTGTGCTGGAGCAGGGACTGGGCAGGGACCTGCAAACCCCTGGAGAGAGGAGCCCACGCTGGAGCAGTGTCCTGCTAGGACCTGTGAGCCCATGGAAGAGCGAGCCACGCTGCAGCAGTTTGTGAAGAACTGCTGTCCCTGAGATGAACTCACCTTGGAGAAGTGTTCATGGAGAAGTGTCTCAGGGAGGGACCCCAGCACAGCAGAGGAACGACTCCTCTCCCCGAGCAGCAGGAGAAACAAGAGGTGATGACCTGACCAGAACCCCCATTCCCTGTCTCCCTGCACCCACTGGGGGAGGAGGTAGAGCTGGGAAGGAGGGAGGGATGGGCAGAAGGGGTTTTTAAAGCTTTATTGTACTTCTCACTATCCTGCCCTGATCTGGATAGCAATAAATTCCACTAATATCTCTGATTTCGAAAATGTTTTGCCCCTGATGGCATTTGCTGAGTGATCTGCCCCAGTCCTTAACTCAACCCCTGAAGCCTTCCTTCTGTTTTCTCTCTCCTGGCCATCTCTGGAGGGGAGTGAGAGAGCAGCTTTGGTGGGTGCCTGGCATCCAGCCAGGGTGAAGAGACAACACTTCCTTTCCTTCATTCTTTCTTTCTTTCCAGAGGTCACCGTGCAGAGGTTGAGTGGGGCTTTGATGGAGGGAGTGAAGGTGGTGGGGAGTGGTGGGGACAGGAGCCACAGGGACGTGGGACAGGCATCAGAGGGGCCCGGGCAGCTGGCAGGGGGCAAGGCCTGTCCCCCTGGCCCAGCAGCAGCCCCGTGCCCTGCCCAAGGCGCTCCCAGCAGGGGCTGGGCCCCAGAGGCAGGGGGAGAGCCCAGTCCCGGGGGCGGCGTTTCTGCCCCGACCCCCGTCCAGCCCAGCCTGCCCCGTGTGCGCAGTGACCGCTGGCACGGGCTGCACTGGACACTGTGACCTGCTGGGGACACTGAGAGCTGCCCCGCTGTGACACTGCCCTTGGCACTTCACAGGCACCAACAGACCCCAGCCAGCACCGCCCCTGGCCATGTCCCAGGCACCGGAGAGCATCACAGCCAGCCCCGCTCCTGGTGGTGTCCCAGGCACCAGAGCACATCCCAGCCCCGCTCCTGGTGGTGTCCCAGGCACCAGAGCACATCCCAGCCCTGCTCCTGGTGATGTCCCAGGCACCAGAGCACATCCCAGCCCCGATCCTGGTGATGTCCCAGGCACCAGAGCACATCCCAGCCCCGATCCTGGTGATGTCCCAGGCACCAGAGCACATCCCAGCCCCGCTCCTGGTGATGTCCCAGGCACCAGAGCACATCCCAGCCCCACTCCTGGTGATGTCCCAGGCACCAGAGCACATCCCAGCCCCGCTCCTGGTGATGTCCCAGGCCTTACGAGTGTCCCAGGTGTGGGAAGAGCTCCTCACACAGCCCAGCCTTGACCCAACACCAACAGAGGCACCACCAAGGGCAGCCCTGCGAGTGCCCCCAGTTTGGGAAGAGCTCCGTGCGCTGTTCCAGCTCCATCTCCCACGGGAGGATCCGTGCTGGATGATCCCCAGTGAGCCCCGGTGGGCAGAGCCCCGGTGATCCGTGGTGCCGCTGATCCGTGTTGGGAAGACACCTGGCTGGGGGCTCCACATCCTCCTGGCTCCCCTTGGCCTGGATTTTTTTTTTCATTTCTTTTTGCCCTTTCAAAACCCACAAAAGCAGGTAAAAATAAAGATGTTGAGCTAAGACAAGGATGGGGACATGGGGGTCTTGCAGGGAATGTGGGGGATGCTGGGTTTGAGGGACCGGAGGGTTCCTGGGAGGGCCCTGGGGGTTGCTCAGGGCTTTGGGGACACCAGGCTGAGCGGCTCCGGTTGCACTGGGAGACCCTGGTGGAGGTTCTGGAGAAGCTGGTCAAGGACCCCCTGTCCCTGTCCCCATTCCTGGTCCCATTCCCAGTCCTATTCCTGGTCTCTGCCCCCATTCCCGGTCCCATTCCCAGTCCCTGTCCCCAGTCCTGATTGCTGTCCCCATTCCCAGTCCCATTCCCAGTCCTATTCCTGGTCTCTGTCCCCATTCCTGGTCTGATTCCCAGTCCCTGTCCCCACTTTGTGTCCCCATTCCCAGTCCCTGTCCCCATTCCCTTTGCTCATTCCCATTCCCTGTCCCCATTCCCAGTCCCTGTCCCTATTCCCTGTCCCTGTTCCCATTCCCAGTCCTATTCCTGGTTTCTGTCCCCATTCCTGGTCCCAGTCCCAGTCCCCGTCCCCAGTCCTGGTCCCTGTCCCCATTCTCATTTCCTGTCCCCATTCCCGGTCCCTGTCCCCATTCCCATTCCCGGTCCCCGTTCCCATTCCCTGTCCCCATTCCCAGTCCTATTCCTGGTCTCTGCCCCCCTTCCCGGTCCCATTCCCAGTCCCTGTCCCCAGTCCTGATTGCTGTCCCCATTCCCGGTCCCATTCCCAGTCCTATTCCTGGTCTCTGTCCCCATTCCCGGTCTGATTCCCTGTCCCTGTCCCCACTTTGTGTCCCCATTCCCAGTCCCTGTCCCCATTCCCGGTCCCTGTCCCCATTCCCATTCCCTGTCCCCATTCCCGGTCCCTGTCCCCATTCCCGGTCCCTGTCCCCATTCCCATTCCCTGTCCCCATTCCCGGTCCCTGTCCCCATTCCCGGTCCCTGTCCCCATTCCCGGTTCCTGTCCCCATTCCCATTCCCTGTCCCCATTCCCGGTCCCTGTCCCCATTCCCATTCCCTGTCCCCATTCCCGGTCCCTGTCCCCATTCCCATTCCCTGTCCCCATTCCCATTCCCTGTCCCCATTCCCGGTCCCTGTCCCCATTCCCATTCCCTGTCCCCATTCCCGGTCCCTGTCCCCATTCCCATTCCCTGTCCCCATTCCCATTCCCTGTCCCCATTCCCGGTCCCTGTCCCCATTCCCATTCCCTGTCCCCATTCCCGGTCCCTGTCCCCTCTCACCGACGCCGCCGCCATCGCTCCAGCCCCCCCGGCCCTCACGTGACCGAGCAAACCCCGCGCTGCTCCCGCCGTATTTGCATAGCCCCGCCCCTTGGCCTGGCCCCGCCCCCGCCGGCTGCAGCCGCGTCCGGGCGCTGTTTGCTCCCAGTTCCCTCCCAGTGCTCCCAGTGAGGCGGTACTGGGAGGGAGAGCGCTCCCAGCTCCTTCCCGGTGCTCTCACCATCGTTCCCAGTGCTCCCAGTGAGGCGGTACTGGGAGGGAGAGCGCTCCCAGCTCCTTCCCGGTGCTCTCACCATCGTTCCCAGTGCTCCCAGTGAGGCGGTACTGGGAGGGAGAGCGCTCCCAGCTCCTTCCCGGTGCTCTCACCATCGTTCCCAGTGCTCCCAGTAGCGCTCCCAGTGCCGGGCGGGGCGGGGCCGCTTTGGAACCCCCCCAGGGCAGAGCGCGGCTGCTTTTGGCTGTCGGCACCGCCCGAGCCGGGCTGGGAGCGGAGGAGGAGCGGGAGGGAGAAGAGGGAGAGAAAAGGAGGAAAAGGAAAGGGGAAAAGAGGAGCGGGAGGAAAAGAAGGACCAGGAGGAAGAGGAGCGGGAGGAGGGACAGCGGAGGAGCGGGAGGAGGAGCAGCCCCAGCCCCAACCCCACGCGGTTCCCCCGCTCGGGCCGCGGCTCCTGCGGCTCCGCCGGCATCGCCCCCCCAGAACCGCAGGGGAGCAGGGAGGGGGAGCTCGCCCCAAATCCATCGCGGGGTCTCCGGCAGGGTTGTTTGGCAGGGCAGGGGATGTTTGGGTCTTGCAGGACCCCAAAGCTGAGCCGGAAATGGTCCTGCAGGGACCTTGTGGGGTGCCACGTGGCGATCACCCGGTACCGGCAGGCAGAGGAGGGATATCAGATATGAGAAGGTCGGAGACCGCCCAGCCCCGAGCACCCTCAGCGCTGAGAGGGACACAGAGCCCCTGGTCCCCAGCCCTGCACAAGCATTCCCTGAGGCCAGAGGGATGGAGACCCCCCGAGCATCCCCCAGGGTGAAGGGACAGAGACCCCGAGCATCCCCTGGGCTGAGAGGGACAGAGACTGCCCCGAGCACCCCCTGGCACAGGGTGAGAGGGAGGGAGACCCCCCAGGCATTCCCTGGGATGAGAACTGTTATAAACGCCAATCACTCGTTTTAAAAATTTATAAAAGTTTACTAAAAATAAAATGGAAAAAAATAATACAAGTATAGTAATAAAGATTAAACAATTAGAGTTAGGACAATTAAAGAGACAATAACAGCAAAAAGTTACAGCCCGGGCTGGGTACCTCTCTCTGGACAAAAGTGAGCCAGGAGAAGGACCCCGATAAAAAGAATTCCCTCCTTAAGAGGGGTAACCTGTTGCATACACAAATCACTTCATGAATATGCATATATTTATTTAAAACAAGAAGTTTGTCCGGTACTTGTTGAGGAATTCTTGTTAATCCCAGGCGCCTTGAAGTCTAAGTCGAGTTTGGAGAAGTTCGGTTTTTTGTTGATAAGGAGAGCCATAAATTCCTCTCCTCTGGAAGATTTAGGGGTTTTTTGTAATTGTTATCTCTGTGTGAAGAATTCCTTGATTATCTTCTTCTTCTCTTGAGCAAAACGAATACCACACACACATATTTTCTATTTTAACTACTGAAGCTTAATTTCAATTACAAAACTACATTTACTATATTATTAAAATGTTACTACAGCATAACTTTCCAACCTAGCATAATACATATCGTAAATATCTGCGTAGAGCCATACATTCTGCATTTTTCACAAGAACGATGGAGACCCCCTGGAGAATGGCCTGGGGTGACAGGGACAGGGACAACCCCCCCCAAGCCCCTCCCAAGCATCACCCAGGGCGAGAGGCACAGAGATCCCTCGAGCATCCCCTGGGGACCGGACAAAAAAAAACTTGAGTTTTTTTTTGAATTTTTAAACAGATATAAGAAATCAAACTTACCTCTGCATAAAATACTTGACGGATATTTGATTTTCCCACAAGTCACTTGTGATGGAAACGCAAACAAATCCCAAACATGAATAACCTGACAATAGAAGCAATTCTGTGGCAATTCCAAGTTTCATCGGTTCCTGCACAGCTCCAGCTCAGCTGCTGGCAGGTTCTGATGAAAGAAAAGTGAAAATTTATACCAATACAGATTTTTAAAAGGAAGGCAAAGCTATGTGTAGCTGTCACAAAGGGGACAGGGACGAAGAAAATAATGATTCTCACATTTGGCAAAGCCTCCAAACCTACGAATTCGGGAGTTATTTGGGAATTTAGACACTTGAGCTGGGCTTCTAGTAGGACTTTAGTAGCCTTGTGTTCCTCACCTTGTGGTGAATGATCCTTGTCAGTCTTGCTGGTATCATTTGCTTCCTTTCCTCCAGTGATTTTAACAAACTTTTCTAGGAAGGACAACAAAATATTTTCTTTACACTGGCCAACCACAATAGCCATTGTCCTCATAAATTCTCCCAGAAGTCGCTCAGAGGAAGCTGCATTGAAGTTTCCAAGAGATCCTCCAGAAAGAGCCTGAACCTCCTGAGAGGAGGGAACCATGCTGTTGTCAAAGGCACTTGGGGTCAGACATCAGTGCCCTGAACTCACTGCACCAAAATAATGTCTCAGTCTGGTTAATAAAATTGTTAGAGAGGTGCCTCTGCCCCAATTAAGGTGCTAACGAGACCAAATCCCAAGTGGATTTTATTGAACAGTAAATGTGAGGCAGAGAGAGAGATGGAAGAAAGAGAAAAGGGGGGAGAGCAAGGGAGTGACAGGGACAGAGACCTCCCCTGAGGTGGGGCAAGTGTGACATTGTCCCCTGTGTGTGTGGCCTTCCCAGGGTGGGGGTTTTACACCTGAGCCAGTTTGGGAAAGGGGGGTGGTGTTCACCCCCCCCACCCCGAGCAGGGATTGCCTCACTGTTTCAGGGTGCAATGTAAGATGTAACCCAAAGTATGTTTTCAGTCACCATCTTCATAAACTGTGATAAACAGGTGGGGCAGTGTTCTTTATCTCTTCCATGGCTCAGCCCTGATAACGCCCTCCAGGGGCTATCTTCTGTTAATGGGCCATTGAGTGCCACTGCAGGACTGATAAAATTACATCATCCCATTGTGGGATGCTCTGCCCAGGGGGAGGAACCAAGCATTCCTACCTGGATATAATCTCAGCCTTCCAACACCAGGACCACCTTGCCTACTGGATTCCCAGAAGACAAGAGCCCCATAATCACCACTGGACCTTCAGAGGAAGACCAGACCCTTCTACAGGATCACCGCTTTGACAGAATCACGTTCATCACTCCAACAGGTCTGCAGCCACCATTTCATCCGACGGCTACCACCACCCTTACCAACGGGGTGTCAGGTTAAATCCTGACTCTGTCAGATTAAGCCAGTGTTTCTGTTTCATTGCCTTGATCTTAATATTCTTACTAATTTGTAATTCTGGCTTAGACTCTCCCCCTGGTTTGCCTTCAAACCAGTATAAAACTCAATGTGCTCATCCCTTGTTTTTCTCCCAAAACAGAATTTCCTATCTCCAACACTTCACCAGATGGAGGAGGTAGCTGTGAGGAAGAAAAAGGAGGCCTGGCACCCCCGGGCAGCTGAGGAGGAAGTCAGTGCCCCTTTCCCCCTCTCTCCTGCTCCATCTCCCAGCCCAGCGTGGCTCCGGGCTGCAGGACAACCCTGCTGTCGACGCCGTCCTGCCAGGGACGCACTGGGGGGATTCTCTTCCCCTTCCCTCTGGCATGGAGGCAAATCCCATCCTCTCCTTGTCCTTCCTCCCCCAGGGAAGGAACTGAGGATGGAGACCAGGGAGGACAAATCCCCGCGGCAGAACCTCATGGAAGAGGCCGTTTTGAGCAACTCCATGGCGCAGAAATCCAACAGGGAGGAAAAGCCCCGGAGATCCTGCAGGAGGAGGGGCTGCAAACCCAACCCAAGGTGCTCTGAGGAGAAGAGACCTCCCTGTGCCAGGAAGGTGGACAGAGCTTCAGCCAGAGCTCAGAGCTGGTGGTGCATGAGCAGGTTCATGATGGGGAGAAGTCCTACAAGTGCTTGGAGTGTGGGAAGAGCTTCAGGAGGAGTTTCAACCTGATCTGCCACCAGATGATCCACACCGAGGCATGGCCCTATGAGTGTGGGGAGTGTGGGAAGGGCTTCAGCTGCTGCTCTGCCCTCGTCATCCACCAACGCATCCACACGGGGGAGAGGCCCTACGAGTGTCCCGAGTGTCAGAAGAGTTTTCAGACCAGCTCCAGTCTCCTCCGTCACCAGCGGATCCACACCGGGGAGAGGCCCTATGAGTGTGGGGAATGTGGGAAGAGCTTTAGCCGAAGGTCCCACTTGATCAGCCACCAGAGGATCCACACCAGGGAACGGCCCTATGAGTGTGGGGAATGTGGGAAGAGCTTCCCCCAGAAGTCCCACTTGATCAGCCACCAGACGATCCACACTGGAGAAAGGCCATACAAGTGTGGGGAATGTGGGAAGGGCTTCAGCCAGTGGTCCCAACTGATCATCCACCAAATGATCCACACTGGGGAGAGGCCCTACAAATGTCCCAACTGTCAGAAGAGCTTTCAGACCAGATCCATTCTTCTCAAGCAACAGCGGATTCACACCGGGGAGAGGCCCTTCCGCTGCTCCCAATGCAGGAAAGGCTTCAAGCAAAACTCCCACCTCATCTGGCACTGGCACATCCACACCAGGGAGAGGCCCTACAAGTGTCCCCAGTGTGGGAAGAGCGAGAGGAGCTCTCGCTTGGCCAGACACCAACGGAGACACCAGTAAGGGAAGCCCTGCAAATGCCCTAGCTCCGGGAAGAGCTTTGTGCACTGCTCCAGCTTCATCCCCCATGGGAGAACGCATGTTGGGAAGAGCTCTGGTGATCCATGTTCCCTGTGATCCATGCTGGGAAGAGATCTTTCCCTTTTCCTGCCCCTGCCAATGACATGGTGTGGGATCAAAGAACATGAGGGTCTGGCCATGACCCTGTCATTACATTCACTCCCACCTCAGGTCATTGCCAGGGGCAGCAAAGGGACTCTCTCTCTCTCTCTCTCTGTCCCCGAGGAGAAGGGTGTCCTTTCCAGGCAGAAGGAAATACATGGCCAGGAAGAGCCAGTCAGTTGTGATGTAGTTTTCCCTGTAAATAGTTTTTCTTATCCCTTCTGTTATCAATATTTTTTCTGTTCCTGTTTGTTCTTTGTCTCGTTGCTGTTCCCAGTAAATTGTTCTCCTCCCAGCCTGGGATCTTTGCCTTTTGTGCTTTCCATGGGAGGCGGGAGGGCAGCGAGCGGCAGCACGGTTTTTAGCTGGAGCAGGAATCAGGGGAATCCCATTCCTGAACCCCGGCCCTTGGAAACCGAGCACCCAAGCTGGTCCCAGCCCTGGTGGCCATGGACACAGCCTTGGGAGCGGATCCCTGGCTGGGGCTGTGGGAATCTCTTCACTCTGGTGCCCAGGGACAGGACTGGAGGGAGCAGCTGCAGCTGAGTCGGGGCAGGCTGAGGTTGGATCTCAGGAAAAGGTTTTTGCCCAGAGGCTGCTGGGGCACTGCCCAGGCTCCCCAGGGAAGGGTCACAGCTCCAGGGCTCTCTGAGCTCCAGCAGCGTTTGGACATTGCTGCCAGGCCCAGGCTGGCATTGTTGGGGTGTCCTGTGCAGGGCCAGCAGTTGGACTCGAGGATCCTGATGGGTCCCTCCCAGCTCAGCCAGTTCTGTGGTTCTGGGATCCCATGGCCCTGGGGATGGGACTGCCAATGGTTGCCATGGCAACGGGCTCTGGCTCCAGGCCTGAGCTGGTGTCCATGACAACCACCCCTGGCATGGGGTCTCCATGGAGCTGCCCAGGGACTGACCATAGCAACAGGGGCTGGTGATGGTTGCCATGAAAACAGAGTATAGCTACAGGGGCTGGTGATGGTTGCCATGGAAACTGACCACAGCAACCAGTGATGGTTGCCATGGAAACTGACCATAGCAACAGGGGCTGGTGATGGTTGCCATGGAAACTGACCACAGCAACAGGGGTTCCTGGTGATGTTTGCCTGCTAAGGATCAGATTTGTCACAGGCCCTCAGAGGGGTTCCATGGGGAATTTCCAAGAGTCTCCAGGCTGTTCAAGAGCTGGAATGTCACAGGCAGAGACAGGGGCTCCATGGAGACCTCCCAGGGGTTTCTGGGGATGGTAAAGAGCCGTGTGGTCAGAGGCAGTCACAGCCATCCCATGGTGACATCCCAGGGGACCTTGGACTGCAAAGGCACCGATCTGTCACAGGCACTCATGGGGGCTCCACGGTGACATCCCAGGAGTCCCCAGGCTGCCACAGAGCCGGGATGTCATGGGCACTCACAGGGGTTCCTGTCATGGGCAGAGTGGGAGCTTCAGGCAAAAGCTTTATTTCCTTTCTGGAGAAATTCCTGCTGAGTCATGAGGTGGAGAAATGACACCCAACAGCCACCATGGATCCTCAAATCCCTGCAGGACCCCTAGACTTCTAGAATTCCTTCTAATAGAAGAGACTGGCAGTGGCTGGATCCCATCCCGACCCTGCAGATTGGACAGGTGGAATTGAACCTTAATGCAATTTGTCCCAAAAGATTAATGATGTAATACCAGATAAATCTGTATAAATACAGCTATGATTGATACTGATCATTATTAGATAAAACGGTCTATTTACAACACAGAATAAAATTTTAAAAATTGTTATTTACTCCTCAATATAGGAGCTATACCAATTATAGACTATTCTGCTCTAGGAAGCAATTTTGACGTCTCCAGGGCCTTGCTGGAGTTGTTTGAACCCTCCTGCTCCAGCAGGAACTGCCTTTCCTGTGCCAGGAGCAGGGCAGGTCCCGCTGCAGGAAAAGCCCCAGGCCAGCCCCAGCACAGGGAAGGCCTCGGGCACAAGGGCAGAGTGCCGTGCTGGGAGCTGTGCCAAGGAGAGCCTGAGGCACCAAAGGCGCCTTGGCAGCAGCAGCTGCTTGCAGGGCATGGCCAGAAGCCTCCCTTGGCAACCCGGCCTGGTGTCCACCACTGCAATGTCACTGTTGAGTAAGAAATGTCACAGGCTCATCAGAAGGCTGATTGGCATAATGTGCCATATGTTTGGAACTGCTCCTTTTTATATGCTGTTCCGATCCAGGTAGATAAAATCCCAGTGGCACATATCAGAGGTTTGTTAGGGAAGACAGTGTGGATCAACTCTGCCTCGAGTACAGACAAACCATTTGTGGGATTGTCTTTGCTCAGGGACCAGGTTGTACATGGTGAATAATGCAGAAATATGGAAGAACTCGATGTGTACCTCGGGGAGATCTGATTGTGGGGTGAGACTCATATGCAAATATCACTGTTTGTTGGATGTTACTGCCACTGTACATTAAACCACACAGGCATGAGACAGAAGGAAATGTGTAAGTGTCGAAGGTTTGTGCAAGTGATATAGAAGGAAATGTGTGTCAAAGGTTTGAGCAAGTGAGATAGAAGGAAATGTGTCTGAGTAAGTGAAAGATGGAAGTTTTAACTTGATGAAGTTTTTACATGACGTTTGGTAGTATGTTGACGATATGAAGATAAGGTGTGGAATGTCCTCGGGTGACGTTATGGTGCTTGCATCCCCAATCGTGTGTTCTGTTTATGCTTGATGTTATGTTCTGTGCCTTCGGGACTGGCTCCAAAAAGTGAAGGTTTGTTTTGTCTTGTTATCAGCCGGCTCACCTCTCCCCAAGGTCTGTGTCTAGGAGAGGCTAGGGCTTGCTGGCTTTCTTGCTTGCTTGCTGGCTTGCTTGCTTTCACTTTGCTCTTGCTCCTGCTTTTTGCTTTTGCCCTTGCTTTTGCTTATTAGTTAGTTTAGCTAGGCAATCCAATTTTTTCCCTGGACTGTTTTTTTTCTTTCCCTTTCCTGAATACCATTTGAACCTGCTCAGGACTGGGACCTGGGAAACACCAAGACACACCGAGAGCCAGCATTTTGTGACCTGCAGCAGCCACCCCCAGTGCCGGAGACCGATAACTGGGCAACCACTCCCAGGAGAGACTTTCTGAATTTGTCACCTCTTCAGAGCGTAGAAAGAGTTTTTGTCATCTGGTGTTGTTCATTTTTTGTGCTGGGGAGTGCTTTGCCTGCTCAATAAACAGGTTGTTTCCACTACTCTCTGGGGAAATTCTTCCCGAGCCAGGTGAGCAAGGGGCTGTGGGGGTTTGCTTTCTGGGGGCTCCTTCTGGAGGTTTTCTCCCAAATTTGCCCCAAACCAGGACACATTACTACATCAGCGGGCTGTTCTTTGGTGAGATCCAGCAGGGCCCTGTCCAGCCTGTGCTCAGCAAACTGACTGGCCATGAGCCACTGGTGGATGTACCTCACCATGGCAGGCACCTGGAGAAGGCACGGGGAGACTTGGAAAGCTGCCAGAGGGAGGAATGTCCCCAGCTTCCCCAGAGAAGTGCTTCCCTTGCCACCACACTGCCATGGCCTCAAAGGCTTCCAGTGACCATTAGGCATGGAATGGGAGGCCAAGCAATTCCTGGGAGGATGAAATCCTGGCCACAGGCTGCTTACTTGCTTTGGATTGGAAAACCCCTCCCCTACAAGCATATCCAGCAGGGCAGCACAGGTCTTGGTTTTGAAGATGTGTGAATATGCTCTGAGCCCTGTGCCCATGGTGCTGGTCTCTTCCTCCCGAATCCTCTTGATGAATTTGCAAACCAGCTGTAGGAGAAGGGCAGGAAGCCAGGGATGTTCCACGGAATGCTCCAAGCGCGGTGCTCGGCTGAGCGGTGACAGCAGGCTCAGCCCAGCTGGGGATGGCTGCAGGTACCTGCGCTGTTCTGCGGAAGAGGCCACGGGTGGGGTCCTGCTCTTGTGTGCGCTGCACGGCTGCACCTGGCAAAGAGCGAGCGCAGACTGAGCTGAGGGGCTGCGGGAGAGGCCGGAGAACACAGCCCAGCCCTGCGCTCCCCAGGCAGGGACAGCCCTGGGATGCCCCAGGGGATGGAGCACGGCTGTGGGGTGTCTGCCCAGCCCCTCTTTAGTCCTGTCCATGGGCAAGTGCCCAGGGGATGGGATGGGATGGGATGGGATGGGATGGGATGGGATGGGATGCCATGGGATGCCATGGGATGCCATGGGATGCCATGGGATGCCATGGGATGGGATGTGGCCAAGCAGCCACCAGCCCAGCTCTGCCACTCACCCTCCTGCTGAGGCTTGAACTGCACCTCCTCTTCAGTCTCCTGTGCTGGGGCAGCTCCAGGGCCTTCTTCCTCTTCCTCCACCCAGGCCAGCTTGGGCACTCTCGTGAGTCTCTGCTCCATGTCAGTGACTGGATTTGTGGCTACTTGCAGGAGAGATGCCTCGGAAAAGCTCTGAGTCAGCAAGGCCTGCAGTCGTGCCTGGAAGGCACCTTCAAGAGAGAAGCCTCAGGAAGGCTACAGGACAGCAAGTCCTGCACTCTGGTCTCGAGGGCTCCTGCCACAAGGACAGGAGACTCCTGTCAAGGATTGTGGTCTGGCCTCGAGGGCACCGGTAGCAGGAATGGGAGATGCCTCCAGGGCACCAAGTCCCATGGTCTGCCCTCGAGGACACCTGCAGGAGAGAAGCCTCAGGAAGGCCACAGGTCACCAAGTCCTGTGGTCTGGCCTCGAGGTCAGATGCAGGAATAACGCCTCGGAAAAGCTCCGGGTCAGACACGAACGAGTGCGCTGTGCAGGGGCTCCTCACGGCACCACTCTGTCCCGTCCTGTGCCGTCGCGTGCTCCGAGCACTGTGGTGTGGTCTTGTCACCGCCAGCTCCTATGTCACCCCGTGTCACAAAGGGCCCTTGGACACGCTGTCCCGTTCCATGCCACGGTGACCGTGCTGCCCCGTGTCACAAAGGGCCCCTGCACACACTGCCCCCTGCCCTGGGGCTGCCCCCAGCCCACCCAAAGTGGCTCGGGTTGGAAGGAATCCCTCACCCCAAGTGTCTAAGACAGCCCGACAGGATCTTTAGGAACGGCTGAAACCCTCAGCAAACGCTGCCCTGCCCTGCAGGCTTGGGGCAGCAGAAGCCCCCAGGGCTGCCGACACAGCCACGGCGGGAAGGGCACGGGGCCTTCCACAGAAGCTGGCACGGCCTCCTTGGGACACGTCCCGGCTGGTGGCCATACTAAACCCGCAGGTGTGACACAGACAAGGAACGTGTGGGCCAGGGCAGGAATGCTGCTCTGACCCCTGGGGCCCGGGGAGCGCTGACATCAGCAGGTGTGGCACAGTCCCTGCCCAAGCAGACCTGCCACCCCCCGAGCCCTGGCAGCACCGGTGCCTGTCTCCTGCCCCAGAGACCTGTGCCCGTGGGGGGCTCCTGTGCCAGAGGGAGCCAAAGCCCACGTGCATTGGGGGCTGCACTCCTGCCTGCAGGGGCTGTTGGCAGGAGCACCTGGAGCAACGCTGGCAACACTTGTTCTCTGTCAGAAGCTCTTACTCCATGCTGAAATTATTTTCTCATTGAAGTTATTGCCTTCAGCACAAAAACACCTTAGTGGTGAAGGCACAGAAGTATCTGGCAAGTAATAGTCCTCAATTCAGGAAAGCTTTACTTCCCATTGCTCAACTCAAGTAGTTCCAAAAAGTTGCAAACTTCCCAAATGAATTGGGATGACCTGAGGAGGTGAAGAGTTGGAATTTTGCTTCCCATCTCAAAGCAGCAACTCATTTGCCTTAACCTCATGCACTGAGAGTCACTTTACAGAACATAACACTACACAAAAAAAGGGAAAAAACAAGGGCCATTCTTTGGTTTTCTCTGTAGGGATGATAATATCCTTATTCTCTTAAGAAATAAAAGCTCTCAAGAAATGAGAGTCCACTCAGTGGTACAAAAGTGGCCAAAAGAAATGTGTAGATGGCAAAAGGGCTAATCCTCCCCCTGGTACAGATATCTGAATGGCCAGTAAAGTACAGCTCTCCCCTCTTGTTCCCTGCAGGAGAATCAGGACCATGAAGACGAAAAGTCACAGATATTCCTTCTGGTCTCCATAACCAAAGCTGTGCCAAAGCACAGATGCTGCCTTCAAACTGACTCAAATTCCAGCCTAGACCTCTCACCTTCCAGACAACTCCTTCTCCAACACCCCACCAGCACCAAGCCCCCCAAACTCCCGCACAGAAGCCCTCAACACCCCGCCAGGAGCCCCAGCTGTCCCCGTCCCACCGCAGAGCTTTCCCACCCTCCAGTAGACGCCCTGGTTCCCTGCAGGTGCCGTGGGATGGCACTCAGGAGGATCTGCTCCAAGGCTTTCCCCTGGAGCACGCTCAGGCTGCCAGGCCTATGGATCCTGGATCATCCTTCCCACCGAGCCTTCCTGTGCACGGCTGCTCCATTTGCACCTTTGCCCTCAGCTCGGACTTCTCCACTTCACCAGGAGTGCTGGGAAAGGATGGAGAGCAGCCTGGCAAGCTCTTTCTCCAGCTCTCTCTTTACCCTCGGGGAGGTAGAACATTCCACAGGAAAGCAACTGGTGCCACAAGGAGCGGGTGGCCTCAGGCACCTTTGGGGATGGAACAAGGCCTTGGTTTGACATAAGTAAGCACAAGCAATTCACATGAGTAAACAAGTAATTAGCACAGACATGCCTAAGTACTTAGCACCAGTTAGCATAACAAAAAGCTGGCAGGCCTAACTTGACATGAGAGTGACCTGACAAAAAGCTTTAGACACAGTCTACCAGAAGAACTAAGGGCAAGTGTGGAATCAGCCCTGTGCAGGGAAGCCCTGAGGAAGACTTTGTGCTGCTTTGGGGCATCCAGACCGCTCCTGGCCAGGGCCTGGACATCAGCTTCAAGTATGGGAATCTGACACAACGTATTTCCAACCGCCTGCCTATGGAATCACCTCAGCAGTGTAAAGATGGATGGTGATTTTGATACAACTCCTACATCAACACACTGAAATTTATATGTGGATGAGAAACACTTTAGTGGGGTGCTGACCCCTGCCCTCCTGCCAGGTCAATAAAAGGGCTTTTGGCTGACAATGCATTTGTCTGCCGATTTCTTTGAATGAGGGAGACCCCTCAGGACTGCTGTATCCTGAGGGAACACCGTTGGCCTTGGCCTGTAGGCACCTGCACAAGCTTAAAATCAGCTGCCTCAGCTTCCAGGACCTCTCTTGGCCAGCATCCTGACGTGGATGCAGGACTGCTGTGAGGCACTGCTGGGACCCAGCGGGACAGGACCGGCTGTCTCGTGTCCACGTAGCACCCCTCACACAGCCAGGGCCATCCTGAAACCAGACAAACACTCACGTGTCAGCACAGGGGAGCAAGGAGCACTGGGCTGCTCTCAGGGTATCTCAAAGTTCGAGAATCCACCACAGCACTGGTAAATTTTTGGGGGGACCAAGGACTTTGAGTATCAAAAGGGAAACTCCAGTTTGTAGGGAGGGAAAATGCCTGGGACATGTGATTTGTCAAGGGAGCCGGCAGCTGAACCCTGAGAGAATTGCAGGGATAGCCTCACTCCCATGACCAAAAACTAAGAGAGAGAAGTCAGAAGGTTTTTAGGCCTGTTGGGATATCATAGGCTATGGATTGAAGGATACACGCAGGCCATCAGGTTCTTGTATGAAAAGTTAGTAGAAGAAGAAATCAGGTGGGAAGACGACAACAAGCAAATTTTGAAGCTTTAAAGCCAAAATTAGTCAGTGCAGCAGCACTGAGTCTTCCTGCCTTAGACAAACCCTTCTATCTGTTTGTGGATATAGAAAAAGGGGCAGCACATGGAGGGTTAGCCCAGGACCAGGGAGGATCCAGGAAACCAGTGGCCTATTTATCAAAACTGCAAGACCCTGTCAGCTGGGGGTGGCCAACCTGCATTCAGGCGGTGGCAGCGAGCGCCCTACTCATAGAAGAAATCAAAAAATTAACCTTTGGGAAAAATTGAAAATAATTACCACTCACTCAGTAAGGAGTATCCTCAGCTAAAAGGCTGAGAAATGGCTCACTGATTCCCGAGTGCTGAAGTATGAAGCCATCTTAATAGATAATGGTTTAGAGCTAGTCGTGAGTAACCAACTCAACCCTGCCCAGTTTTAGATGGAAAACCAGGTGAGGAATTAATATATAATTGCCTAGAAGTTATAAACTATCAAACTAAAGTAAGAGAGAACCTAACAGATCAACCACTCCAAGGTGGAAAACGATTGTACATCGATGGATTTTCACGGGTAATCCAGGGTACAGGGTATTGGGGTAGGCTATAGTAGATGAGGAGTTAGTGACCCTAGAAAAAGGAAAGTTACCTTCCAACTGGTCAGCCCAAGCATGTGAGTTGTATGCCCTAAAGTGAGCTCTGGAAATATTCACACAGAAAAGAGAAACAATATATACACACTCATAATATGCTTTTGGAGTAGTGCATACCTTTGGAAAAATTCGGGAAGAGAGTGGGCTATTAAATTCAAGGGGAAAGGAACTGATTCACTAAAAACTTCTTTTAGAAGTGTTAGAAACCTTACAATTGCCAGAAGAAGTGGCAGCAGTATATGTTAAAGAACATAAAAAAGGGGTGACTCAAGAAGCACGAGGGAACCATTTAGCAGATTTAGATGCTAAGAATTCAGCCGAATCAGGGACAGAAAAACTAATGATAGCATTAACCCCCATGAGAGAAATGGAAGAAGTCCCCATATTCATTGAGACAGAAGAGAAAGAATTCCTCAAAACAGGAGCCAAGAAAGATAACAAAGGGAAGTGGAGATTAGCAGATGGGAGGCAAATGTTGAATAAACCCTTTGCCAGGAAAATGCTCGAAGGCATACATGGGACAACACACTGGGGTACACAAGCACTAAGTGATCAATTTCTAAGGGACTGGGGCTGCATAGGAATTTTTGGGATAGCTAAGCAGGTAATTGAAAGGTGTGAAATATGCCAACAAGTAAATGAGAAGGTCATGAGGAAAACACCAGGGGAGGGCGAGAACAAGACTTACAGCCCTTTCAAAACATCCAAGTAGACTTTACCGAGCTTCCCCAGGTACAACGATGGAAGTTTCTACTAGTGATAGTAGGTGACCTGACTCATTGGGTAGAGGCGGTACCCACGGTTAAAGCCAATGCCAATGTTGTGAGTAAAACACTTCTAGAATCAATCATTCCCCGATACGGGATGGTGAAGAGGATTGATTCAGACCAAGTGTAAGAGGCAGTCTGAAGCCCCCACTTTTGCCTACCGATTGCCACGAGGAGAAACCCCCTTCCCCCACTGCAGTTCCAGCTTGGAGAGAGCAGCAGTGCAGGTGCAGTTGCTGCGCCGTTACGTTAGCTGTCCTGAACAAGGCCTGACAAGGACTTGGCAAGGACTTGGCAAGGAATCGACAAGGAATCGACAAGGAATCGGCAAGGACCTGGCATGAACACAGCAAGGAACAGCCTACTGCATATTTGCCCACTCTTCTCCTGAAGCCAAATGAACTTTTGGGGTGACCCTAGTGGTCTCTCACTGAAGACCTCTCATCTGCCCCATTACCACTGTGACAGACGGACGGAGATCGAAAACCCTCTTCCTAAGGACTGAGACTGAGACCCCTACCACAGGGAGTGGGGAAACCACTAATGACACGACCTGTTTCCCTTCAGTAATTCCAATGGACTTATTCTTCATTGTGTTTGTCCTGCTTCGGTGGTTTCAGTGGACTCACCTGTTCCCCCGCTGCAATCACAATAGACTCTCATTGTCCTGCATGTTTCCCCCTCTTTCCTCCGTGGAGTATAACTGGACCCCTGAGTTGACCAGAACTTAGAAGACTTCCCAGACAAGACCAGACGGATCCCCATCGTCCGGACCAGTGAGGATCTCGCCTGTGTTGGTAGCTATTCCCATCCCCCTCTTTTCTCTCTCTCTCTCTATCCTTTTATCTCCTTTCTGATCCCCACTATCGCATTTACTGTTTTGGCCCCTAGTAAAGGTGAATTTGTTGTGATTAACTAATAGTCCCTTGTTGTTTGCCTTTTTGCACTTTTGGGATCGGTGAAAAGAACCATCATGACACCCCGCACAAGCGGATCGTGACACCAAGGAGCTCATTTCACCTCTAAAATACTGCAAAAAGTTGTTCAAACCCTGGGAGTAAATGGGAATTACACACTCCATGGCATCCAAAGAGTTCTGGTCACATTGAGAGGATGAATCAAACTCTTAAAAGAGCTCTAGATAAGCTAATGATTGAAACCCAGATGTCATGGATAAAATGTCTCCCTTTGTCCTTATTAAGACTTAGAACTCAACCCCAGTCAGATTTGGGGGTCTCACCCTATGAAATGACGTTTGGGTTACCCTTTCTGACCTCATCCTGGAGGGTTGCCACCTATGAGGAAGGGGAAGCCAATGCCAAGAAATATGTTATGTCTATAGCAGAAACCTTAGAAGGGCTAAGACATAAAGGGGCAATTCCTCAAACTACCACCTGGGTTTCAGAATCCATAATATTAATCCCGGGGATTGGGGAATGATCAAGTCATGGAGAGATCAGCCTTTAACTCCTCAGTGGGAAGGTCCCTTTCAGGTACTGCTCACCACCGAATCGGCCGTGTGAACTGCAGAGTGGGCAGGGCACTGGAGTCATGCCCACAGATGGACTCATGCCAACAGAGTTAAAGGCCCAGCAGGAAAAACACAAAGAATCGACTACATATAACATCCAGACCAGGTGAAACAAGATTGAATCTCAAGCAGAGACTGAAAGACAACCAGAAAAACACCAAGACGCCCAAAGTCAAGCTTCCACCAACCAGTTTGAGAACTGTCTTCCTGTTTTAATGGGTGAGAATTACCAGCACCTGTTGAGGAGAAGTACACAAGGGACTGTAAAAGGTAATGGGAGATCTTCTTTAAGAAAATAAGACAAAGGAAGGAGGGCAAGACCCCTTTTTTCGCTACCAAGAAGACTCCATAGCCCTGCTGTGGGTAGCAACCCCATAGGCATGGTAAGGTAGGGACAAAAGGCCATATCGGACCACTGTCATTCCCCAACTGTCTTTGAATACAACAGGGACTGGAGGGCGAGACCGAGCTGGCTTTTGGACCCCTAAATTACAATGACTATAGGTAGCAACCACAGAGGCATGATAGATGGGAGTCAAAGCCATCCTGGACCTCTGATAGGCCCTTTTGTCCATTCCAAATAAGTGTGTCTAAGGAAAACCCGAGATTTTTCTCCTGTTCCCACTGTCCTTGCCCACATCAACAGATGCTAGTATGACTCATTCAAGAGAGAGAGAAATTATTTTACTTAATTGTTCAAGCATAATGACTTACAGAAAAAGAAAATGGGGGTTTGTTATAGATGAGTAATCCTATGGTTGACTCTCACAGTTAAGGAGTGAATATTAAGTATATGTTAAGAGAAGTTGTGTAGGTGTATAGTTATCTTTCCCTTCCCCCTTGCATTGTTATCACGGGATGCCCTCAGTAGTCAGGGCATTTGGGAGGGTCGGCTTGTTGCTATGGCAGCGCCTGAGCTCCAATCAAGCTGTAAGAAAGTGATCTCCACCACTGGACAGCGAAGGAGGAGTGGATTGACAAGACTTTGGGAGGGGCTGGAGCTATAAAAGACAGAACATCCATTTTGTAGATGAGCACATGGTGAGCGAATCCTTTGCTCCTGGTGCTGTATTCTTTACTTTATTCACTCTTCTGTTGTATTTCGATAAGGTCTTAGTAAAACCATTTAAATTATTGAAAGTGAAAATTGTTTCTCACATGGGGTTGAGGAATGTGGGGCAAGGTTGTCCACACTGGGTCAGACCTCAAGGTAAAACTTCTCAGACCTGGCCAGACCTCCTTAGGAGCGGCCCTACATCAATATCAATCACAGAATGCTGCAATCAGCTCTTCTCTAAAGAGAACAGTAATAAAGACACTCTTTAAAATAGGAATACATATTTCTTAGAAGCTCTTTGAAATGTTTCTCCATAAGTGTAAAAGGAAAACTTCTTAATTAACTACATTAGAGCAGAGGGAAATGAAGGCACAGCCATGGCTTCTCAGGACTTGCTTGATCCTAATGAGGCCCGTGGAGGATTTGGAGGTGAGCCCTGGAACCTCAGGGCCTGAGAGGAGATTGCACAAACCTGTCCAGGAGTCAAAGTCAGAGAAAAAACCCTAAGTTTCTCAAGCCATTAATGAGTGCCAGTGAGGTCCATCCCCAACGCAGGCTCCTCATGGACTCCTTGGAGGAGAGAATTGCAGGACAGGATGGCACAAAAACCTCTCAGAGTCTCAGAGTGAAAAGGACAATCCAAAGTACCTTAAACTCCTTGAGTTTCTCAAAGCATCAATGAGCCCCACTGAGTGTCAGTACAAAGCTCTCAAGGGACTAATTAAAACAGATAATTTCAGGCTGTGACTGCACAATCTTTCTCACAGAATCTGTATAAAAAGGGAAACACCAAGTACCTTAAAAGAACTGAAGTACCTTGAAGCATTAATGAGCCCCACTGAGTGTTGTTCCTGACAAAGCCTCTCCAGGGACTAATTACAGCAGATAATTGGAGGCCATGACTGCACAAAGCTCTCAGAGACTCCAAGGCAAAAGCCAAAGCCAAAGTGCTTTGATAAACCTGCAGTCCCTGGGAGCATGAAGGAGCCCCCAGGGCCATTCCTGAGCAAGGCTCCCCAGGGACTCCTTCCAGCAGATCCCTGAGGCCACTGGGATGTGGGCTAGGGGAGGATGCTGAGGGCAGGACAAGGGGCTGACAGTGCCCAGCCTGGCTGGGGCTGCGCCAGGAGGCCCCAGTGCCTCAGGACAAGGTGTCTCCTGACAGCCCTTGGTGGCACAGACCCTGCTGTGCCCCAGGGCACCAAGACTTGGCTTCTCTTTGTCCCCACCTGTCATCAGTGCCTCCAGTTCTCTGCTCTGCCTGGGGCCTGGGGACACTTTCTCAGTCGTGTCCCTCAGTGGGACCCATTAAAAGTCAAAGGAACTTT
Organism: Anomalospiza imberbis; assembly: GCF_031753505.1. Taxonomy (NCBI): domain Eukaryota; kingdom Metazoa; phylum Chordata; class Aves; order Passeriformes; family Viduidae; genus Anomalospiza; species Anomalospiza imberbis. Next base: position 749,520 of record NC_089719.1, on the reverse strand, counting down.
GGAGTTGGATTCTGACTTGGAGCTCTGGAGAGGTTTCTGCAGCTCCCTCTCAGGGCCTGATGTTCAGGGCCTGAGCACAAAGCCCCAGAGGGTCATTAAAGTCCTTGTGCTGTGTCTGTGCTGCTGAGCCGGGCCGGGCTCCTGGCACAGAGGGTGATCCTGGTAACCAAGGAGAGCTTCAAAAGCACATTTCCCTGGATGAGCAGCTCTTCTCCCAGCCCAGCAGGGCTGGGGCACTGCCTGCAGCCAGCCCGGGCACAGCACAGAGGCACAGAGAGCTTCCATCAGTCAGGGCTGGGAAGGTGCTGAGAAGTGCCTGGGGCAGAATCAGTGCCAGCCCTTGGCACAGGAACCTCTGGCTGCAGGACAATGCAGCTGCAGCTCCTGGAGTGATCTCCTACAGCTGGAACATCCCAATGCCCACAGACCCTGTGAGTACATTCTCTGATCATCTCTTGTGCAGAGCAGCCAGGGGTGCCCAGGGCTGTCCTGCAGAGCAGGGTCCTGCAGCCCAGGGCGTTGTGCTGGGCCAGGGACTCTGCTGCCTGCCAGGGACAGCTCTCAGCTGGCCCGGGGAGCTGCTCCCAGCACTGGGGGACAAGATGTGGTTGAAAGGAGAGAGCTGGTAGGGCTTGGACGTGTTCTCCATGTGTGGTGAGATTGCTACATTGTTCAGGACTGCTCTCAGCATGGCATTTAACTGCAGAACATTTCCAAGTATATTATATGGGAGCACAGCAAGGCAGGGGCAGCATAAAAGGGAAAATCCTGCTTTTTTAATCTACTGATCTGTGTGGATTGGATGGGAAATTGCACATAGATATTCATCACTCAGTTCAGGCTGAGAGAAAAATAAAAATGTTTTCTCTCAGGAGTTAATAAACCAGGCAGTGACAGAAATCAGCACAGAGCCCCTCACAGGCAGCATCAGTGTCGCTTTTCCAGCCTTCTCAGGGTTGCTCTGGCATTGCCATCAGAGCCTGCAGAGCTAAAGCTGCCCCTGGGCAGTGCCTGAGCTGGGAAGGGTCTGCAGGGCAGAGCTGAGCCCCCAGGGCTGGGCTGGGTTCTGGCAGCACTGGCAGGGCCCAGCCCTGGGCACAGGGAAGCAGCTGCTGGCAGGGACAGCTCCAGGCAGCAGAACCCTGGGCAGGCAGAGAGGAAAAGAGCCCCCAAGCTGGGCTGGGATATTTAAAGTCCTCTCCAAACCCAACTGTTCCATGATTACTTTTCTTACAGATCCCTATGTGCAGCCACAGCCAATGTCCAACAGCAGCTCCATCAGCCACTTCCTCCTGCTGGCACTGGCAGACACGCGGCAGCTGCAGCTCCTGCACTTCTGCCTCTTCCTGGGCATCTCCCTGGCTGCCCTCCTGGGCAACGGCCTCATCATCAGCGCCGTAGCCTGCGGCCACCACCTGCACACGCCCATGTTCTTCTTCCTGCTCAACCTGGCCCTCAGCGACCTGGGCTCCATCTGCACCACTGTCCCCAAAGCCATGCACAATTCCCTCTGGGACACCAGCACCATCTCCTACACAGGATGTGCTGCACAGCTCTTTTTTTTGGTCTTTTTCATCGCAGCAGAGCTTTCCCTCCTGACCATCATGTGCTACGACCGCTACGTGTCCATCTGCAAACCCCTGCACTACGGGACCCTCCTGGGCAGCAGAGCTTGTGCCCACATGGCAGCAGCTGCCTGGGCCAGTGCCTTTCTCTATTCACTGCTGCACACGGCCAATACATTTTCCCTGCCCCTGTGCCATGGCAATGCCCTGGGCCAGTTCTTCTGTGAAATACCCCAGATCCTCAAGCTCTCCTGCTCCAAGTCCTATCTCAGGGAACTTGGGCTCATTGCTGTTAGTGTTTCTTTAGGGCTAGGTTGTTTTTTGTTCATCATTTTCTCCTATGTGCAGATCTTCAGGGCCGTGCTGAGGATCCCCTCTGAGCAGGGACGGCACAAAGCCTTTTCCACCTGCCTCCCTCACCTGGCCGTGGTCTCTCTGTTCCTCAGCACTGCAGCATTTGCCAATCTCAAGCCCCCCTCCATGTCCTCCCCATCCCTTGATCTGGCCCTGTCAGTTCTGTACTCGGTGGTGCCTCCAGCCCTGAACCCCCTTATCTACAGCCTGAGGAACCAGGAGCTCAAGGCTGCAGTGTGCACACTGATGACTGGATGGTTTCATGGACATTAAACCACTGGCCAGTTTCTGCAAATCACTTCTAGTAAAAGTCATCTTTGATACTTCTTGTTGGTTTCATTTTGGAGGTTCATATTTTTACTTTTTTCATACTGTCCACAAATAAAAAATACACTCTGTGCTATTTCTCATTTTGTTCCCCTCCACCTTCCCTGTGGCCACAGACTGTGTCAATGAGGGGCTGCCCTCTCAGTGGCTTTAAAGGAACTAAAGGATGTCCCAGCAGAGTTTTCTGCAGAGATGCCCTTTTGTTGCCTTCTCTGGAGCTGCAGCAGCAATGTCTGTGTGCAGAGCTGGGGCAGATCAGTGCTGGCACAGCAGCTGTGCCCAGCAGCAGCAGCACTTGGTGTTGCCAGTGCTGCTCCCGTGGCCCTGCCCCGCTGCCCTGGTGGCCCTGGTGTTGCTGCAGGGCCTGAGTGCTCTCGGGGCCGGGCACAGTCCTGGGGGTGGCAGTGCCGGGGCTGCAGCAGGGACAGCCCATGGGCACTGCTGGGGCAGCGCTGACGCCTCAGGCCAGGGCCTGGGGGCTCCAGGCTCCTTGCCCAGGCTCTCTCAAGAACACGGCCAGGCCAATGCTCAGCACAGAAAACCCCTGTGAGCAGCCCCAGGCTGGCCGTGGGCAGGCTGGGGGCAAACAGCATGGCTGGTGCTCTGCAAGGGCCCTGGGGCAGACGGGAAGGAGCAGCAGAGCAGGGGCTGATCCATCCCCAGTGCGCTGGACAGCCCAGGGCAGCGTCCCAGAGCGTCCTGATGGAGCTGCCAACAACATCCCCCCTCTGCAGCCCTGGCCTCTCCCCCAGCTCACACAGGTGCCGCATCCTTGCAGGCACAGCCACGGCAGCGCTGGCTCAGGAGCCCCTGTTTGCATTGCACACAGCAGGCGGGAGCACCCCCATGCTGCTGCTGTGGGGACATGAACCTGAGGGAGCACAAATGCCATCAGCCCCTGGGGCCAGGAAGGGCTGGGGGACGCCAGGGAAACCACTCAGCTTTGTCCTGGCCTCTGCAGCCAGCCAGAAAGTTTGTTCCCATCAGCTGGGAGTTTCCTGTCCCACTGCAGACGCTGTTGCTCAGAGCCAGGGCTGCCTGGCAGCCACCCCCAGACTGCCCTGAGCATTTCCTTGGCTTCACCTTTGCTTTCTTTTTCCTTCCCTTTTACATATTTCTTCCTGTTGCCCATCCCAGTTCCCTCCCCTACAAGCAGCCCATCCCTGTTTGCCCTTTCCTCTCTGGCCTCACTCCCCATTCCAGTTCCTGACTTGGCACCCTGGGAATGGCCCTTGGGGAGCAGGATCATCCCACAAGTGCTGCAGGAATTGTCTGCAGGCTCCTGCAGTGCCTGGTGCTGCTCCCTTGCCAGAGGCACCCAAGGCCAGGGGGGCACAACTGGGCTGCTGTGTCTGGCTGTGGGGCTCCCTGTTCTGGGCAGTGAGGAGGGGCTGCAGAGGCTCTGCAGGACAGACAGGATGGGCTTTGGGGCTGTGAGGAGAAGCTGAGGGACCTGGGCTGCTGGAGCTTCTGAAGAGGAGGCCCAGGGCTCCTCCTGCAACTGCTCCAAAGGTGGTTTCAGAGAATCCCAGAATCAGCAAGGCTGGAAAAGACCTTGGAGATCATCAAGTCCAACCTGTGCCCTGACACCCCCTTGTCTCCCCTGAGCCTCCTCTTCCCCAGGATCAACAACCCCAGCTCCCTCAGCCACTCCTCACAGGACTTGTGCTCCAGACCCCTCACCAGCCTTGTTGCCCTTCTCTGGACACGCTCCAGCCCCTCCAGGTCCTTCCTAAATTGGGGGGTACAGAACTGGACACAGCACTCGAGGTGCTGCCCAACCAGTGCTGAGCACAGGGGAAGAATCACTGCCCTGTTCCTGCTGGCCACACCATTCCTGATCCAGGCCAGGAGCCATTGGCCTTCTTGGCCACCTGGGCACACTGCTGGCCCATGTCCAGCCTGCTGTCCATCAGTCCCTGCAGGTCCCTTTCTGCCTGGCTGCTGTCCAGCCACTCTGTCCCCAGCCTGTAGCGCTGCAGGGGTTGTCGTGGCCAGAGTGCAGGACCCGGCACCTGGACTTGTTAAACCTCACCTTGTTGGATTTGGTTCCTGGATCCAGCCTGTCCAGGTCCCTGTGCAGAGCCCTCCTGCCCTCAATTAGATCCACACTCACAGCCAACTTGGTGTCATCTGCAAATTTCCCGATGTTGGACTCAATCCCCTCATCCAGATCATCAATGCAGATACTGAAATCCACACTGGCTGGCTCTGATCCCTGGGCCATCCTGTGGGTGCCCTGTGATGGCACTCAGGGTGATCTGTTCCAGAACCTTGCCGGGCACCGAGGTCAGGCTGACAGGCCTGGAGTTCCCCAGATCCTCCTTCCAGCCCTTCTTGGGGATGGGCTCACACTGGCACCTCCAGTGCTCTGGGACCTCCCTGGTGAGCCAGGACTGATGGTAAATGATGGAGAGCAGCTTGGGGAGCTCATCCACCAGCTCCCTCATCCCCCTAGGATGGATCCCATCTGATCCCATACACCTGTGAGCATCTGAGTGACCCAGCAGGTCCCCAGTTGCTCCCTCCTGGATTACAGGGGGCTGTTCTGCTCCCTGTGCCCATCTACCAGCTCAGGAGAACTCATGTCCTGAGGACAACCTGTCCATATATTGAAAATTGAGACAAACAAGATGTTAAGGATTTTGGCCTTTTCCTTATCTTTAGTTACTGTATTCTCCGCTGCATCCAATAAAGAGTAGTTATTCTCCTTCCCCCTCCTTTTGCTATATATTTTTTTATAAAAACATTTTTTAGTCTTCTTACAGAAGCTGCCAGGTAAAGTTCTAATTGAGCTTTCACCTCTCAGCTTCTCTTTCTGAATGAGCTAGCAACATCATTAAACACTTCCTGAGTTGCCACTCCTTTTTTCCCCTGACTTCCCACAAAAGCTCCATGGGCAGCCAGGGCAGTCATTTTCCTCACCAGCGCATCTTTGGCCACACTGGCACAGGCTGCTCCTTCCCCCTTAAGATTACTTCCTGGAAATGTGTCCATCCACCCTGGACCCCATTGTTTTTAAGGGCTGTTTCCCTTTAAATAATCTGTACCTGATTCGGTACTCCCCAAATCTGCATCCTAAATAGGCCAAAGTCTGCCCTTCCTAATTCCAGTGTGGAAGTTTTGTTGCTGCCCCTCCTTCTTTCACAGAACATTGAAAACTTGATTATTTCATGGTCACTGTGCCCCAGGCAGCCAATGACCCCCACATCTGCCACCAGCCCTTCTCTGTTTGTGAGCAGCAGGAGACAGAGCTTTCCTTGGCAGTGGAGTGTTACCAAAAATTCGGCAAAACAGAAAACTCCTTCACACCAATGCAGCATTAAGAAGCAGCATTCTTTATTCAGCCGGGTGCACGGGGGATAGCTCCTCCCAAAGCCGAGCATGCTGAGTACAGGAAAGTTTCTGTTCATATTCTGTATTTTGCACACATATTCATTGATTGTCCTGGACTAAACACACATCTGATAATCATTTCCCCAGAATCATTAACATATTTCCCCTCCCCTTTTCCCATGTGTTCTTCTGTCCTGGTGGTCTCTCTGGTGGTCCCTGGTGGTTGTGGACCCCAATGTTCCAGTGGGCCTGGCTGAGCTGGCAGGACACTGAGGCTGGTGAACTTCCAGTTCCCCTTCTGACACAATGGGCATTGTGTGGTTTCCATAGGCCTGGGGTTTTGGAGAACAAGCTCCAGGTGTCAGCTCACCTGGTGGTGACAATTTATCATCTGGTAACATGAGGTCACAGAGTGGGCTATGACATCACAGAGTGGGTTATGTGAGGTCATTGAGAAGCTATGGCATCACAGATTGCCTCTGTGACATCACAGAGCCAGCTGTGACATCATGGGACAGAGGTCTGACATCACAGAGTAGACTATGACATCACAGAGTTGGCTGTGACATCAGAGACCAGCTGTGTGACATTGGAGAATGGGCTGTGACATCTCAGAGCAGTCTCTGGCATCACAGAGGGGCTGTGTGACATCCCAGGAGGGCTGTGTGAGGTCACTGGGTTGGTCACTCCACCCCAGCTCCCCCTCACAGTTTCTCCCAACAAGTCCAATGCTGTTCATGCCCAGTGGGGTCCCTGTCCCCCGGTATCCCCCTGGTCCACCTGGAGCCACAGCCCCCACCAAAGGATGTTCCACAGGATCCACCCCAGAGCCTGACATGGGGAAAGGGGCCAGGGCTGTGTGACCAGGACATCAAGGACGTGGATTAGCCAGGTCTCTTTGGCCTGGGTTGGGTTCCCCAGGGCAGGAAAGATGTCGTGCAGCTGGAGCAGGATTAGGGAAGGGCCTCCAAGGTGGGGCTGGAGCCCTTGGGCTGTGAGCAGAGGCTGAGGGAGCTGGGAAGGCTGAGGGGCTCCTCATCCCAGCCTGGCAGTGCCAGCGAGGACAGGAAAGAGAACACAGAGCCAGGCTCTTCACCAGGGGCCTGGTTAGAGACAAAAGCCAAAAGCAGCCTGACCTCCCTTCTCCATCCACCGCTGACAGCTTTGTAAATCAGGAAGTATTTGAGCTGTTTTGCCACCACTGCAGGATGACCAACCGGATAGAAGAACTTAATTCGGTTTATATCTACCACAGAACGACGTTTGTCTAAAATCAGTTTTAGTATGGAAATCACTTGTGGATGCTGGACTCATCCAACACTGCTGGGACGTTGCACATAGCTCAGGGAAGAGTGGGATTGTTATTAAATTGTGTCTTGTTCAACCATGGTCTGTTGGCCATGAAGAGAAACTTTCTGTGCCTCTGACTCTCACCAGTTCCTGACCCCCAAAGGACACAAACCTGATGAGTTGTGGTTCCCACTCCAGTGGTGGCACTTGGACCTCCCTCCATCCCCAGAGCAGAGCTCCCTTGTCCCAGAAAGTCCCTGGCAATGCAGGGATGAAGGAAACAGGACAGGCTGTGGGGATCAGGGGCAGGGCACGGCCAGGGATTTGGGGTGGTTGTGAGCCCAGGGCAGGACCCGGCCCTTGGCCTTGGTGAACCTCATCCAATTGTCCTGGGCCCATGGCTCCAGCCTGTCCAGATCCCTCTGCAGAGCTTCTGCCCTCCAGCACAGCCACACTCCCACCCAGCTTGGGCTCACCTGGGAACTGACTGAGGGTGCCCTCGATGGCCTCGTCCAGATCAGCAATAAAGAGATTTCACTGACCTGGCCTCAGTCCTGAGCCCTGGGGACACCCCTGGGTGTGACTCCATTCCTCAGCTGCTCTGAGTGCCAGGGGTTGGATGAGGGGAATGGTGGGGAGGGGTTGGGGACAAAGTGTTATTGATTGTCAGCCATGAAGGGTCTTGATTTACACATTAATTCAGACTGCATTAGGAGGTGCTGGGGGTCAATATCAATTGGACATTGCTGATATCCATCTCTAAACAGGAAAAACTGGAAAAGAAAATAGGACAAAACAGTTCTCTCTGCATAGTTTGCAAAACAGTATATTCACTTTAAATACACTACTGAAATCTGTCTAATTCATCACAGAAGAATTGAAAGCTTCAATTATTCCCATGGGCTTTTCTTGTTTGGAAGTTTTAAACAAATCTTTATGAGCTTTTCTCACTGAATTCCTGAACTGAAGAGCTCAATAAAGAAGAGGCCTGTGGAGTAGTAAAATTCATCAGCAACCTCCAAGTGGCTGAGTCTCCATCCCCATCAGAGAAGCAATGAACAGAAATGGGCACAGATTAGATTGTCCTAGATTAGGGCAAATTTGGGAGAAGACCTCCGGAAGGAGCCCCCAGAAAGCAAACCTTCACAGCCCCTTCCCCACCTGGTTCGGGAAGAACTCCCTCGGAGAGTAGTGGAAAAAAACCTGTTTATTTAACAAGCAAAACACTCCCCAGTACAAAAACAACACCAGATGACAAAACTCTTTCACCGTTCTGAAGAGATGACAAATTCAGAAAGTCTCTCCTGGGGGTGGTCGCCCCGTTCTCGGTCTCTGGCGCAGGGGATGGCTGCTGCAGGTCACAAAGTGCAGGCTCTCGGTGTCTCTTGGTGTTTCCCAGGTCCCGGTCTGGAGCAGGTTCAGATGATATTCAGAATGGGGAAAGGGAAGGAGGAAAAAAAACAATCCAGGGTAAAAATTGGACTGCCTAGCCTAGCTAAACTAACTAATAAGCAAAAGCAAAAGAAAAGCGAAAAGCAAGCAAGCAAGCGAGCAAGCCAAACCTCTCCTATACACAGACCATGGGGGGAGTTGAGCCGGCTGATAAAAAGACAAAACAATCCTTCATTTTCAGAGTCAGTCCTGAAGGTGCAGAACATAATATCAGGCATAAACAGAACACATGACTGGGGATACAAGCACCATAACGTCACCCTAAGACAGCTTTGTGGCTGCCCCAGCTCTGGGACGGGCCCTGGGCCTGGAGCAGGAGCAGCTCTGGAGACCCCAAGGCCGGGCTCTTGTGCTGGCCTGGGCAGATGGGATGGCAGCAGGGGCTGCTGAGCTCTCAGCACCTCAGCCCGAGGGGAGCAGGGCACCCAGGGAGCCTCCTTTGGCCTTGGCCAAGCCCCTTCCCCCATGGCTGGGGCTGAGTCCTGGCTGAGCTGCAGCTGCTGCTGTGCCCTGGCCAGGGGCTGAGGCCGTGGGGCCAGTGGCCAGAGCAGCCTGGGCTGAGCAGAGCTGTGGGGCCAGAGCCGGCTGGGCTGTGCTGGGGAGAGGCCCTGGGTGCTACACAGAGCTCAGGGCAGCTGGCAGAGCTTGCAGGGAGCTGGGCTGGGCTCAGAGAGCCTGGCACAGAAACCATCAGTGTCCATCCCTGTGGCAAGCACATTTCTCTCTCTCTCAGGATTTTTATAAAGGTGCACAGGGAGAAGTGAAAGAGAAAACAATTTCTATTTCTGCTCCTTGTTTTTCTCTTGTGGAATGTGTTTGGAGATTGTTTACCTAGAGCGAATGCCTGGTTGGATCACGGTGGATTGTTTGGGCCTGATGGCCAATCGCATCCACCTGTGTCTGGACTCTGGAGAACAGGGTCACGAGTTGTGGGGAGAGTGAGATATGATAGTTAGAGAGAGTAGCATGTAGTTTTTAGTATCCTCTTTTATATAGTATATTAATGTATCATAGCATAATTATAATAAAGAAATCATTCAGCCTTCTGAACTAAGTCAGACATCATCATTCTTCCCATTGGGTTTGCCGACATCTACAACAAGTGGTGACCCCGAACGTTGAATGAAGAACCAGGACCTGGATCGGTCCACAACCGTGATTTTACACGGGAAAGGAGGTGAACCCTCTTGAAAAGGCATGCCCGACGTCCCTGCGAGGGATAGGGGAAGTAAGACGCCGTGGGAACCCTCTCTATAGGACCAGGTGCAGCCCCGAGCAGTTGCCATAACCAGACGCCTCTGCCTGCCTTTGAAAAGGTACTGATTTTTGATTATAATACTGCCCTGACCTGGGGTGGACTTTAACTTTGGGAAGAAATGTCTGAAGATGTAGACACTGGTTTGTATTGTGTACATGGCCGTATATTTGCCGTCTGGAGAGATTTGGCTAAGGTCTATGGAATTCATATCCCTGAGGATGATTTATTGGAGTTTCTTGAATATGCAGACACTCGTGTTTTTTTCAGGGATCTGGGTTTTTCCCTGAATCCAGAAGCTTGGAGATCCCTGTATTTCCTCATCAAGCAAAGCGTCATGCGAGATCTCCGAGCGTTTCGATACATGAGAGTTTATTTCGAGCTTCTTCAGATAGTCCAGAAATGGACCCCTTTTTCGATAGTCCAGTCTTTGCGGCAGGTGCCCCCCCGCGAAAGGAGGGGGGCAGAGCCTTTTTCCGTGGCTCAGAAGTTTTCTTCTGCTTCTGCGCAGAGGGAGGTTTTTTCACCGCCTCCTCCACCTCCTGTTCCTGCAGCGTGTGAGCCCCCCCTCCTCCCCTCGGAGGGGGCGGGCCCGCTCCCGACCCCGGCGGACGCGGAGACACCGCCTCCCTCGCCGCTCCGCCCGCCCGCAGCCGTGCCTCCTCCTCCTCCTGCCCATTCGGAGCTGGGAGACACACCCGCCGCTGAGAGCCCGCCTGAAGCCACTTCGGCAGGGGCGGAGACACCGCCCGCGCCGGCTCCCCCGCCGGCTCCCGCGCCGGCCCCGCTCGCCGCGCCCGCCCCTGCCTCGGAGTCGGCGGCCGCGCCTCCGGCACCGCCCGTCATCGCTCCCGCGGCGGCGGCCGCGCTCCCCGCACCGGCAGCCGGTCCTCCCGCGCTGGAAGCCAGCCCCCCGGCGCCGCAGCCGGCGATTGAGCCATCGGCAGCCGAGGCCGAGGACCTCCCCGCGTCAGCTCCGCCGCCCACATCAGCTCTGACGCCCGCGCCGGCCCCGCCGGTCCCGGCTGCCCCGCCGCCTCCCGCGGCTTTCGCCGGGTCCCCAGGCGCTGCCCCCAGCAGCAGCAGCGAGCAGCAGCAGCCTGGGGCCGCGCTGGAGCGGACCCCGCCGCCTCCAGTCAGCCCGGGGTCCCCTCCCGGCCTGTTCCCTGGTGCTGGCGCTCCTCGGCAGCTCCTTGCAGCTGCTGCGAAAGTGGAGGTTATGAAGTTTAGTGCCTTTCTGGGGAACAGAGTTTTTCTTGGTCCAATTCTTGCTTGGGTGGGGGATTCCCGCGGGAGCTCGAGGCCCCTCGTCCCTCCCGCTCCCGTTTGGGGGGCGGGGGGGATGAGTTCTGGGAATGCTGCCGCTGGTCTTGTGCCCGGAGAGCGTGGGGGTGCTGCTGCCAGGGGTCAGGGAGCTGCGTGCCGGCCCAGCCGTGCCGCAAGTCCTGAGAATCAACATTTCTCTGGGGAAAGCACCTTCTCTGCTGAGCCCTGGGGCAGTTCTCGTGTCATGCTCTCGTTTGAGGTGCGGGATGAACAAAATGCTGGAGGAGTTGCCGTGATGCTGGCCGCGTGGTGGGGGCGGGCTGTGAAGATGAAGACCCCGCCTCGCCGGCCGGGCTGGGGCCGATTGGTCCAGCCCCCCGGCCGGAGGGCCCCGCGCCCCCCACGGCCGGGTTTGGGATCTTGGCTCCGCCCGCATGGACCGGGGCCGCCAGCTGCGCAGGGTCTTAAAGCCTGCTACTTGCTGGGCATTCTTCTGATCCCATGAGTTCGGGAAAAAAAAAAAAAAAAAAAAAAAAAAACAAAAAAAAAAAAACCAGTATCATTGAAGTTAGATTTAAGATTAATTAAATAGAGGTGGTTGACAAGAAAACAAGGAAAAAGTGGTCGATTTAAGAGTTTTGGCCATGGCATTTCAGAGATTTTTCAGGTTTTTTTCTTTTTTATTTGGTGATGGGTTTTTGCACAAGAAAGGTATGTTTGCATGGTTGACGATCAGCCCAGAGTTGGTTTTATCGGTTGTTGAAGTCTCTGGGATGACATTCAGTGTTTTGGTGTTTGATAATTATATGATGTCGCATTTGGTTTTTCTTTATGGGTTTTTTAATGGTTATTTGGACTTTCTTCAGTTGTTTTGTTTCAGGATTCAGCAGTTCTCTGTTTCACCAATGAGAAGGACTTTTGAGGATGTCAAGATAAATGTTTCCAGACAATGGACACCTTCTCCTGAGAATCAGCTGTTTGGACTTTGAACTTTGAGCATTCTTTTCCTTGTTGTTTGGGTTTTTGTATTGTAAGCTTTGTTTTAGAGATTTGATAGATGGATTGCAGGTAAAGGATCTCTGAACATTCCACATCAGTATGTGATTTGGCTTTTGATTGATAGCTAGCAAATTGATAAGGGGGCCTCTTGAGATGTGTTTGCTCTCTTTTGCAGGGTCCTGCAGAAGACTTGCAGATGCAGTTTTTTATTTTTAATTTTTTTTTTAATTTATACTAAAACGGTGATATGTGGCAAGCACACTTCTCTCTCTCTCAGGATTTTTATAAAGGTGCACAGAGAGAAGTGAAAGAGAAAACATTTTCTATTTCTGCTCCTTGTTTTTCTCTTGTGGAATGTGTTTGGAGATTGTTTACCTAGAGCGAATGCCTGGTTGGATCACAGTGGATTGTTTGGGCCTGATGGCCAATCGGATCCACCTGTGTCTGGACTCTGGAGAACAGGGTCACGAGTTGTGAGGGAGTGAGATATGATGGTTAGAGAGAGTAGCATGTAGTTTTTAGTATCCTCTTTTATATAGTATATTAATGTATCATAGCATAATTATAATAAAGAAATCATTCCGCCTTCTGAAATAAGTCATACATCATCATTCTTCCCATTGGGTTCGCCGACAATTGTGGACATGTGCCCTGCCTTTGATAGCTTCAGAACACCCAAATCTTCCCAAATATTCTATTGAACCAACCCCAAATTCACCCCCAAATCCTGGTAAATGGTGCAGCTTTAGATCTCTTTGCCTAATTTCTTTATTTTCACCCCAGTTTTGGTTGTTTAGACATGGTGAAGAAAGAAATTATTTAAATTGAAAAGACCTAGAAGATCATGCAGCGCTGCTTGATGCCACCAGAGTAAATAACTGAACAGAGTGGGTGAGATTTTTTGGGGTGTAAAGTCAAGAAATCACTTTCTCCCAATGAATTTCCAGTTTAGAGCAGAGTCCTGGTGGATGTTCCTGCCTCTGTGTTCATCCAGGTGCCTATGGGGATCCAGGAGGACATGAAGACCACCAGCCAGGTGTCTTCTCAGCAGGGATCACAGGGAATGTGGGTCACCAGGGCTCTGAGCAAAGTGAGTCCTCCCATGGGGGATGGAGTTGGAGCAGGGCACGAAGCTCTTCCTGCAGTCCGGGCACTCACAGAGCTTCCCTTACTGGTGCCTCCGTTGGTGTTGGGTCAAGTGAGAGCTCTGAGTGAAGCTCTTCCCACACTGGGGACACTTGTAGGGCCTCTCCCCGGTGTGGATGCACCGGTGGGTGACAAGGGTGGAGTTTTGCTTGAAGCCCTTCCCACAGTCAGGGCAGCGGAAGGGCCTCTCCTCTGTGTGAATCCGCTGGTGCAGGAGGAGATTGGAGCTGGTCTGAAATCTCTTCTGACACTGGGGACACTCCTAGGACCTCTCCCCCGTGTGGATGCGTTGGTGGATGACGAGGGCAGAGCTGCAGCTGAAGCCCTTCCCACACTCCCCACACTCGTAGGCCCATTCCCCGGTGTGGATCATCTGGTGGCGGATCAGGTCAGAGCTCTGCCTGAAGCTCTTCCCACACTCCAAGCACTTGTAGGGCTTCTCCCCATGGTGAACCTGCTCATGGACCACCAGCTCCGAGCTCTGGCTGAACCTCTGTCCACCCTCCTGGCACAGGGTGGGTCTTTCCTCCTCAGAGCACCCTGGGCTGGGTTTGCAGCTCCTCCTCCTGTGGGTTCTCCAGGGCTTTTCCTCCTTGATGGATTCCAATGCTGTGGAGCTGCTCAAAACGGCCTTTTCAGGGAGGTTCTGCCACAGGGATTTGTCCTTCCTGGTCTCCATCCTCAGCTCCTTGTCTGAGGGAGGAAGGACAAGGAGACTATGAGATTTGCCCCTGTGCCAGTGGGAAGGGGAAGGAGATCCTTCCAGTGCATCCCCAGCAGGACGGGGTCGGCAGTGGGGCTGTCCTGAAGCCGGGGGCCGTGCTGGGCTGGGAGGTGGAGAAGGAGAGAGGGGGAAAGGGGCAGTGACTTCCTCCTCACCTGCCTGGGTGTCCCAGGGCATCTTCCTCTTCCTCACAGCCTTCACCTCCATTTCACGAACGTCTGCGGATGGGAAATTCTGTTTTGGGAGGAAAACAAGGTATGAGCACACTGAGTTTTGTACTGGTTTGAAGGCAATCCAGGGGGACAGTCTGAGCCAGAATGACAATTGAATAAGAAAATTGAGCTCAAGGCAATGATACAGAAACACTGGCTTAATCTGACAGAGTCAGGATTTAACCTGACACCCCGTTGGTCAGAGTGGTGGTACCCGTCTGATGAAATGGAGGCTCCAGCCCTGTTGGAGTGATGGTTGTGATTCTGTCAAAGCAGTGATCCTGTAGAAGGGTCTGGTCTTCCTCTGAAGGTCCAGTGGTGGTTATGGAGCTCTTGTCCTCCGGGAATCCAGTAGGCAAGGTGGTCCTGGTGTTGCAAGGCTGAGATTATATCCAGGTAGGAATGCTTGGTTCCTCCCCCTGGGCGGAGCATCCCACAATGGGATGATGTAATTTTATCAGTCCTGCAGTGGCACTCAATGGCCCATTAACAGAAGATAGCCCCTGGAGGGCGTTATCAGGGCTGAGCCATGGAAGAGATAAAGAACACTGCCCCACCTGTTTATCACAGTTTATGAAGATGGTGACTGAAAACATACTTTGGGTTACATCTTACATTGCACCCTGAAACAGTGAGGCAATCCCTTTTCGGGGTGGGGGGTGAACACCACCCCCCTTTCCCAAACTGGCTCAGGTGTAAAACCCCCACCCTGGGAAGGCCCCGCACACAGGGGACAATGTCACACTTGCCCCACCTCAGGGGAGGTCTCTGTCCCTGTCACTCCCTTGCTCTCCCCCTCTTTTCTCTTTCTTCCATCTCTCCCTCTACCTCACATTTACTGTTCAATAAAATCCACTTTGGATTCTGTCTTGTTAGCACCTTAATTGGGGCAGAGGCATCTCTCTAACAATTTTATTAACCAGACTGAGACATTATTTTGGTGCAGTGAGTTCAGGGCATTGTTGTCTGACCCCAAGTGCCTTTGACAACAGCATGGTTCCCTCCTCTCAGGATGTTCAGGCTCTTTCTGGAGGAGCTCTTGGAAACTTGGATGCAGCTTCCTCTGAGCGACTTTTGGGAGAATTTATGAGGAAAATGGCTGTTATGGGTGGCCAGTGTAAAGAAAATATTTTGTTGTCCTTCCTAGAAAAATTTGTTAAAATGACTGGAGGAAAGGGACCAAATGATACCAGCAAGACTGACAAGGATCATTCACCACAAGGTGAGGAACACAAGGCTATTAAAGTCCTACCAAAAGCCCAGCTCAAGTGTCTAAATTCCTGAATAACTCCCGAATTCACAGGCTTGGAGGCTTTGCCAAATGTGAGAATCATTATTTTCTTCGTCCATGTCTCCTTTGTGACAGCTACACATAGCTTTGCCTTCCTTTGAAAAATCTCTACTGGGCCAACTTTTCACTTTTCTTTTATCAGAACCTGCCAGCAGCTGAGCTGGAGCTGTGCAGGAACCGATGAAATTTGGAATTGCCACAGAATTGCTTCTATTGTCAGTTTATTCATGTTTGGGACTTGTTTGCATTTCCATCAAAAGTGACTTGTGGGAAAATCAAATATCCGTCAAGTATTTTATGCAGAGTTAAGTTTGATTTCTTATCTCTGTTTAAAAACTCAAAAAACTCAAGTTTTATTTTGTCCGGTCTGAGGGGATGCTCGAGGGATCTCTGTGCCTCTTGCCCTGGGTGATGCTTGGGAGGGGCTTGGGGGGGTTGTCCCTGTCACCCCAGGCCATTCTCCAGGGGTCTCCATCATTCTCATCCCAGGGAATGCCTGGGTGGTCTCCCTCCCTCTCACCCTGTGCCAGGGGGTGCTCGGGGCAGTCTCTGCCCCTCTCAGCCCAGGGGATGCTCGGGGTCTCTGTCCCTTCACCCTGGGGGATGCTCGGGGTGTCTCCATCCCTCTGGCCTCAGGGAATGCTTGTGCAGGGCTGGGGACCAGGGGCTCTGTGTCCCTCTCACCGCTGAGGGTGCTCGGGGCTGGGCGGTCTCCGACCTTCTCATATCTGATATCCTTCCTCTGCCTGCCGGTACCGGGTGATCGCCACGTGGCACCCCCCAAGGTCCCTGCAGGGCCATTTCCGGCTCTGCTTTGGGGTCCTGCAAGACCCAAACATCCCCTGCCCTGCCAAACAACCCTGCCGGAGACCCCGCGATGGATTTGGGGCGAGCTCCCCCTCCCCGCTCCCCTGCGGTTCTGGGGGGGCGATGCCGGCGGAGCCGCAGGAGCCGCGGCCCGAGCGGGGGAACCGCGTGGGGTTGGGGCTGCTCCTCCTCCCGCTCCTCCGCTGTCCCTCCTCCCGCTCCTCTTCCTCCTGGTCCTTCTTTTCCTCCCGCTCCTCTTTTTCCCTTTCCTTTTCTCCCTCCTCTCTCCCTCTTCTCCCTCCCGCTCCTCCTCCGCTCCCAGCCCGGCTCGGGCGCTGCCGACACCCAAAAGCAGCCGCGCTCTGCCCTGGGGGGGTTCCAAAGCGGCCCCGCCCCGCCCGGCACTGGGAGCGCTACTGGGAGCACTGGGAACGATGGTGAGAGCACCGGGAAGGAGCTGGGAGCGCTCTCCCTCCCAGTACCGCCTTACTGGGAGCACTGGGAACGGTGGTGAGAGCACCGGGAAGGAGCTGGGAGCGCTCTCCCTCCCAGTACCGCCTTACTGGGAGCACTGGGAACGATGGTGAGAGCACCGGGAAGGAGCTGGGAGCGCTCTCCCTCCCAGTACCGCCTCACTGGGAGCACTGGGAGGGAACTGGGAGCAAACAGCGCCCGGACGCGGCTGCAGCCTACGGGGGCGGGGCCAGGCCAAGGGGCGGGGCTATGCAAATACGGCGGGAGCAGCGCGGGGTTTGCTCGGTCACGTGAGGGCCGGGGGGGCTGGAGCGATGGCGGCGGCGTCGGTGAGAGGGGACAGGGACCGGGAATGGGGACAGGGAATGGGAATGGGGACAGGGAATGGGAATGGGAACAGGGACCGGGAATGGGGACAGGGAATGGGAATGGGGACAGGGACCGGGAATGGGGACAGGGAATGGGAATGGGGACAGGGACCGGGAATGGGGACAGGGAATGGGAATGGGGACAGGGACCGGGAATGGGGACAGGAACCGGGAATGGGGACAGGGACCGGGAATGGGGACAGGGAATGGGAATGGGGACAGGGACCGGGAATGGGGACAGGGACTGGGAATGGGGACAGGGAATGGGAATGGGGGCAGGGAATGGGAATGGGGACAGGGAATGGGAATGGGGACCGGGAATGGGAATGGGGACAGGGAATGGGAATGGGGACAGGAATGGGAATGGGGACAGGGAATGGGAATGGGGACAGGAACAGGGAATGGGGACAGGGACCGGGAATGGGGACAGGGACCGGGAATGGGGACCGGGAATGGGAATGGGGACAGGGAATGGGAATGGGGACAGGGACCGGGAATGGGGACAGGAATGGGAATGGGGACAGGGAATGGGAATGGGGACAGGGACCGGGAATGGGGACAGGGACTGGGAATGGGACAGGGAATGGGGAGAGGGACTGGGAATGGGATTGAGAATGGGGACAGAAACCAGGACTGGGGACAGGGACTGGGAATGGGACCGGGAATGGGGGCAGAGGCCAGGAATAGGACTGGGAATGGGACCAGGAATGGGGACAGGACAGGGGGTCCTTGACCAGCTTCCCCAGAACCTCCACCAGGGTCTCCCAGTGCAACCGGAGCCGCTCAGCCTGGTGTCCCCAAAGCCCTGAGCAACCCCCAGGGCCCTCCCAGGAACCCTCCGGTCCCTCAAACCCAGCATCCCCCACATTCCCTGCAAGAGCCCCATGTCCCCATCCTTGTCTTAGCTCAACGTCTTTATTTTTACCTGCTTTTGAGGGTTTTGAAAGGGCAAAGAGAAATGAAAAGAAAATCCAGGCCAAGGGGAGCCAGGAGGATGTGGAGCCCCCAGCCAGGTGTCTTCCCAACACAGATCAGCGGCACCACGGATCACCGGGGCTCTGCCCACCGGGGCTCACTGGGGATTATCCAGCACAGATCTTCCCATGGGGGATGGAGCTGGAGCAGCGCACGGAGCTCTTCCCACACTGGGGGCACTCGCAGGGCTGCCCTTGGTGGTGCCTCTGTTGGTGTTGGGTCAAGGCTGGGCTGTGTGAGGAGCTCTTCCCACACCTGGAACACTCGTAGGGCCTGGGACATCACCAGGAGCGGGGCTGGGATGTGTCTGGTGCCTGGGACATCACCAGGAGCGGGGCTGGGATGTGCTCTGGTGCCTGGGACATCACCAGGAGCGGGGCTGGGATGTGTCTGGTGCCTGGGACATCACCAGGAGCGGGGCTGGGATGTGCTCTGGTGCCTGGGACATCACCAGGAGCGGGGCTGGGATGTGCTCTGGTGCCTGGGACATCCCCAGGAGCGGGGCTGGCTGTGATGCTCTCCGGTGCCTGGGACATGACCAGGGGCGGTGCTGGCTGGGGTCTGTTGGTGCCTGTGAAGTGCCAAGGGCAGTGTCACAGCGGGGCAGCTCTCAGTGTCCCCAGCAGGTCACAGTGTCCAGTGCAGCCCGTGCCAGCGGTCACTGCGCACACGGGGCAGGCTGGGCTGGACGGGGGTCGGGGCAGAAACGCCGCCCCCGGGACTGGGCTCTCCCCCTGCCTCTGGGGCCCAGCCCCTGCTGGGAGCGCCTTGGGCAGGGCACGGGGCTGCTGCTGGGCCAGGGGGACAGGCCTTGCCCCCTGCCAGCTGCCCGGGCCCCTCTGATGCCTGTCCCACGTCCCTGTGGCTCCTGTCCCCACCACTCCCCACCACCTTCGCTCCCTCCATCAAAGCCCCACTCAACCTCTGCACGGTGACCTCTGGAAAGAAAGAAAGAATGAAGGAAAGGAAGTGTTGTCTCTTCACCCTGGCTGGATGCCAGGCACCCACCAAAGCTGCTCTCTCACTCCCCTCCAGAGATGGCCAGGAGAGAGAAAACAGAAGGAAGGCTTCATGGGTTGAGTTAAGGACTGGGGCAGATCACTCAGCAAATGCCATCAGGGGCAAAACATTTTCGAAATCAGAGATATTAGTGGAATTTATTGCTATCCAGATCAGGGCAGGATATTGAGAAGTACAATAAAGCTTTAAAAACCCCTTCTGCCCATCCCTCCCTCCTTCCCAGCTCTACCTCCTCCCCCAGTGGGTGCAGGGAGACAGGGAATGGGGGTTCTGGTCAGGTCATCACCTCTTGTTTCTCCTGCTGCTCGGGGAGAGGAGTCGTTCCTCTGCTGTGCTGGGGTCCCTCCCTGAGACACTTCTCCATGAACACTTCTGCAAGGTGAGTTCATCTCAGGGACAGCAGTTCTTCACAAACTGCTGCAGCGTGGCTCGCTCCTCCATGGGCTCACAGGTCCTAGCAGGACCCTGCTCCAGCGTGGGCTCCTCTCTCCAGGGGTTTGCAGGTCCCTGCCAGGTCCCTGCTCCAGCACAGGTTTCTCGTGGGGTCACAGCTCCGCTCAGGCATCCCCCTGCTCCGGCACGGGCTCCTCCAGGCGCTGCAGGTGCATCTCTGCTCTCCGTGCCCTCCATGGGCTGCAGGGGCCCAGCTGCCTCACCAGGGACTGCACCAGGGAATCTCAGGGCAATCAGCTCCAGCACCTGGAGCAGCTCCTGCCCCTCCTCCTGCCCTGGGGTGTGCAGAGCTGTTCCTCTCACATGTTCTCACCTGCTCTTCCCTGCTCACAGTTACAGCTACACGATGACCCATGTTCTTTTTCTTAAATCTCTTATCCCAAAGGCGTTACCGCCATTTCTAACTGGCCCAGCCTTGGCTGGGGGCCGGTCCATCCTGGAGCCGGCTGGAATTGACTCTGTGGGACATGGAGGAGCAGCTGCTCTCACAGAAGGTGCTCCTAGAGCCCCTCCCTTACCAAAACCTGGCCATGCAAACCTCGTATAAGTATGGTAGGGTTTTTATTACCATTATGATTTCAATTATCTCTATTTTTGCTATTAATGGTACAGTTGTTATTACTAGTACTTTTAGTCTTTTTGACTCTATATTAATAGTGGCTAGAGTAGAAACAAGTTCTTCATTGCAAGTAGAAGTTATAGTTTTGTCAGCCTCTTGCCCTGCCCTGTTCTGTGTCATTGCTGCGTGTGAAGCCGCTGCTGCCAGGGCTCCCCATTTCCCTGGTTTGGGAAATTCCATGGCGTTGCTCACATGTCAGAAAGAGAGGGCTCATTCCATTCAAATGGATTGCCTGAGCTCTTCTAGTCCCAGTGTTGGAAGCTTGTTTTCTAACATTGTTGACTTTCTCAGCTTCTGTTAACATTTGTGATTTTATAACAAAATGTTCTCGGATGTGATTTTCCAAGATTCTCTAATCAGCTTTCAGTTTGCTCTTGGATTTCTTAATGGTGTGTCCGAACCGAAGGCAGCATTTTGGGTGGGAAGGCTTCAGTCGGAGCTGGGATTGCATCAGCAGCAGCTGGTTTTGCACATGTCAGCAGAGCTCACAGAGATTCCGGGAGCTGAATATTCTGCCTCGTTCGGAAGCCGCAGTGCCCGGCTCGGGGGAGCTGCGCTGGGAGCTGCAGGTTGTGCCGGGGCCGGGCAATGGCCGGAGCCCCCGGCAAGGGCCGGCGATGGACACCGACCCTTTGCTGGGCAGGGGCTCGGGGCCCTGCGGCGCCGGGCGGTCGGTGCCCGGTCACGGCGGGACTGCGGGAGCCGGGAGCAGCGAGAGAGCCCGGGCGGAACATCAGCACCGGGGCGGGCACGGCCTGGGAGGGGGCACAGCCCGGGGGTCCCGCGGAGCCTCCCTGCTCCAGAGCCGCAGCTGCGACAGCGGGGCCGCTGCCGGGATCTTTGGGGCAGGGAGAGCCGCAGGCGGGCGTTCCAAGTGCCTCCTTCGGGGCAGGATTTTGTCCCGGTGCGGGGGAATTCCCGCGGGCTGGGGCCGCTGCCGAGCGCCGCCGCCTTTCCCGGGAGCCCCCGGGCAGAGCTCTCTGCTCGGGGCTGTGAAAAACACGCTCACTCTCCTGTGAAAATTTAAACATTTTAATACAGGACGATAGGAGACAAGGACCTTAGAGCAAAGGTTGTTACGGCCGGGTGCATCTTGGCACTGAACCAGGAGCACACTTATCTCTGGAGATTCCCATTAAATACCTTTTCCCTCCCATCAGCCTGTTGCATATTCATAGACCCTTATGCATAGTAAACTTTTTTTCCAAACTAGTTTACATATTCCAAGAACTGTTTAGAGTGGCTCCCCCTCCTCGGTTCCACCCTTTTAGAGCATGCGTATTCCTTGGTTGTGGTTTTAGTCCTTTTTTATCATCATCTTCAGTTTTGGCCCCGGCCCTCACTGCCTTCAGACGGTGAGTGCTGATCGTTGGCAGATCCGTACAGGTGTCCTCATCCTGTGTTCATTGCCATCCAAGCAGGCACTTTAACACAAGCATACTTGTTAGAAACATTCCCGGTACGAAAAGTGATTTCAGCATTTAATGTAATAAAAAAAGAAAGGCCTAAAGCATGGAGGCCCGCGGGCTGAGCAGGAGCGCTCCCCTCAAGGATGCTGCAGCGCCGGCGCTGGGTCTTCTGAGCAGCGACGTCCCCGACGTTCCAGGTGGAGCAGCACAGGTTCCGTGGGTCAGAGGCCCCTTTTTATCCTGATTTTTGTCCCTTTGGATCGGTTTCTTTTTGGATCCCTCATTTGCATGAAGGTTTAAGGCGCTCGATTGGCCCGTGGCAGTTCAGTCCAGGCTGGCTCCTTTCCCTTGGGGGGCTGCACTTTACTTAGGTGTAATACGGTACGTGGAGTACCGTATTTCTTCTAACTACCCTTCAAACCCCTTTTACCATAACCAAACCAACAGTACACGCTCAACAGCGATCAACTATTTTACAATAGTTTCTAACCTATTTTAACAATTCCCCCTCTAACTATTTGATCAGTCTTCTAGCCTGCATCAACCTTTTAAAGTCCAATTTCTAATTTTCTCAGTTTCTCATACTGTTCAAGCATATCTCTGGCATTCTGATCACTCTGTTCTTTTATTAGCATCACTTTTTTGTCATTTTCCCTTCTACGTTACCTTGCAGCATGATGCTGCCTTGGCCAATGCTGGGTACTATCAGGACTAGACATGGAATTGCACATGGTAGAAATATTACACTTACTAGTGCACGCACTACAAAGAAGACCAATTTCTTCCACCATTTACCGTTCCAGGTGAACAAGTAATCCTACCAGTCGGGGTCTCCAAAAAGGGGGTCCATTTTTACGTTCCAGCATAGGTTAGTTTCCTAATATTTTGAGTAATGTTTTTAATTACATGACTGTGGTCATCGATCTCTAGGCAGCATTTTGAAATGTTAAACTTCCCGCAGATCCCTCCTTCCTCTGCGAGGAGGTAGTCCACTGCCAATCGAATTTGGTAAATTACTGATCATGTTTGTGGTTGCTGCTGGCTCAAGAGATCAATGGTCAGAGTTGTTTGATTGGACATTATTTCAAGTTCTGCTTGTAAACGGATGATTCGATTGAGCATGTATACTGGGCTTCTGTACCCCCAGGATCCACCTTGGGCCCAGGTAGCCGGCCCATAAGTATCGATAATCTTTTGTGGGGTCCAACTTTCATTGTTCCAATTTTGGGTTCTGCCAAGTAAACTCCTTTTCTTTCTGGCCAGATCATCATATACTGGGACTCCCAAGTTTGATTTCACATCCTTAAGCAGTAAGAAAAAGGATGGTTTTACTGCTCCAATTGTGCAACTCCCGGTCCACCCTCCCGGTAACTTCACATATGCCGTGTTACCACAGACCTAAAAAAAAACTTTTAGATGCATCCCAGAAATTAGAATCTTGATTTGTTATATGTTTCCAATATTTGGATAGGGTTTCTATTGCCCAGAATGGGTTAATATAATCTCCTAAGCATTCAAACAGTTTTTCTCTGTATACACATCTACTTTCAGTTTTTCCTATTGACCAATATGAATGGGGGGTTTCTGGGATCCACCTGGGGTGTGTGTGTCATTTGCTGCTAGATATCTTTCACATGGTGTTTCTCCTGCTTCTATAGTATACATTTTCCCTTTTCTTGATAAACACTCTTCCCCTATTATTGTGGATTTTAGCTTCCACTCTCCTTCCCTTCTTTTGGGTACTACCATACTTTTTTTTCATGTAATCCATTTAAAAATGTTTAGGGGACCCAAACTGATACCATCCCATGGACAAATTTTAAGTGTGTCCCCTTGCACACCCAACAATCAGTCAAATTAAATTGTTTTGTAATCTTTTCCACCATATCGATAAAAAGATTCTTACCATTTATTTGTCCCTCCCTATCCCTTTGTCCTTTCAATTGCACTTCTTTCTCCTTGAATGTATCCTCTAAGTTGGTTTTACTTTCTTGTTCAAAACATGCCCATCTTTCTTTCATGGGGCACTCTCCTGAGATCCTCTGACTTGGGTTTGCAATAGTTTTAGCCAGCCAATATATTTCATTATCCTCTTTACAGGTTGTTAACTGGGAGTGGTCGATACATTTGGGATTCATGTTGGTGTGCACTCTGATGAATGCACTTACTGTATCTCCTCTACACAAGGGATAGTAACACTTCTCACAAGTGTTTCCTCCACTTCCTCCGAAGTGGATGAGTAGCAGCATTGCTACCAGTGGGAGTCTGGTACGGGCTGGCCTCCTCACCTCTCGATCCACAGGGCTTTTCTCAGTGCCCTGAGAGTCTTTCCCAGAGGTAGTTCCTGATCCAGTCTTGCCTCCCACCTCTGGTTTTCCCTCCTTCTGGAGACATTCTGCCATGACCCTTATCTCACCAACTCCCTTCCCTCAATTTGGTCCCAATGAGGGTTGCAAGGGGAGTGCTCTATGGAGCAGTACTGGAAACTGAGATGTTATTCTGATTGTCAATTCTTAGCTAAACAAAACTTAAATTTATCCTATAACTATAACAAACATTAGCAAACTTTAAGGATATACAGATAACAATGTAGAGGTTTCCTGTGGGGGGGTTGTGTTCAGGGTTGCACTTCTTTTGGTGCTTTCCTCAGGACCAGTTTCAAGTCTTTATCGTCTCTGCTGGCTATAGTCCATTCGCTTGCCTCAGCTGGGGGTTGTACTGGACCCTTCACTCGACTTGCATGAGTCCAGCCCCGCTCCTTTGTTCTCACTGTGGTGTTTGCTGCAAGCAGTGCCTGGAAGGGGCCTTCAAAGCGAGCAGTTAGTGGAGGGTTTTTCCATGATTTAATCAACACCCAGTCTCCTGGGTTAGTACCATGTATTTTACAGTCCAGTGGGGAAGTTTGGGGAAGGTAGCCCTTTTTCCTTAGTTCTTCTAGGGTTGTTGTTACTGTTTCTATATATTTTTGCATGGTCATCCCCCCCTCTTGATGTTCCCCAGTACTGTATGGGGTAAGCAAGAAAGGCAGCCCAAACAACATTTCACAAGGAGAGACCCCTAGATCTGTTCTGGGTCTCGTTCTTATTTGTCATAGGGCTAGTGGTAAACATTTGACCCAATTCCATTGGGTTTCTAAGACCAATTTTGTTAAAATATTCTTTAAGGTTTGATTTACCCTCTCGACCCTCGCAGAACTCTGAGGGTGCCAAGGGGTGTGTAACTCCCACTTCATTCCCAGGGCCCCGAGGACTTGTTGCAGAACACTGGATGTAGAGTGGGGGCCACGGTCTGAATCAATAAAATTTACTAGCCCGTATCTCGGAATAATTTCTTCTAAGAGAACTTTTGTCACAGTTTGTGCTGTCTCCCTTCTCGTGGGGAATGCCTCAAACCAGTGGGTTAGATGGTGAATCTCCTCTGGGGAGAAGAGGATGTTCATAATAGGATGCAGCTCTTCCCAGGTGTGTGTATTGGGACCCGAGGAACTGATCTATTTGCTGTGCGGTGCCAGTTGGATCTTCTATTAAACCAACTAGCTCTTTCTTATATATTCTTGCTTCAGAAGCTGTCAGGGGTACATTTATAACACCTATTCCTCCTACCCCACACCTAGTGGAACTCCCCTCAGGGAAGCAGCCTGTCAGGATTTACCTCTGGCCTTACACCACTTTTTGATCTGGTATTACAGTAAGGGCCAGCATCTGAAGGCTTATTTGACTGGCTCACTAATTCTTTTTTATCATGTTGGGAGGGCTCAGTTGTTAGGTTGGAGGATATATCCAGAGGTTTTTTCTCAGGGAAAGGTGTTGTATTCTGACTTACAAGTGAAGCAAGTTGTATGTTAGTGGGGGTAGGAGGCAACGGGGAAAAAGCACCAAGGGGTGGATATATATGGGGGAGTGGGGTTGTTGGAGGGGGTAAAAATGGCATGGAGATTCCCTGAGGAGATAGAGAAGGGGCAGGGATCATTGGAGGGGGTAAAGGTAGGTTTTGAGAAGCAGGAGGCTGGGTGTTAAGTGGGGGGGTGGCTTCATAGTGTGAAAAAAGCCAATCCCTTGGGGTTTTTTTAGTTTTAAAAGTTTATTAGTAATAAAATTGTTATAAAAATAGCAATAAAATTAGAGTAATAAAAATTTGGACAGTGAGGATTAGGACAATTACAAGACAATAAAAAGTAAAGAATTATGGATGTCCGGATGTTTTTGGGCACTAAGCTGCCAAAAACATGCCTTGTGAACAAAGGAATAACCCTTAAAAGCAACAGCCTGTTGCATATTCATATATCTCATACATGATGCATAAATTCCTTGCAAATTAAGAATTTTTCTGGTTGGTGTGAACTTCTTCCCCTTAATCCTAGTGGTTCCATAAAGATGGAGAGAAGGTGGAAGAATGTTTGTCTTTTCCGATAAGGAGGCAGTAACTCTTTATGTGTCTTGTCACTGTTATTTCTGTGCAAAGAGTTTCTTGATTATCTTATCCCTTTTTTTGAGCTAGTAAAAATATCTGACATTGCAGAGTTTCTATTTTAACATTGTGTTATAACCTAGAACTATATTTAACACACTACTTACGAGAATTAATACAGCATAACTTTCTATCATTGCACATATAATATTTGTTTTAATATTTGTGAAAAAAGCCAATCATAAAATATGCATTTTTCACACCTTGCCCTCACTGTCCTTTTGTCACACACACATATACACACACACACACACACACAGGGAGAGTTCTCAGTTCATTTCTGGTTTGATTTCCTGGATTCTGTTTGGTTTTGTTGTTGCTTTGTTTTCTTGGTGTGCCTGAAGTGTCCAGTCAGGAGCAGAGTGACTCTTGCCAAGGAACTTTGTGGTGCTGTCGCTTAATATTAAATCTGGTTTTTGCTGATCCCTTGCTGGGGATTTTTTCAGCGCTCTCAAGCCCTCGTTGGTAACAGGGTGAAGGAGCCCTGGCCCAGGCTCTGGCCCTGGGGGACACGGGGACGCTGCCGGGGGGTCCCTGTCCCCCTGTCCCACCCCAGCTGTCCACAGCCCCCGTCCCCGTGTCAGGCTCTGGGGTCGATCTCGTGGAACATCCTCTGGGGGAGGCTGCGGCGCCGGGGGCGGGGAGACCCGGGGGGACAGGGGACCCCTCTGTGCACGAGCAGCGTTGGACTTCTCTGGGGGAATTGGGAGGGGGGGCTGGGGTGGAGTGACCTCCCCAGTGACCTCACACACCCCTGTGATGTCACACAGCCCCTGTAATGTCACACAGCTGCACTGTGATGTCACAGCCTGCTCTTTGAGGTCCCAGTCTGCTCTGTGATGTCACAAAATCTGCCCTGTGATGTCACAGACACCCTGTGATGTCACAACCAGCTCTATGATGTCACAGCTACCTTTGTGACGTTATGCAGCCTCGCTGTGATGTCATTGACTGCTCTGTGATTTCTCAGTCAGCTCTGTGATGGCACAACCCACTCTGTATTGTCTCAGCCTTCTCTGTGACATCACACAGCTGCTCTGTGATGTCACAGAGCCCTTTTCTATGATGGCAGAGTCTTCTCTGTGGCATCACAGCCCGTTCTGTGATGTCACACAGCCAGCCTGTAATGTCACAGCCGACTTTGTGACATCACAACCTCCTCTATGACATCACAACCTCCTCTGTGATGTCACAGCCTGCTCTGTGATGGCAGAACTCACTTAGCATGTCACACAGCACCTCTGTGGGCTCACAGACCCACCCTGTGATGTCACAACACCTTCAGTGATGGAACACAGCCACCCTATAATGTCACAGCACACTCTTTGACCTCACAGCTTGCTCTGCTCTCTGATGTCATACAGGCATGCTCTGACGTCACAGCCTGCTCTGTGATGTCACACAATAAACCAGGGATGTCACAGCCAACTATATGATGTCACAACCTGGTCTGTGATGTCACAGAATCACAGAATTGCTGGGTTGGAAGAGACCTTTATGGCCATCAAGTCCAACCCATGCCCTTACACCACCTCAGCTAAACCATGTCACTGAGTACCACGTCCAGTCTTTTTTTAAACACATCCCATGATGGTGACTCCACCACCTCCCTGGACAGACAATTCCAGGAATTTATCACCCTTTCCATCAAAAACTTTTTTCCTAATATCCAACCTAAATTTCCCTTGGTGCAGCTTAAGACACTGTCCTCTGGTCCTGTCAGTTGCTGTGAGGAGAGAGACCGACCCCCACCTGACTGCAACCACCTTTCAGGGAGTGTGGAGAGTGATAAGGTCACCTCTGAGTCTCCTCCAGGATAAATAACTCCAGCTCCCTCAGTCATTCCTCACAGGACTTGTGTTCCAGACCCCTTGTAATAGATAAGAAAAGTCTCTTTGTTCATCATTAAACAGGAACTCAGGCAAAGGAAGAGGTTTTTTGTGAATAACAGGAAACCCGAGGATATGCTGACTCCTTAAGTTGATTGTACAACTAGGGTCGGGAGGTGTGTAACCATCTACGGAAAGATTGTTACAGGGTCATAAACCCCCAGCGAGGAAGAGGAGGAGAGCCTTCATCCAGATGACCACCAGAGAGACGGCGGCGACCCCCTAGCAACTGGAGGCGCACGCGCAGAGTACTCCCGGAAAAGCCACAAACGTGGAAGAAGGGGGAGAATAAAGGACCGTGGGAAAAGGGAAGCGGTGTGAGCCTTGGCGGAGCACTGACTCCCCGGCTGCACCCAGCGCTGTTTGCTTGTCATTGCTTGCTGTAATCAATAAAAATCCTTTTATCAATCCCTAAAGGATCAGACAAATTATTTACTTTAACTTATAACACTCGTTCCCTGCTCTTGCTGCTGCCCCATCTTCAAAGCCTCTCCCTCGGGCTCTTCCTCCCGTGCAGAGCAGCTCTCCTGGACAGGGACGGCAGATGGCACAGCTGGGAAGCAAAGGGAGCACTGAGTCAGTATGGGGACGTTTTCCTTGGCAGCAGCTGCACTTCCATCAGGGAAGGGAAGATCTCAGAGCCTCCCCAGGAGGGTTAGAAAGAAAAAGCAGCCGAGCGGGCCAGGCTGTGGTGAGCGCAGCCGCGGCGGGACTGTCCCGCAGCCCCGGCAGCCCGGCACAGCCGGCACAGCTCCCGGGCCCTGCCGGCACAGCTGCCTTGCCCAAGGACAGCCCCTGTGCCGGCCGGGGCAGCTGCGCTGAGCAGCCCCAGCACGGGCAGGGCCCGCTGCTGCCCCGCCGGGCAGCGCCCACGGCCACAGCCCACGCCACCCTCAGCCCCACCCTGCCTCCCCGGCCCTGGGGCCTCACCCGGGCTCTCTCCAGCGTGGCAGCAGCAGGTCCCCGTTCCCTGCTCTTGCTGCTGGCCTTCTGCTTCTCCCTGCTGGCTCCCGTCAGTCTACGGCTGTCCTCGAGGTCTCCACTGCAGCTGTGGCAAAAGCAGAGGCTCTGCAACTGGTTCCAAGGCCTGGCAGAGCTGCAGTCCCGGAGCCCTCTGTGCTCCCTGCCGGCCCCCTCCATCCCCTCAGCCCCGCCATGCTCTCGGCAAACCCCCAGCCCCCTTCAGTTTCTTCAGCCCCTCACAGTCCTCTCAGCCCCTCAGTCCCTTCTGACCCATCCCGTCCCCCTAGACACGCCACCCCTCGGCCTGTGCCACTTCCCTGTCACCTCAGTGCCACCATCGCCCTCGGCTGCCCCACAGCCCTCAGCCCCAGCAGCACCTCAGGGTCACCGTCCCTTCAGCGTCACCGCCCCCTCAGCCCCCTCAGTCTCACCGTCCTTCAGCAGCTCCTCAGGGGACAGTGCCTGGGGCCACCGGCAGCTCCCACCGCTCCAGGGACACCCGGGGCTGGAACTGCTGCTCCGCCCGGCCCGGCCGCCAGCTCGGACCCAGCACAGGGAGAGGGGACACAGGGGGCACGGGGGAAAAGCAAGAGGTGAGGGAGGAAGCAGAGCAGGGGAAGAGGTTAAAAAGAGGCCTACACCTATACAGATATTAATCTAGGTAACTAAACCCCCATATATCAATATAAATATGCCTATCTACAAATATAACTATATTTATGTAAATGTAACTATACACATGTATAAAGGCAACTATGGACATCTACAACTATAACTGCATATCTAAAAATATAAATATATACACCTAAAACTAAAAATAAATTAACTAGACAAATCTCTTTCTATGTAGATGGATAAATATAACTACATAAATCTATAAAGACAACAACATATATCAATAAATAAAGCTATACACATCTATAAATATAACTAGAGACAGAGGAATTCTACCTGCTCAATGGTCACAGGCTCTCCCTCTGTCTCTTCCTGGCACACAGGGCAGCCCTCCTGGACAAGTTGTTCACATGGGATCTGGGAAGCAAAGGGAACACTGAGACAATACTGGCCCTTGTTCAAGCGCCCCGTGAGCACCAATTGTCCTTCTATCAGGGACATTAAAAGATGGCCTGAAAGGCAGACTCTCACTTGGCAATTCCAAGCCTGCTCTATAAAGAACAGGGATCCTTCCAAGTAATCAAAACGGAACTGTGTAAAGTATTTAAGTATCCTAATAAAGTCTCAGCACTCACAGTGCAAATGGCACCCACGAGAGCTTGAAACACAGACAGTCCCAGTGACAGAGAGACCACAGTCCTCACTGAAATGGCTGAAGGCTGCTGGGGGCTGAGGTATGAACCAGACTGGGACACCCAGCTTGGTGGCACAACTCCCACAAGGTCAGGTTTATTCCCTGCTCTCTTGCCACAGCAGAGGACTCAGTGCCCAAGCCTCTGGCGAAGCGTGGAGGGCAGGGCTCGGGCAGGTTGTGCATGTGCCTTTGAACTAAAGGCACCAGGAAGCACCAACCCTGCAGACAAGAGCTCAACTCTTCTCGTCTCCCTTCCTGCCAGAGGCAGGCTCAGAGCAGCCGTCTCACACCTCTCTAAACCAACGGGGGCTCTGTCCTTACCAGGCTCCTCGGGCTCTGGGGAACTGTTCTCGCAGCTCTCGGTGCCAGATGAAGTTTCCTCTGCTGCAGCCCGGTTCACAGGCTCCCCTCCTGAAGACTCAGGGGCAACATTCATATTGCCCTTGAAAGAACAATAGAAAAAAAAGAAAACTAAAGATCATTCAGTATTTTGCTGGAATCGCATCAAGGATACGGTTACTCTCCTTCTCCATGTAACAGCATTCAAAAGCTTTCAGCCCAGCCTCTTCCATTCCCCTCCAATGGGTTACCTGAGCAGAGGGAGACCTTTCAGGCAGGGATCTCCTGATCTCCCGGATCATTTGCTCTACGGCAAAGCCAAGATCCACTGGTGGCAATTGCTCTTCACCAGGTGCATTCCAGGCTGAGCCGGAGGCCGTCGATGCTGCACAACCTGCACTGCCAGGTGGAGCGCTGGGGGCTGAAGTGCCCGAGGTGGCTGCAAGAATCCAAAGACATTGGTCACACTCCACAATGTGGCTCTGGGACACTGATCTCTGTTGCTGCCTTGGATCAACCATCACAGGAAGCAGGCAGGAAAACCAGGCAGAGAATCTTTTGCCTTTCTAGGTGCCCCTTCTAAATAAGCTTGAGAATTTTGGGCCGAGAAGGACAGAGCCTTGTGGAAAAATACTTCAAGCAGTCACTTTTCATGACCTTTTGGGGAAAAGCAAGGCTACAACTCTTTTCCTACCTCGCGGGTCGTAGGCTGGGGGCTGCTGCTCCCTGTGGAGCTGCTGGAAGCTGCAGGGCTGGATCCTGAGCACCTCCCGGTCGATGGGAGGCAGCTGCCCCCCGTAGAGCTGCTGGAAGCAGCTGCGAGGCCCCTCCCGCCCGAGCGGCAGCAGCGGCTCCCCGTAGAAACCGAAGAAGCCGCAGGGCGGGATCCGTAGCAGCTCCCGCTGGGCGGGCGGCGGCCGCTCCCCATAGAGCTCCTGGAAGCGGCTCGGCCCCTCCCGCCGGGCCGGCACCGGCCGGTCCCTGTGCAGCAGGTGGAAGCCGCAGGGCGGGCGCCGGGCGAGCAGCGGCCGCTGCCCGGGGGGCGGCTGGAAGCGGCCAGGCCGGGGGCTGCGCAGCTCCCGCCCGTCCGGCAGCGTCCGCTCCCTGTGCAGCAGCAGGAAGCCGCTGGGCGGGCGCCCGGGCGGCAGCGGCGGCCGCTCCCTGGAGAGCGGCTGGAAGCGACTGCGCCCGTCCCGCCCGTGCGGCAGCGGCCGCGCCCCGGGGAGCTGCTGGGAGCCGCGGGGCGGGCGCCTGCGGCCCTCCCGCCCCGCCGCCGGCCGCTGCCTGTTGGCCGCGCTCCGGCGCCTGATGCGGAGCAGGAGGTCGGGGCGGTCGCGGCGAAAGCAGGGGTTGCCGTAGTGGAGCCAAGCCCCGGCATCGCCCGGCGCAGCTGAGCCAACCCGGCCCGGCACCCTGCGGAAGCCGTAGCGGTAGAGCTGGCGCACGAAGCTGCGGAACTGCGTGGCCCTGAAGGTGTGCGGGGCCGGGCCCCGGGCGTCGCCCGGGCTGAGCAGCTCCCGCTCGAAGAGGGAGCGGTGGATGAGCAGCCCCCGGGCCCGGCTGTCCCAGCGCACGGAGCGGACGCGGGGGCTGTTCGCCAGGCGCCACAGCTTGGCGGGGAAGGCGCTGGCTCTGAGCCCGGCGGGCAGCGGCAGCTCCGCCATGGCGCCGCTCGCCGGCTGTCGCCACAACGGCCCCGGCGCAACGGCCGCGGCTGCGCCGGCGGCGCGCGGCCTGAGGGGGGCGCTGCGCTCGGGCCCGCGCGCGCCCAGCCGCACTGGGCGGGGCCGTTCCTGGGCTGTTCTTGTCAGGTGCAGTTCAAAGGCTGCAGGCGCATTGAGGAAGACATTCTACCTATTTGCATCTCCAACCTTTGAAAAGCCCTTGTGTATGAAAAGCTCTGCATCAGCACTAAAAGCTGATCGCAGTGAGACCCAGACGAATTAGCCTCAAGAGCTGCTCTTTGTTCCCTGCTCAGGGCTTGTTCTCTGATTTTGTGTGTCTGCTCCTTCCAGTGCAGGAACACGGGGAAGAGAAATTAGGATGTAAAACAAAGAAGTGGGATCCACAGGCCTGCACCTTGGTAGGTATAATAGATCTGGGATGTCCCCACATTCCTGACAAACTTGATGGGCAAGGCACTGAGGTTACTTTTGTTGCCTTCCCTTCCCCTGCCTCCACCCTTCAGATGATCAGTTTTCTAGAAAGAGCTTTTTCTTTGTGTAGCATCTGGTGCCTCACAACCTCCAACATGACTTGTTTAGAACACGTGAATATTGCTCCTATCATCAAAACACTAGGAAAGAAGTATTTCAGGCCAATTTCGTAAGTATTTTTATCAAGGCTTTTATGTCCTTATCTCTACACACGAGCCCAGAAACATATTATAAAAAAAAATTAAAATTTTAGTCATGTCTTCAACAAAAATATTTTGCTTCAAAGCTCCAAACACCAAATCCTTCAACAAAACAGACCTCATCTAAAAGCAAAAATAGAAATGGAAAACTGTCAACCACCTAATAACTACTATTAAGCAAGTATTATTTCTGGTGGCTGTCTGAGGAGTTTCTCCCATGTCAAATGCAAAATACGGATTGCTCTGAATTAGTGCATCACCAACTGTGCCTTTTCCCAAAAGACTCAACTTACTGCTGCCCAACAAAGACATGCTATTTTCTCCTTCAGCCACTGCTCCAGCCTGATCCCCTGGGGACAAGAGATTGCTGTGGGTTTCTGTGGGAAGGGGAGTGGCACAGGCACATCAGTGCCTGCAGACTGTGGCAGAGGGGAGGATCTGCTGTGACAGAAGGTTCACAGGAGACTGGAGATGAGGTTTTTTCTTTCTTGTCTAAGACACTGAATTTAGAGAATGTTTTCATAAAGAATACTGTCACCGCTTTACTCTTTTTACCCCAATACTTACTAGTCCTGATAAATGTAAATTATTTCCATACATTCTGTTTCTCGGTGGTTTAATTAAAAGCACAGAGAAACTCAGTTCTTTCAGAAATGAGCTTGAAATAAGCTGTTACTTTAGAACAAACCCAACATTTTCATTGTTTCTAAGTGTTAAAATTATGTCCACCTAGGGAAACTCAGTCACTTCCAAAATGAGCTTGAAATAAGCTTTTGTTTTAAAACAAAACCAAGACTTTTTTCTTGCTAAGGGAGAACAGGAGTTTCCCAAACTCCTCCGTGGAACTAATACAAATTGTTTGAAGTATCCATTTCCTGCCAGGAGCAGAGGGATGCCAACCTGGGCAGAGTTCACACAAAGCTCATTTCAGTAGAAAGGTGATACAAGAGTGACTGGGGACGGACAGAGGGGCTTTGCAGCTCTGCTGGGGCTGCAAAGTTCAGGCTGCTGTTCACAGCTGTAAAAGGAACTCCTGCTGCTCTAGCCAAGGTTTTTGAAGATGCAGACAGTTGTCAGGGTCTGTCCGAAAATCCCTCATGTTTGCCTCACGACTGTCTCTAAGGACTGAGACCCCAGACCCTGAAAGTAGCTCTAGCCTGGCTGAGGTGGAAAGTCTGCCAAGCCTTAAGGAGTGGTATGCAATGCCATGGGAACTCAGTGCGAGAACAATGGACTGGTCATGGTGGACTGAGCCCTAATCAGTTCGTCCTGTACCTTCGGTCCTGTACTCTTGGTCCCGCACCGATGCGACGGTTGCGACTGGTTCCCAAAACAACGAGTCCACACCCACCATGTAGCCAGGAGAGCTGCCGCTTTGGCCAGATGCCACCCGCTTTGAGGAACCCTATAAAAGACTGAAGGAGTTTTGAGGACTTTGTCCGGACCCCACCTGGAGAAGACAGCCTATGAGCATCTCGTCAAGCTCCGAGGGCCTCGTCTCTTCAGACTGGTAGCTATAATCCCCTTCCCCTCTTTCTCTATCTTTCACTCTATCTCTTTATTTCTCTCCCACTATCGCAGTTGTTGGCACTAAATAAAAGTGCATTTTTGTTTAAGCAAAGTGTTGTGTCCCCTGCTGTGTCTTTTGTGCTTTGAGATCTCCAAAAAGAACCTATCAGGGACCCTGCATGCACTTGCGGACCCTGACATTAAATTGGCGTAGTCGGCAGGATCTTGGTAGACAGATTAAGGGTTGCGGGTTGTATGTAGTTTGTAACAGGGGAAGGACCCTCGCTTCAGCCGCACCTAGCACGCCACGTCCAGTGAGCGCTGTCTAGAAAGCAAAGGGGGCGACTGGAATTTCCCGCAAACTGCATACACCCAGGTGAAAAGCATCCCCTGTCTTCAGGATTTTTAAGAAGATCTCATTTGTACAAAAGATGGGACTGTGTTGTTTTATTTTTTGTGTGTGTTTTTGAGCTGTTTGATTCAGTTGAGGAGACAACTATTTGTAACTAAGGAGTACCTCCCAAGCAGTTTTGGTCCCCTCACCCACTCCAGGGAAGCGAAGGGAAACACAGTTTTAGCTGTGCTTGTGTGTAACTTAAGAGTACCTCCCTGAAAGTGGTTTTGGTCCCTTCACAAAATGAGTGATAACATCAATGACAAAACTAAAGCTGGATTTTATGCTTTGCTAGCTAAGCACAATGCCAAACCTTCTCCAGGAGGAGAGGAATGGGCACAAAGTAACTGGTTTAATTTGGATAATGTGGTTGATAGAGTATGTGCTTTACAACATGATACAAAATTCAAACTGGGCAAAAATAAAACCATCTTGTGCTCAGTTTTGGGAGCTTGTCTTATGGCAGCCGTAGAAACTCGCTTCAAGCGAAGAAGTGAGGAACATGCTATCATAGACTCCCTCCAAAATTTAGTAGAAGTCTTGCAGAAAGAATTAGAACATGAAAGGAGTATTAGAGAGGAGAGAGATAAACGGGTGAGTGAAGAAAAAGCAGTAATAGGCTCCCTACAAACCCTAGTAGAAGTTTTGCAGAAAGAATTAGAATATGAAAGAAGTCTGAGAGAGGAGAGACATAAAAATTTAAAACATGTAGAATCACCAAAAGAAGTAGAAGAGAAAGAAGAACACCACATTAAACACATATACCCCCAGAAAGAATTGGTACACATACAAAGTTGTGGAGAATCTTGTTGTTCCAATTTGAGACCTCTCATTAAAACAGAATACAATTTTATAAATGAAGAGGATTTTGATCCTCACATTACTACCAAAGAAATACCATACACTGCCACTGAATTAGCCAAAGTAAAGAAAGAATATTCACGTCTCCCTCAAGAATCAGAGACAGAATATGTGTTTAGAGTCTCACTCACTGGAGGAGATCAAATTAAATTAACAGAACAAGAAGCCAGTGGGTATTGGGGACATGGTGTCTTCCTAACAACAGGAGATAAATGTGACACATGGTCCCTGACACAGCGTGTGGCTTTTTGGACCAGGGGAATGAACCCCTTGGAAAGGGGAGACCCCATAGCTATAATTAGTACCCCTGACCAACTCCTAGAAAGTGTGCACAAAGCTGCTTGCCTGCAAATGATTCATGAAAATAAATTAATTCCTGGTTTTGAATCCCGGATGCAATTACCTGTGAAGCCCAAAATAATGACCCCTTTAATTCAAGGGCCTCCAGAATCACTCAAACCTACAGTGATTTTAATTCAAAAAACCACAGCAGCTGTATGTCCTGTAGGAAGACCAGATAGATTTCCTAGTAACCTGAACAACCCATTTGTTCCCCTGTATGACTTGTTGAGGAAAGGGGTAAAATGGGATTGGACTCCTTCTCAGGAAGAAGCATTGCAATTGCTGATTTTTGAAGCAACAGCTTATCAAGCACTTGGCACTGTCCATCCTACAGATCCTTTCCAGGTGGAATGGGGATTTGCCTCCTCAGGACTGTCAGTACACATGTGGCAGCAGTGTCCTGAGGGCCCGACAAGGCCTGTTGGTTTTTATTCTCGTGGTTTCAGAGACGCTGAGAAAAGATACACTACCTGGGAAAAGGGGCTGTTTGTGGTTAGTTTGGCTCTCATTGAAGTGGAAAAAATAGCACGTCAACAACCTATTGTGCTAAGGGGCCCCTTCAAGGTTATTAAGACAGTCACTAGTGGAACCCCCCCTCCTGACGGGGTGGCTCAGAGGGCCTCAGTTAGGAAGTGGTATGCTCAGGTTGAACATTACTGTAACTTTTTCTCAATGACAGAAGGAGATGTAAAAACTATAGCAATCCTAGAAACTGAGAGCTTGGATAGCAGCCATGACAAACCTGCCTCTGTAATCAAAGTAGCTCCTCCTTTCTCCCCTGAACAATCAGCAAGTTCTTGGTTCACTGACACCTCTGCTAAACGAGAGGGGAAGGTGTGGAGATACAGGGCAGCAGCCCCCCCACATTTCCTCTGGTGAACTAATTATTACTGAGGGAGAAAGCAGTGCTCAGGCTAGGGAGCTGACAGCTGTTTGTAGTGTTTTCCAACGTGAGGTACAGAATACCTCTCTTGTCTGTAACTACACTGACTCCTATGCTGTGTACCAGATAATCCTAACAATCCAGCACATTACCCTGGCCAACCTGTTCTGGTGGACCTCCCTTACTATAGGGCTAGTACCACTTGTGCTAAAACCCTCCCTGAATAAACATGCATGGACAGCTTCTGATGCTCTAAGAAAAGAGCACTGGATAAAAACACGCCGGATAATTCCATCATTCTAACCTTTTCTGCCTTATAGTGGCAGGATTCTGTTGTGTTTACTTTTACAGAAGAACTCCGAGGGACATGAAGACCACCTAATCCATGATAAAACTGGTGATACTTTTCTGCATCCTACCACAACCCCATGGCCAGAAACCAGCTGAGTGGCCATGGTCTGAAATAATTGTGGTAGCATGCTGAAAAGGTGAAAGGATCTCTTTAAGCACAAAAAGGTTTGTACGCACCCAAGCGTACAGGGTTATTGGCACAATTTCACATTAACACAAACTGTAGAAGTAATTTGGTTTTGGTCCAAAAATACTGAAGTGCTTTCTTTTAAGTTTAAATACTGGGGAGGACTTGATGTTAATGTTGTGACACCTACCACCCAACCACCGGTTACGCTCACCCCGAAAATCTTGGAAATCGGACCATATGTAATAAAGAAAACTGGCCAACAACAAATATTGTTCAATCCGGCATGGTCTCTTAAACAAGTTAAATTACTGATGCAGAACAATGTTTCAGATTAAATTACTGATGCAGAACAATGTTTCAGAAATTCAGCCAAACTGTTCACCCTTTTTGCAAACTTAGTTTCAAGGGTGGACCACCTGGCTGCGAAAATGGAACCCTTCCAAGAAACGGATGGCAAGAGACATAACCGGTGTTGTGGGAACAGGATTGGGAATCCTAAATAGTATTGATTCAGAAGTATTGATGAATAAACTGGTTGCCACCACAAGAGACTTGACAAAATTACAACAACCCTTGCAGTCCTCTTTATCCGCCCTGGGAACACAACAGTGGTTGTTATCAAACATATTACCAAATTGGGAAAAGGTAAATGTGAATGATCACAAATTAATAATTGATGCACTTAGTGTTGCACAAAACAACATTTCCCTGGCCCTTAGCTGCATCCAGGCACAGCTCTGGATGCAGACAGTTGTTGCCTCAATTATAAGAGAAGGTGAAGAAGGCATTTTCCCTACTGAAATTCAAAAAAGAATTTGGGACAATGCAAATGATTTTGAAAAGGAATTCCAATCCTGGTGGAACTTGGTGAACTTCACTTACAGCCCAAGTACAAACACAGCCACAGTTTTTGTGTTAACGATATCTAATGCTTCAGTGCATTTGATTTTCCCTATCATTGCATTAGGACTGAATCATGATGGAGCTATTCTCTATCCTTCCGAGCATAGAGAATGGGCCCGTCAAATTGGTAAGAAATGGCAAACTGTAAATTTAGAATCTTGTATTGTCCGGGAGCAACAAGGTTTTATTTGTGAAAGCAATGCAATTATAGCTCAATATATTTGTTTGGACACAGAGCAGAATATTTGCCATTTTGAAGTTCACCCTGATGAGACTCCTAAAACAGCAAATTAATAAGAGTTGTTCATTGTTTGTTTTGAATAGTATTGTTTGTTTTAATTATATTATACTGTGATTAAGTTTTTGTTTGGAGATTTTTGTTTAAGAGATTTTTAAAAGAATTTTGTGATTTGTTTTGATTGTTTTCGAAGAAATTGTTTCAATTATAAGAAAAATTGTTATAATCAATATTTATCATTATTTCCTATTCAATCTTTTCTTAATCCCTGTCCTTGTTTCTTTTACTTTTTCCCCCTTTCTCTTCGATATCTTTTTCTGTTTCTGTTTTTCTGGGATATATGCTGCCAGACACTGATGAGTTGAGCCCTGAAGACTTTGTGACAACGCTGCACACCTTGCTGATGGAGTACTCTCGTCGCCAGTCGTGAGTCACGGGGTGGTGTCAGGGTCTGTCCGAAAATCCCTCATGTTTGCCTCACGACTGCCTCCAAGGACTGAGACCCTAGACCCTGAAAAGTAGCTCTAGCCTGGCTGAGGTGGAAAGTCTGCCAAGCCTTAAGGAGTGGTATGCGATGCCATGGGAACTCAGTGCGAGAACAATGGACTGGTCATGGTGGACTGAGCCCTAATCAGTTCGTCCTGTACCTTCGGTCCTGTACTCTTGGTCCTGCACTGACGCGATGGTTACAACTGGTTCCCAAAACAACGAGTCCACACCCACCGTGTAGCCAGGAGAGCTGCCGCTTTGGCCAGATGCCACCCGCTTTGAGGAACCTTATAAAAGACTGAAGGAGTTTTGAGGACTTTGTCCGGACCCCACCTGGAGAAGACAGTCTATGAGCATCTCGTCAAGCTCCGAGGGCCTCGTCTCTTCAGACTGGTAGCTATAATCCCCTTCCCCTCTTTCTCTATCTTTCACTCTATCTCTTTATTTCTCTCCCACTATCGCAGTTGTTGGCACTAAATAAAAGTGCATTTTTGTTTAAGCAAAGTGTTGTGTCCCCTGCTGTGTCTTTTGTGCTTTGAGATCTCCAAAAAGAACCTATCAGGGACCCTGCATGCATTTGCGGACCCTGACAGTTGCCATGGAAACTGACCATAGCAACAGGGGGCTGGTGATGGTTGCCATGGAAACTGACCATAGCAACAGGGGCTGGTGATGGTTGCCATGGAAACTGACCACAGCAACAGGGGTTCCTGGTGATGATTGCCTGCTAAGGATCAGATTTGTCACAGGCCCTCAGAGGGGTTCCATGGGGAATTTCCAAGAGTCTCCAGGCTGTTCAAGAGCTGGAATGTCACAGGCAGAGGCAGGGGCTCCATGTAGACCTCCCAGGGGTTTCTGGGGATGGGAAAGAGCCGTGTGGTCAGCGGCAGTCACAGCCATCCCATGGTGACATCCCAGGGGTCCTTTGGCTGCAAAGGCACCGATCTGTCACAGGCACTCACGGGGGCTCCACGGTGACATCCCAGGAGTCCCCAGGCTGCCAAAGAGTCAGGATGTCACAGACACTCACAGGGGTTCCTGTCATGGGCAGAGTGGGAGCTTCAGGCAAAAGCTTTATTTCCTTTCTGGAGAAATTCCTGCTGAGTCATGAGGTGGAGAAATGACACCCAACAGCCACCATGGATCCTCAAATCCCTGCAGGACCCCTAGACTTCTAGAATTCCTTCTAATAGAAGAGACTGGCAGTGGCTGGATCCCATCCCGACCCTGCAGATTGGACAGGTGGAATTAAACCTTAATGCAATTTGTCCCAAAAGATTAACGATGGAATACCAGATAAATCTGTTTAAATACAGCTATGATTGATGCTGATCATTATTAGATAAAACGGTCTATTTACAACACAGAATAAAATTTTAAAAATAGTTATTTACTCCTCAATATAGAAGCTATACCAATTATAGACTATTCTGCTCTAGGAAGCAATTTTGACGT
Organism: Anomalospiza imberbis; assembly: GCF_031753505.1. Lineage (NCBI taxonomy): Eukaryota > Metazoa > Chordata > Aves > Passeriformes > Viduidae > Anomalospiza > Anomalospiza imberbis. Next base: position 709,300 of record NC_089719.1, on the reverse strand, counting down.
CACCGGGGCCTTGCTGGAGTGGTTTGAGCCCACCGGAGGCAGAGCCTCCTGCTCCAGCAGGAACTGCCTTTCCTGTGCCAGGAGCAGGGCAGGTCCCGCTGCAGGAAAAGCCCCAGGCCAGCCCCAGCACAGGGAAGGCCTCGGGCACAAGGGCAGAGTGCCGTGCTGGGAGCTGTGCCAAGGAGAGCCTGAGGCACCAAAGGCGCCTTGGCAGCAGCAGCTGCTTGCAGGGCATGGCCAGAAGCCTCCCTTGGCAACCTGGCCTGGTGGCCAGCACTGCGGTGTCACTGTTGAGTAAGAAATGTCACAGGCTCATCAGAAGGCTGATTGGCATCATGTGCCATATGTTTGGAACTACTCCTTTTTATATGCTGTTCCGATCCAGGTAGATAAAGTCCCAGTGGCACATATCAGAGGTTTGTTAGGGAAGACAGTGTGGATCAATTCTGCCTCGAGTACAGACAAACCCATTTGTGGGATTGTCTTTGCTCAGGGACCAGGTTGTACATGGTGAATAATGCAGAAATATGGAAGAACACAATGTGTACCTCAGGGAGATCTGATTGTGGGGTGAGCCTCATATGCAAATATCACTGTTTGTTGGATGTTACTGCCACTGTACATTAAACCACACAGGCATGTGACAGAAGGAAATGTGTAAGTGTCGAAGGTTTGTGCAAGTGATACAGAAGGAAATGTGTGTCAAAGGTTTGAGCAAGTGAGATGGAAGGAAATGTGTCTGAGTAAGTGAAAGATGGAAGTTTTTACCTGATGAAGTTTTTACATGACGTTTGGTAATATGTTGACGATTCGAAGATAAGGAGTGGAATGTCCTCGGGTGACGTTAGGGTGCTTGCATCCCCAATCGTGTGTTCTGTTTATGCTTGATGTTATGTTCTGTGCCTTCGGGACTGGCTCCGAAAAGTGAAGGTTTGTTTTGTCTTGTTATCAGCCAGCTCACCTCTCCCCAAAGTCTGTGTCTAGGAGAGGCTAGGGCTTGCTGGCTTTCTTGCTTGCTTGCTGGCTTGCTTGCTTTCACTTTGCTCTTGCTCCTGCTTTTTGCTTTTGTCCTTGCTTTTGCTTATTAGTTAGTTTAGCTAGGCAATCCAATTTTTTCCCTGGACTGTTTTTTTTTCTTTCCCTTTCCTGAATACCATTTCAACCTGCTCAGGATTGGGACCTGGGAAACACCAAGACACACCGAGAGCCAGCATTTTGTGACCTGCAGCAGCCATCCCCAGCACCGGAGACCAATAACAGGGCAACCACTCCCAGCAGAGACTTTCTGAATTTGTCACCTCTTCAGAGCGTAGAAAGACTTTTTGTCATCTGGTGTTGTTCATTTTTTGTGCTGGGGAGTGCTTTGCCTGCTCAATAAACAGGTTGTTTCCACTACTCTCTGAGGAAATTCTTCCCGAGCCAGGTGAGCAAGGGGCTGTGGGGGTTTGCTTTCTGGGGGCTCCTTCTGGAGGTTTTCTCCCAAATTTGCCCAAAACCAGGACACATTACTACATCAGCGGGCTGTTCATTGGTGAGATCCAGCAGGGCCCTGTTCAGCCTGTCCTCAGCAAACTGACTGGCCATGAGCCACGGGTGGATGTACCTCACCATGGCAGGCACCTGGAGAAGGCAGGGGAGACTTGGAAAGCTGCCAGAGGGAGGAATGTCCCCAGCTTCCCCAGAGAAGTGCTTCCCTTGCCACCACACTGCCATGGCCTCAAAGGCTTCCAGTGACCAGCAAGCATGGCTTGGGAGGCCAAGCAATTCCTGGGAGGATGAAATCCTGGCCACAGGCTGCTTACTTGCTTTGGATTGCAAAACCCCTCCTCTACGAGCATATCCAGCAGGGCAGCACAGGTCTCCTGTGCTGGGCCAGCTCCAGGGCCTTCTTCCTTTTCCTCTACCCAGGACAGCTGGGGCACTCTCGTGGGTCTCTGCTCCATGTCAATGACTGGATTTGTGGCTACTTGCAGGAGAGATGCCTCGGAAAAGCTCCGAGTCAGCAAGGCCTGCAGTCGTGCCTGGAAGGCACCTTCAAGAGAGAAGCCTCAGGAAGGCGACAGGACAGCAAGTCCTGCACTCTGGTCTCGAGGGCTCCTGCCACAAGGACAGGAGACTCCTGTCAAGGATTGTGGTCTGGCCTCGAGGGCACCGGTGGCAGGGATGGGAGATGCCTCCAGGGCACCAAGTCCCAAGGTCTGCCCTCAAGGACACCTGCAGGAGAGAAGCCTCGGAAAGGCCATGGGTCACCAAGTCCTGTGGTCTGGCCTCGAGGTCAGCCACAGGAATAACACCTCAGAAAAGCTCTGCGTCAGACACGAACGAGTGCGCTGTGCGGGGGCTCCTCACGGCACCACTCTGTCCCGTCCTGTGCCGTCGCGTGCTCCGAGCACTGTGGCGTGGTCTTGTCACCGCCAGCTCCTATGTCACCCTGTGTCACAAAGGGCCCTTGGATACGCTGTCCCGTTCCATGCCACGGTGACCGTGCTGCCCCGTGTCACAAAGGGCCCCTGCACACACTGCCCCCTGCCCTGGGGCTGCCCCCAGCCCACCCAAAGTGGCTCAGGTTTGAAGGAATCCCTCACCCCAAGTGTCTAAGACAGCCCAACAGGATCTTTAGGAATGGCTGAAACTATCAGCAAACGCTGCCCTGCTCTGCAGGCTTGGGGCAGCAGAAGGAGCCCCCAGGGCTGCCGACGCAGCCGCGCTGGGAAGGGCACGGGGCCTTCCACAGAAGCTGGCATGGCCTCTTGGGACACGTCCCGGCTGGTGGCCATCCTAAACCCGTGGGTGTGACACAGACAAGGAACGTGTGGGCCATGGCACGAATGCTGCTCTGACCCCTGGGGCCTGGGGAGCGCTGACATCAGCAGGTGTGGCACAGTCCCTGCCCAAGCAGACCTGCCACCCCCCGAGCCCTGGCAGCACCGGTGCCCGTCTCCTGCCCCAGAGACCTGTGCCCGTGGGGGGCTTCTGTGCCAGAGGGAGCCAAAGCCCACGTGCATTGGGGGCTGCGCTCCTGCCTGCAGGGGCTGTTGGCAGGAGCACCTGGAGCAACTGCTGGCAACACTTGGTCTCTGTCAGAAGCTCTTACTCCACGATGAAATTATTTTCTCATTGAAGTTTCTGCCTTCAGCACAAAAACACCTTAGCGGCGAAGGCACAGAAGAGTCTCGCAAGTAAGAATCCTCAATTCAGGAAAGCTTTACTTCCCATTGCTCGACTCAAGTAGTTCCAGAAAGTTGCAAACTTCCCAAATGAATTGGGATGGCCTGAGGAGGTGAAGAGTTGGAATTTTGCTTCCAATCTCAAAGCAGCAACTCATTTGCCTTAACCTCATCCACTGAGGGCCACTTTACAGAACATAACACTACACAAAAAAAGGGAAAAAACAAGGGCCATTCTTTGGTTTTCTATGTAGGGATGATAATATCCTAATTCTCTAAAGAAATAAAAGCTCTCAAGAAATCAAAGTCCACTCAGTGGTAGAAAAGTAGCTCACAGAATTGAGTAGATGGCAAAAGGGCTAATCCTCCCCCTGGTACAGAGATCTGAGTGGCCAGTAAAGTACAGCTCTCCCCTCTTGTTCCCTGCAGGAGAATCAGGACCATGAGGAGGAAAAGTCACATATATTCCTTCTGCCCTCCATAACCAAAGCTGTGCCAAAGCACAGATGCTGCCTTCAAACTGACTCAAATTCCAGCCTAGACCTCTCACCTTCCAGACAACTCCTTCTCCAACACCCCACCAGCACCAAGCCCCCCAAACTCTTGCACAGAAGCCCTCAACACCCCGCCAGGAGCCCCAGCTGTCCCCGTCCCTCCGCAGAGCTTTCCCACCATCCAGCAGACACCCTGGTTCCCTGCAGGTGCCGTGGGATGGCACTCAGGAGGATCTGCTCCAAGGCCTTCCCCTGGAGCACGCTCAGGCTGCCAGGCCTATGGATCCTGGATCATCCTTCCCACCGAGCCTTCCTGTGCACGGCTGCTCCATTTGCACCTTTGCCCTCAGCTCGGACTTCTCCACTTCACCAGGAGTGCTGGGAAAGGATGGAGAGCAGCCTGGCAAGCTCTTTCTCCAGCTCTCTCTTTACCCTCGGGGAGGTAGAACATTCCACAGGAAAGCAACTGGTGCCACAAGGAGCGGGTGGCCTCAGGCACCTTTGGGGATGGAACAAGGCCTTGGTTTGACATAAGTAAGCACAAGCAATTCACATGAGTAAACAAGTAATTAGCACAGACATGCCTAAGTACTTAGCACCAGTTAGCATAACAAAAACCTGGCAGGCCTAACTTGACATGAGAGTGACCTGACAAAAAGCTTTAGACACAGTCTACCAGAAGAACTAAGGGCAAGTGTGGAATCAGCCCTGTGCAGGGAAGCCCTGAGGAAGACTTTGTGCTGCTTTGGGGCATCCAGACCGCTCCTGGCCAGGGCCTGGATATCAGCTTCAAGTATGGGAATCTGACAGAATGCATTTCCAACCGCCTGCCTATGGAATCACCTCAGCAGTGTAAAGATGGATGGTGATTTTGATACAACTCCTACGTCAACCCACTGAAATTTATACATGGTGGAGAAACATTTTAGTGGGTGCAGACCCTTGACCTCCTGCCAGGTCAATAAAAGGGCTTTTGGCTGGCAATGCATTTGTCTGCCGATTTCTTTGAATGAGGGAGACCCCTCAGGACTGCTGTATCCTGAGGGAACACCGTTGGCCTTGGCCTGTAGGCACCTGCACAAGCTTAAAATCAGCTGCCTCAGCTTCCAGGACCTCTCTTGGCCAGCATCCTGACGTGGATGCAGGACAGCTGTGAGGCACTGCTGGGACCCAGCGGGACAGGACCGGCTGTCTCGTGTCCACGTAGCACCCCTCACACAGCCAGGGCCATCCCGAAGCCAGACAAACACTCACGTGTCAGCACAGGGGAGCAAGGAGCACTGGGCTGCTCTCAGGGTATCTCAAAGTTCGAGAATCCACCACAGCACTGGTAAATTTTTGGGGGGACCAAGGACTTTGAGTATCAAAAGGGAAACTCCAAATTGTAGGGAGGGAAGTAAAATGCCTGGGACATGTGATTTGTCAAGGGACCTGGCGGCTGAACCCTGAGAGAATTGCAGGGATAGCCTCACTCCCATGACCAAAAACTAAGAGAGAGAAGTCAGAAGGTTTTTAGGCCTGTTGGGATATCTTAGGTTATGGATTGAAGGATACACGCAGGCCATCAGGTTCTTGTTTGAAAAGTTAGTAGAAGAAGAGATTAGGTGGGAAGAAGACAACAAGCAAATTTTGAAGCTTTAAAGTAAAAATTAGTCAGTGCAGCAGCACTGAGTCTTCCTGCCTTAGACAAACCCTTCTATCTGTTTGTGGATATAGAAAAAGGGGCAGCACATGGAGGGTTAGCCCAGGACTGGGGAGAATCCAGGAAACCAGTGGCCTGTTTATCAAAACTGCAAGACCCTGTCAGCTGGGGGTGGCCAACCTGCATTCAGGTGGTGGCGGCGAGCGCCCCACTCATAGAAGAAAGCAAAAAATTAACCTTTGGAGGAAAATTGAAAATATATACCCCACACTCAGTAAGGAGTATCCTCGGCTAAAAGGCTGAGAAATGGCTCACTGATCCCCAAGTACTAAAATATGAAGCCATCTTAATAGATAATGGTTTAGAGCTAGTCGTGAGTAACCAACTCAACCCTGCCCAGTTTTAGATGGAAAACCAGGTGAGGAATTTATACATAATTGCCTAGAGGTTATAAACTATCAAACTAAAGTAAGAGAGAACCTAACGGATCAACCACTCCACAGTGGGAAACGATTGTACATCGATGGATTTTCACGGGTAATCCAGGGCACAGGGTATTGGGGTAGGCTATATCAGATGAGGAGTTAGTGACCCTAGAAAAAGGAAAGTTACCTTCCAACTGGTCAGCCCAAGCATGTGAGTTGTATGCCCTAAAGTGAGCTCTGGAAATATGAACACAGAAAAGAGAAACAATATATACAGACTCAAAATATGCTTTTGGAGTAGTGCATACCTTTGGAAAAAATTGGGAAGAGAGTGGGCTATTAAATTCAAGGGGAAAGGAACTGATTCACTAAAAACTTCTTTTAGAAGTGTTAGAAACCTTACAATTGCCAGAAGAAGTGGCAGCAGTATATGTTAAAGGACATAAAAAAGGGGTGACTCAAGAAGCACGAGGGAACCATTTAGCAGATTTAGATGCTAAGAATTCAGCCAAATCAGGGGCAGGAAAACTAATGATAGCATTAACCCCTATGAGAGAAATGGAAGAAGTCCCTGTATTCAGTGAGACAGAAGAGAAAGAATTCCTCAAAACAGGAGCCAAGAAAGATAACAAAGGGAAGTGGAGATCAGCAGATGGGAGGCAAATGTTGAATAAACCCCTTGCCAGGAAAATGCTAGAAGGCAAACATGGGACAACACACTGCGGTACACAAGCGCTAAGTGATCAATTTCTAAGGGACTGGGGCTGCATAGGAATTTTTGGGATAGCTAAGCAGGTAATTGAAAGGTGTGTGATATGCCAACAAGTAAATGAGAAGGTCATGAGGAAAACACCCAGAGGACGGCAAGAACTAGCCTTACAGCCCTTTCAAAACATCCAAGTAGACTTTACCAAGCTTCCCCAGGTACAACGATGGAAGTTTCTACTAGTGATAGTAGGTGACCTGACTCATTGGGTAGAGGCGGTACCCACGGTTAAAGCCAATGCCAATGTTGTGAGTAAAACACTTCTAGAATCAATCATTCCCCAATATGGGATGGTGAAGAGGATTGATTCAGACCAGGGAACTCATTTCGCCTCTATAATATTGCAAAAAGTTGTTCAAACCCTGGGAGTAAATGGGGCTTACACACTCCATGGCATCCACAGAGTTCTGGTCACACTGAGGGGATGAATCAAACTCTTAAAAGAGCTCTAGTTAAGCTGATGATGGAAACCCAGATGTCATAGATAAAATGTCTCCCTTTAGCCTTGTCAAGATTTAGAACCCAACCCCAGTCAGATCTGGGGGGCTCACCCTATGAAATGACGTTTGGGTTACCCTTTTTGACCTCACCCCAGAGGGTTGCCATCTATGAGGAAGGGGAAGCCAATGCCAAGAAATATGTTATGTCTATAGCAGAAACCTTTGAAGGGCTAAGACATAAAGGGGCAATTCCTCAAGCAGCCACCCTGGATTTCAGAATCCATAATATTAATTCTAGGAATTGGATCAAGTAATGATCAAGTCATGGAGAGATCAGCATTTAACTCCTCAGTGGGAAGGTCCCTTTCAGGTACTGCTCACCACCAAATCGGCCGTGTGAACTGCAGAGTGGGGATGGACTCATGCCAACAGATGGACTCATGCCCACAGAGTTACAGGCCCAGCAGGAAAAAACCAATGAGTGGACTGTAACATCCAGGCCAGGGGAAATGAGATTGACTCAATTAGAGACCGAGAGGCAACCAGAAAGACATCAAACCCAAAAAGTAGAGTCAAGCTTCCACCAACCAGTTTGAGAACTGTCTTCCTGTTTTAATGGGTGAGAATTACCAGCACCTGTTGAGGGGAAGTACACAAGGGACCATAAGAGGTAATGGGGCAGCATCCTTAAGAAGTAAGACAAGGAATAGAGGGCAAGACCGGGTTGACCCCTTTGTTTGCTACCAAGAAGACTCCATAGCCCTGCTGTGGGTAGCAACCTCGTAGGAATGGCAAGGTAGGGACAAAAGGCCATATCGGACCACTGTCATTCCCCAACTGTCTTTGAATACAAAAGGGACTGGAGGAAAAGACCGAGCTGGCCTCTGGACCCCTAAGATACACTGACTATGGGTAACAACCACATAGGCATGATAGATGGGAGTCAAAGCCATCCTGGACCTCTGTTAGGCCCTTTTGTCCATTCCAAATAAGTGTGTCTAAGGAAAACCTGAGATTTTTCTCCTGTTCCCACTGTCCTTGCCCACATCAACAGATGCTAGTATGACTCTTTCAAGAGAGAGAGAATTTTTTTTACTTAATAGTTCCAGCAAAATGACTTGTAAAAACAGAAAACGGGGAATTTGTTATAGATGAGTAATCCTATGGTTGACTCTCACAATTAAGGGGTGAATATTAAGTAGATGTTAAGAGAAGTTGTGTAGGTGGATAGTTCTCTTTCCCTTCCCCCTTGCATTGTTATCATGGGATGCCCTCAGTAGTCAGGGCATTTGGGAGGGTCGGCTTGTTGCTATGGCAGCGCCTGAGCTCCAATCAAGCTGTAAGAAAGTGATCTCCACCACTGGACAGCGAAGGAGGAGTGGATTGACAAGACTTTGGGAGGGGCTGGAGCTATAAAAGACAGAACATCCATTTTGTAGATGAGCACATGGTGACTGAATCCTTTGCTCCTGGTGCTGTATTCTTTACTTTATTCACTTGTCTGTTGTATTTCGATAAGGTCTTAATGAAACCATTTAAATTATTGAAAGTGAAAATTGTTTCTCACATGGGGTTGGGGAATGTGGGGCAAGGTTGTCCACACTGGCTCAGACCTCAAGGTAAAACTTCTCTGACCTGGGCACACCTCCTTAGGAGAGGCCCTACATCAATATCAATCACAGAATGCTGCAATCAGCTCTTCTCTAAAGAGAGCAGTAATAAAGACACTCTTTAAATAAGAATACATATTTTTAGCAGCTCGTTAAAATACTTCTCCATAACTGTGAAAGGAAACCTTCTTAATGAACTGCATTAGAGCAAAGGGAAATCGACCCACAACCATGGTTTTGTGAGGACTGGTTTGATCCTAATGAGCCCCGTGGTGCGTTTGGAGCTGAGCCCTGGAACCTCAGGCCCTGAGAGGAGATAGCACAAACCTTTCCAGGAGTCAAAGTCAGAAAAAAAACCCCAAAGTTTCTTGAGCCATTAATGGGCGCCACTGAGGTCCATCTCCAATGCAGGCTCCTCATGGACTCCTTGGAGGAGAGAATTGGAGGACAGGATTGCACAAAAACCTCTCAGAGACTCAGAGTGAAAAGGACAATCCAAAGTACCTTAAACTCCTGGAGTATCTCAAAGCATCAATGAGCCCCACTGAGTGTCAGTACAAAGCTCTCAGGGGGCTAATTAAAACAGATAATTTCAGGCTGTGACTGCACAATCTTTCTCACAGAATCTGTCTCAAAAGGGAAACAGAAAGTACCTTAAAAGAACTGAAGTGCCTTGCAGCATTAATGAGCCCCACTGAGTGCTGTTCCTGACAAAGCCTCTCCAGGGACTAATTACAGCAGATAATTGGAGGCCATGATTGCACAAAGCTCTCAGAGACTCCAAGGCAAAAGCAAAAGCCAAAGTGCTTTGAAAAAACTGTAGTCCCTAGGAGGATGAAGGAGCCCCCAGGGCCATTCCTGAGCAAGGCCCCCCAGGGACTCCTTCCAGCAGATCCTTGAGGCCACTGGGATGTGGGCTAGGGGGGGATGCTGAGGGCAGGACAAGGGGCTGACAGTGCCCAGCCTGGCTGGGGCTGTGCCAGGAGGCCCCAGTGCCTCAGCACAAGGTGTCTCCTGACAGCCCTTGGTGGCACAGACCCTGCTGTGCCCCAGGGCACCAAGACTTGGCTTCTCTTTGTCCCCACCTGTCATCAGTGCCTCCAGTTCTCTGCTCTGCCTGGGGCCTGGGGACACTTTCTCAGTCGTGTACCTCAGTGGGACCCATTAAAAGTCAAAGAAACTTTGGAGTTGGATTCTGACTTGGAGCTCTGGAGAGGTTTCTGCAGCTCCCTCTCAGGGCCTGATGTTCAGGGCCTGAGCACAAAGCCCCAGAGGGTCATTAAAGTCCTTGTGCTGTGTCTGTGCTGCTGAGCTGGGCCGGGCTCCTGGCCCAGAGGGTGATCCTGGTAACCAAGGAGAGCTTCAAAAGCACATTTCTCTGGATGAGCAGCTCTTCTCCCAGCCCAGCAGGACTGGGGCACTGCCTACAGCCAGCCCGGGCACAGCACAGAGGCACAGAGAGCTTCCATCAGTCAGGGCTGGGAAGGTGCTGAGAAGTGCCTGGGGCAGAATCCCTGGCAGCCCTTGGCACAGGAACCTCTGGCTGCAGGACAATGCAGCTGCAGCTCCTGGAGTGATCTCCTACAGCTGGAACATCCCAATGCCCACAGACCCTGTGAGTACATTCTCTGATCATCTCTTGTGCAGAGCAGCCTGGGGGGCCCAGGGCTGTCCTGCAGAGCAGGGTCCTGCAGCCCAGGGCGTTGTGCTGGGCCAGGGACTCTGCTGCCTGCCAGGGACAGCTCTCAGCCGGCCCGGGGAGCTGCTCCCAGCGCTGGAGGACAAGATGGGGGTGGAAGGAGACAGCTGGTAGGGCTTGGAAGTGTTCTTCATGTGTGGTGAGGATGCTGCATTGTGCAGGACTGCTCCCAGCATGGCATTTAACTGCAGAACATTTCCAAGTATATTATATGGGAGCTCAGCAAGGCAGGGGCTGCAAAAAAGGGGAAATCCTGCTTTTTTAATCTACTGATCTGTGTGGATTGGATGGGAAATTGCACATAGATATTCATCACTCAGTTCAGGCTGAGAAACATAAACAAGTTTTCTCTCAGGAGTCAATAAACCAGGCAGTGACAGAAATCAGCACAGGGCCCCTCACAGGCAGCATCAGTGCTGCTTTTCCAGCCTCCTCAGGGTTGCTCTGACATTGCCATCAGAGCCTGCAGAGCCAGAGCTGCCCCTGGGCAGTGCCTGAGCTGGGGGGGTCTGCAGGGCAGAGCTGAGCCCCCAGGGCTGGGCTGGGCTCTGGCAGCACTGGCAGTGCCCAGCCCTGGGCACAGGGAAGCAGCTGCTGGCAGGGACAGCTCCAGGCAGCAGAGCCCTGGGCAGGCAGGGGTGGGGAAAGTGTCCCCAAGCTGTGCTGGGATACTTAAATTCCTTTCCAAACCCAACTATTCCATGATTACTTTCCTTACAGATCCCCATGTGCAGCCACAGCCAATGTCCAACAGCAGCTCCATCAGCCACTTCCTCCTGCTGGCACTGGCAGACACGCGGCAGCTGCAGCTCCTGCACTTCTGCCTCTTCCTGGGCATCTCCCTGGCTGCCCTCCTGGGCAACGGCCTCATCATCAGCGCCGTAGCCTGCGGCCACCACCTGCACACGCCCATGTTCTTCTTCCTGCTCAACCTGGCCCTCAGCGACCTGGGCTCCATCTGCACCACTGTCCCCAAAGCCATGCACAATTCCCTCTGGGACACCAGCACCATCTCCTACTCAGGATGTGTTGCTCAGCTCTTTTTTTTTGCCTTCTTCATCTCAGCAGAGCTTTCCCTCCTGACCATCATGTGCTACGACCGCTACGTGTCCATCTGCAAACCCCTGCACTACGGGACCCTCCTGGGCAGCAGAGCTTGTGCCCACATGGCAGCAGCTGCCTGGGCCAGTGCCTTTCTCTATTCACTGCTGCACACGGCCAATACATTTTCCCTGCCCCTGTGCCATGGCAATGTCCTGGGCCAGTTCTTCTGTGAAATCCCACACATCCTCAAGCTCTCCTGCTCCAAATCCAATCTTAGGGAACTTGGGCTCATTGCTGTTAGTGTGTGTGCAGCATTTGGCTGTTTTGTGTTCATTGTTTTCTCCTATGTGCAGATCTTCAGGGCTGTGCTGAGGATCCCCTCTGAGCAGGGACGGCACAAAGCCTTTTCCACCTGCCTCCCTCACCTGGCCGTGGTCTCTCTGTTCCTCAGCACTGCAGTGTTTGCCTACCTGAAGCCCCCCTCCATGTCCTCCCCATCCCTGGATCTGGCCTTGTCCGTTCTGTACTCGGTGGTGCCTCCAGCCCTGAACCCCCTCATCTACAGCCTGAGGAACCAGGAGCTCAAGGCTGCAGTGTGGACACTGATGACTGGATGCTTTCAGGGACATTAAACTGCTGGCCAATTTCTGCAAATCACTTGTAATAAAAGTAATTTTTGATACTTCTTGTTGGCTTGGTAGTGGGTGTGTTTTTTTACTTTGCCTTATTTTTTAAAATTGACCACAAGGAAATGCCATTGATTTTGCCATTTCTCCTTTTGTTTCTTTACACCACCCCGTGTCCACAGACTGTGCCGATGAGGGGTTGTGCTCATGGTGGCTTTAAAGGAATTCAAGAATATCCCAGCAAAGTTTTCTGCAGAGATGCCCTTTTGTTGCCTTCTCTGGAGCTGCAGCAGCAATGTCTGTGTGCAGAGCTGGGGCAGATCACTGCTGGCAGAGCGGCTGTGCCCAGCAGCAGCAGCACTTGGTGTTGCCAGTGCTGCTCCCGTGGCCCTGCCCCGCTGCCCTGGTGGCCCTGGTGTTGCTGCAGGGCCTGAGTGCTCTCGGGGCCGGGCACAGTCCTGGGGGTGGCAGTGCCGGGGCTGCAGCAGGGACAGCCCATGGGCACTGCTGGGGCAGCGCTGACGCCTCAGGCCAGGGCCTGGGGGCTCCAGGCTCCTTGCCCAGGCTCTCTCAAGAACACGGCCAGGCCAATGCTCAGCACAGAAAACCCCCGTGAGCAGCCCCAGGCTGGCCGTGGGCAGGCTGGGGGCAAACAGCATGGCTGGTGCTCTGCAAGGGCCCTGGGGCAGACGGGAAGGAGCAGCAGAGCAGGGGCTGATCCATCCCCAGTGCGCTGGACAGCCCAGGGCAGCGTCCCAGAGCATCCTGATGGAGCTGCCAACAACATCCCCCCTCTGCAGCCCTGGCCTCTCCCCCAGCTCACACAGGTGCCGCATCCTTGCAGGCACAGCCACGGCAGCGCTGGCTCAGGAGCCCCTGTTTGCATTGCACACAGCAGGCGGGAGCACCCCCATGCTGCTGCTGTGGGGACATGAACCTGAGGGAGCACAAATGCCATCAGCCCCGGGGGCCAGGAAGGGCTGGGGAAAGCCAGGGAAACCACTCAGCTTTGTCCTGGCCTCTGCAGCCAGCCAGAAAGTTTGTTCCCATCAGCTGGGAGTTTCCTGTCCCACTGCAGACGCTGTTGCTCAGAGCCAGGGCTGCCTGGCAGCCACCCCCAGACTGCCCTGAGTATTTCCTTGGCTTCACCTTTGCTTTCTTTTTCCTTCCCTTGTACATATTTCTTCCCATTGCCCACCCCTGTTCCCTCCCCTGCACACAGCCCATCCCTGTTTGCCCTTTCCTCTCTGGCCCCACTCCCCATTCCAGTTCCTGACCTGGCACCATGGGAACGTCCCTTGGGGAGCAGGATCATCCCACAAGTGCTGCAGGAATTGTCTGCAGGCTCCTGCAGTACCTTGTGTTGCTCCCATGCCAGAGGCACCCCAGGCCAGGGGGGCACATCTGGGCTGCTGTGTCTGGCTGTGGGGCTGCCTGTTCTGGGCAGTGAGGAGGGGCTGCAGAAGCTCTGCAGGACTGACAGGATGGGCTTTGGGGCTGTGAGGAGAAGCTGAGGGACCTGGGCTGCTGGAGCTGCTGGAGAAGAGGCCCAGGGCTCCTCCTGCAACTGCTCCCTGGGTGGTTTCACAGAATCCCAGAATCAGCAAGGCTGGAAAAGGCCTTGGAGATCATCAAGTCCAACCTGTGCCCTGACACCGCCTTGTGTCCCCTGAGCCTCCTCTTCTCCAGGATAAACAACCCCAGCTCCCTCCGCTGCTCCTCACAAGACTTGTGCTCCAGACCCCTCACCAGCCTTGTTGCCCTTCTCCGGACACACTCCAGCCCCTCCATGTCCTTCCTAAATTGGGGGGCCCAGAACTGGACACAGCACTCAAGGTGCTGCCCAACCAGTGCTGAGCACAGGGGAAGAATCACTGCCCTGCTCCTGCTGGCCACACCATTCCTGATCCAGGCCAGGAGCCATTGGCCTTCTTGGCCACCTGGGCACACTGCTGGCTCATGTCCAGCCTGCTGTCCATCAGTCCCTGCAGGTCCCTTTCTGCCTGGCTGCTGTCCAGACACTCTGTCCCCAGCCTGTAGCGCTGCAGGGGTTGTTGTGGCCAGAGTGCAGGACCTGGCACCTGGACTTGTTAAACCTCACCTTTTTGGATCTGGGCCCTGGATCCAGCCTGTCCAGGGCCCTGTGCAGACCCCTCCTGCCTTCCAGCAGATCCACACCCCCAGACAACTTGGTGTCATCTGCAAATTTGCTGATGCTGGACTCAGACCCCTCATCCAGACCATCAATGCAGACATTGAAATCCACGCTGTCTGGCTCTGACCCCTCGGCCATCCTGTGGGTGCCCTGTGATGGCACTCAGGGTGATCTGTTCCAGAACCTTGCTGGGCACCGAGGTCAGGCTGACAGGCCTGGAGTTCCCCAGATCCTCCTTCCAGCCCTTCTTGGGGATGGGCTCACACTGGCACCTCCAGTGCTCTGGGACCTCCCTGGTGAGCCAAGACTGATGGTAAATGATGGAGAACAGCTTGGGGAGCTCATCCACCAGCTCCCTCTTGCCCCTAGGATGGATCCCTGTGCCCATCTAACAGCTCAGGAGAACACTTGTCCTGAGGACAACCTGTCCATATATTAAAATTGAGACAATTGGGACAAGGTGTTAAGTAGCTTAGACTTTTCCCTATCTTAAGTTACTATATTGTCCACGGCATCCAATAAAGAATTTGGGTTCTCCTTATCTCACCTTTTGCTATTAATTTATTTATAGAAACATTTTCTAACTTTTTTTCACAGAAGTGGCCAGGTTAAGCTCTAATTGAGATTTCACCTCTCAGCTTTTCTTTCTGCATGGCCTAACAACATCCTTAAACACTTGCTAAGTTGCCTGACCTTCTGTCCAAAGTTAATACACCCTCTTTTTTCCCTTAAGTTCCCACAAAAGCTCCAAGGGCAGTCAGGGCAGTCATTTTCCTCACCAGCTCATCTTTGGCCACACTGGGACAGGCTGCTCCTTCCCCCTTAAGATTACTTTCTGGAAATGTGTCACTCCTTCCTCGACCCCTTTGTTTTTAAGGGCTGTTTCCCATTAAAAAATCAGTACCTGATTCAGTACTTCCCAAATCAGCATCCTAAATAGGCCAAAGTCTGCCCTTCCTAATTCCAGTGTGGAAGTTCTGTTGCTGCCCCTCCTTCTTTCACAGAACATTGAAAACTTGATTATTTCATGGTGACTGTGCCCCAGGCAGCCTCCAACCCCCACATCTGCCACCAGCCCTTCTCTGTTTGTGAGCAGCAGGAGACAGAGCTTTCCTTGGGAGTGGAGTGTTACCAAAAATTCGACAAAACAGAAAACTCCTTCACACCAATGCAGCATTAAGAAGCAGCATTCTTTATTCAGCTGGGTGTACGGGGGATAGCTCCCCCCAAAGCCGAGCATGCTGAGTGCAGGAAAGTTTCTGTTCATATTCTGTATTTTGCACACATGTTCATTGATTGTCCTGGACTAAACACACATCTGATAATCATTTCCCCAGAATTATTAACATATTTCCCCTCCCCTTTACCCATGCTCTCTTCTGTCCTGGAGGTCTCTCTGGTGGTCCCTGGTGGTTGTGGACCCCAATGTTCCAGTGGGCCTGGCTGAGCTGGCAGGACACTGAGGCTGGTGAACTTCCAGTTCCCCTTCTGACACAATGGGCATTGTTTGGTTTCCATAGGCCTGGGGTTTTGGAGAACAAGCTCCAGGTGTCAGCTCACCTGGTGGAGACAATTTATCATCTGGTAACATGAGGTCACAGAGTGGGCTATGACATCACATGAGTGATCTATGATGGAATGGTCCATGACATCACAGAGTGGTTTATGTGAGGTCATCAAGAAGCTATGACATCATAGGTCATCTCTGTGACATCACAGAGCAGGCTTTGGCATCACAGGACAGATGTCTGACATCACAGAGCAGATTATGACATCACAGAGCAGGCTGTGACATCACAGAGGGGCTGTGTGACATCCCAGGAGGGCTGTGTGAGGTCACTGGGTTGGTCACTCCACCCCAGCTCCCCCTCACAGTTTCTCCCAACAAGTCCAATGCTGTTCATGCCCAGCGGGGTCCCTGTCCCCTGGTATCCCCCCGGTCCACCTGGAGCCACAGCCTCCACCAAAGGATGTTCCACAGGATCCACCCCAGAGCCTGACATGGGGAAAAGGGGCCAGGGCTGTGTGACCAGGACATCAAGGACGTGGATTATCCAGGTCCCTGTGGCCTGGGTTGGGTTCCCCAGGGCAGGAAAGATGTCTGGCAGCTGGAGCAGGGTTAGGGAAGGGCCTCCAAGGTGGGGCTGGAACCCTTGGGCTGTGAGCAGAGGCTGAGGGAGCTGGGCTTTTCCAGCCCAGAGCAGGGAAGGCTGAGGGGCTCCTCATCCCAGCCTGGCAGTGCCAGCGAGGAGGGGATGGAGAACACAGAGCCAGGCTCTTCACCGGGAGGCCTGGTGGGAGACAGAAGCCAATGGGTAGAAGGGGAAAGAGGGGAGATCAGCCAGGTCAGGAGGAGATGAAATGAGTCAGGCTGGTTTCAGCATTTCCTCAACACCAAAAGCAGCCTGACCTCCCTTCTCCATCCACCACTGACAGCTTTGCAAATCAGGAATTGTTTGAGCAGTTTTGCCTCCACTCCAAGACGAGCATCCTGATACAAGAACTTAATTGTGTTTATATCTATCACAGAACCACGTTTGTCTAAAATCAATATTAGTATGGAAATCACTTGTGGATGCTGGACTCATCAGACACTGCTGGCACGTTGCACATTGCTTAGGGAAGAGTGTGATTGTTATTAAATTGTGTCCTGTTCAACCATGGTCTGTTGGCCATGAAGAGAAACTTTCTGTGCCTCTGAGTCTCACCAGTTTCCGACCCCCAAAGGACACAAACCTGATGAGTTGTGGTTCCCACTCCACTGGTGGCGCTTGGACCTCCCTCCATCCCCAGAGCAGAGCTCCCTTGTCCCAGAAAGTCCCTGGCAATGCAGGGATGAAGGAAACAGGACAGGCTGTGGGGTTCAGGGGCAGGGCACGGCCAGGGATTTGGGGTGGTTGTGAGCCCAGGGCAGGGCCCGGCCCTTGGCTTTGGTGAACCTCATCCAATTGTCCTGGGCCCATGGCTCCAGCCTGTCCAGATCCCTCTGCAGAGCTTCCTGCCCTCCAGCACAGCCACACTCCCACCCAGCTTGGGCTCACCTGGGAACTGACTGAGGGTGCCCTCGATGGCCTCGTCCAGATCAGCAATCAAGAGATTTCACTGACCTGGCCCCAATCCTGAGCCCTGGGGACACCCCTGGGTGTGACTCCATTCCTCAGCTGCTCTGAGTGCCAGGGCTTGGATGAGAGAAATTGTGGGAAGGGGGTAGGGACAAAGTGTGATTGATTGTCAGCCATGAAGGGTCCTCATTTTCACATCTATTCAGACTGCATTAGGAGGTGCTGGGGGTTAATATCAATTGGACATTGCAGATATCAATCTATAAACAGGAAAAAAAAAATTCTCTCAGCACTGTTTCCAATATAGCATATTCACTTAGAATACACTACTGAAATCTGTCTAATTAACCAGAGAAGAATTGAGGACTTGAATTATTACCAAGGGCTTTTCTTGTCTTGGGTGTTTTGAACAAAATCTCATTTTTTGAAAATCTCATGTTTATGAGATTTTCTCATGGAATTACTGAACGGAAGAGCTCAAGAAAGAAGAGGCCTCTGGAGTAGTGAAATTCATCAGCAACCTGGATGTGGCTGAGGATCCATCCCCATCAGAGCAGCAGTGACCAGCAATGGGCACAGCTTTGTGGCTGCCCCAGCTCTGGGATGGGCCCTGGGCCTGGAGCAGGAGCAGCTCTGGAGGGCCCCAAGGCCGGGCTCTTGTGCTGGCCTGGGCAGATGGGATGGCAGCAGGGGCTGCTGAGCTCTCAGCACCTCAGCCCGAGGGGAGCAGGGCACCCAGGGAGCCTCCTTTGGCCTTGGCCAAGCCCCTTCCCCCATGGCTGGGGCTGAGTCCTGGCTGAGCTGCAGCTGCTGCTGTGCCCTGGCCAGGGGCTGAGGCCGTGGGGCCAGTGGCCAGAACAGCCTGGGCTGAGCAGAGCTGTGGGGCCAGAGCCGGCTGGGCTGTGCTGGGGAGAGGCCCTTGGTGCTGCACAGAGCTCAGGGCAGCTGGCAGAGCTTGCAGGGAGCTGGGCTGGGCTCAGAGAGCCTGGCACAGAAACCATCAGTGTCCATCCCAGCCTGGCTGAGCGTGCAGGGCAGGACTCAGCCCAGGCCTTGTGGGGCAGGGCCAGCGCCTGTGCAAGGCATGGAAAACAGGCAAGTGTCTGAGAGAGGAGGCTGCTCTGTGCCCTTGGGGGCATGGACACAGCAGGAACACTCAGGAGACCAAAGAGCCTCCATGGCTGTGCTGGAGACCAAGGCTGGAGCAGGGAAATGCAGGGCTGCTGCGCCATGGGGAGGGCATTGAATTCCAGCACACACCTCAGCTCTCTGATGGTCCCGGCACCATGCTGGGCCCTGTTCCAGGCTGGAGCAGAGCAGATGTTGATGGCACAGGAGCCCTGCGGGGCTGGCAGGGACCTGCAGCTTGCAAGGTGCTCTGCTCTCCCTCAGCTCCTCTCTGAGAGATCCAATCCCAGCTCGGCACCTCAGGGCACAAGTGGCACTGCCTGGTCATGGGCACACAGCTGATGTCTGCCTGGAAACGGGGCAAAAGTTTTAATATCTTTTATTTTATTAATATATAGGCACATTTTATTATCTGGGTCACTTGAGTATTTTTAAGAAATAGCAAAGTTTTCCCTCCACGAACAGGAATTTCCTGGAAGTGTACTAATGGGAGAAGGAGAAGAAATACTGATCTTCCTGTCTCCTTGAGTCACCAATATTATCTTTATTATATCATCTCCCTCTTCCTTCAGGTGTTTCCCACTCTCCTGTTTAAATGGCCTTGTTTAAGGAAATCTCTTCACTCGACCAGCTGGATCTATGTACTTCCTATTGCTCCAAGTGTTTCTCCTCCAGATGCTTTCTGGTCATTCAAGTGCCTCTCACCTGACTGATTTTGTGCTTTGAGCTTTAGGGAGTGGTCCAATCTTTCCGAAGTTCAAAAAAAAATCATATTAGTCAACATCTTTTCTAGTGTTCATATCTATCGTAGAATTACCTTTTCTTATGTCTTTGTCTAAAACTGTTCCTGTACAGAAATCCCTTGGGGATGGGGGACATGTCAGATGCTGCTGGGACATCACAGAGAGCTGAGGGAAGAGCTGCGATGGTTATTAAACTGTTCAAATGTTCAACTTGTGTTTGTTGTCAAGTAACCTTTCTGTTCCTTGGAGTGTCACCATCCCTGAGCCCAAAGGACACAGACCTGATGAGTTGTGGTTCCCACTGCAGAGGCACTTGGACCTTGGCTCTGCACAGGAGAGCTCTTCATCCACTTTCCCTCTTTTCCTCCCTCTGGGCATGGAGGGAGCTCCTGACTTCAGCCTGTGACTCCTGTGTGCACAGAGCAAATCTGGGCAGAATCAGGGCAGGGAGGGGTTGGGGGGCCTTGGGATCTGTGCTGGGCACAGAAGGTGTTTTCCATTGCTCTGAGACTGTCTGCTGTGCAAAGTGGATTTAATATACAGCAGTGGAATGACTTTTGCATTTGGTGGAGCTGTGCCTTCCCTTGGCTTTGTTGGCTGACAAGAAATGAACATCCCTCTGTGTCTGGAGCAGCTCCTTCTCCAGGGAAAGCAGGGGGGAGTTGGAGCCAAGGAGCTGAAACCTGCAGGTGCAGCCTGGGCTGGAGGGAGCTCAGATTTGCACAAGGCTGCTCTGAGTGCCAGGGCTTGGATGGGGGAAATGGTGGGGTGGGGGTAGGGACAGAGTCTGACTGATTGTCAGCCATGAAGGGTCTTGATTTTCATATCTGTTCCAACTGCATGAGGAGGTACTTGGATTCAGTGTCAATTGGAGAGTGCACATATCAATGTATTACCAGGGGAAAAAAAAAACTAAACAGGAACAAAAAAATCTTTTCTCACTGTCTTTTAAAATGTAGTGTATTCACTTTGAAGAGGCTTCTGTAATTGGGCTAATTAACCACAAATTATTCGAACACTTACATTATTCCCAGAGGTTTGGCTTGTTAATCTGTTCTGAATGTTAATGAGCTGTAGGAAACTGAATTGCTGAACTGAAGAGCTGAAGGCTGAAGAAGCCTCTGGAGCAGTAAAATTCAGCAGCAGCCTCCAAGTTGCCGAGGATGTCAGCAGCCCCCACTGAGGCCATCCCTGCCCAGAGACCGTGGAGGAATGGGCAGACAAGGAGAGCGTCCCTGGGGCTGGGGCAGCAGAACTCAGAGGCACCAGCGGCTCCAGCTGGGAAATGGAGTGTGGAATGGGGCTGTGAAAGCCCTGCCTGGGCTGTGCCAAGCAGGACACACAAGCCCTGACTCCCATCCCCCAAACAACTCTCTCAAGGAGACATTTAAGAGGAATTGCAATTGTTTGTGGCCTCTGAGTTGGATGCACTGGAGAAATACCAACAAGAGATTCTCAGGAGCTCAAAACAACAAAACAGCCCTTATTGGGAACTTTAGAAGATCAGAGAAACTTTGGCAAAAGGTCTTATACAACATTTAATCAACAAAAACACTTCTCAGAGTATTAACTTGGCCCATTCAACTTCACAAGCTCCAATCCTGTTCAATTTTAAGCTAATCAAAATTCACAAGAAGACACAGAAATAGAGAAAAATAAGATTTAGAGAAGCACACACAGAGCTACCAACTCCTGGATTCCAGTGGTTCTCAAAAAAATAGAAATTCCAAGGGGAGGTAGGGTCAAATGTGTGCTTGCCTTGTGGTGAGCCATAAATACCCCTTGGTGTTCCGGGGCCCTTCCCCAGGTGGGACTTGGGGTCATTTGGTCACTCAGGAGCTGGGCTGGGGGCTCCAGAGGTGGCTGTGGAGCATTGCCTGTGCTGTGCCAGGGACTGGCAGACACTGCTGGGCTGGGATAGAGGCTCTGGGGAAACTGGGGTTCCAGGGCAGGGCAGGGCTGGGGTTCCAGGGCAGGGCAAGGCTGGACCTGCCCCTTCCTCCCCACACATGAAATGTTTCCAGCCAACAATCTCCTCCAGTCTGTCACAACAGGCAGTGTTGGAGGTGAAATCCCAATTCTGGCCATGGGCACCTGGACAAGAAGGACAGTTCTTTTCCATAGGAATGAAAGCCCCAGGTCTCAGCTCATTTCTGGTTTGATTGCCTGGATTCTGTTTGGTTTTGTTGTTGCTTTGTTTCCTTGGTGTGCCTGCAGTGTCCAGTCAGGAGCAGAGTGACTCTTGCCAAGGAACATTGTGGTGCTGTCACTGAATATTAAATCTGGTTTTTGCTGATCCCTTGCTGGGGATTTTTTCAGCGCTCTCAAGCCCTCGTTGGTAACAGAGTGAAGGAGCCCTGGCCCAGGCTCTGGCCCTGGGGGACACGGGGACGCTGCCGGGGGGTCCCTGTCCCCCAGTCCCACCCCCCCAGCCCCGGCCCCTGTCCCCGTGTCAGGCTCTGGGGTCGATCTCGTGGAACATCCTCTGGGGGAGGCTCTATGATGGCACAGCTACCTTTGTGATGTTATGCAGCCTCGCTATGATGTCACAGCCTGCTCTGTGATTTCTCAGTCAGCTCTGTGATGTCACAACCCACTCTGTATTGTCTCAGCCTTCTCTGTGACATCACACAGCTGCTCTGTGATGTCACAGAGCCCTTTTCTATGATGGCAGAGTCTACTCTGTGACCTCACAGCCCATTCTGTGATGTCACACAGCCAGCCTGTAATGTCACAGCCGACTTTGTGACATCACAACCTCCTCTGTGATGTCACAGCCTGCTCTGTGATGGCAGAACTCACTTAACATGTCACACAGCACCTCTGTGGGCTCACAGACCCACCCTGTGATGTCACAACACCTTCAGTGATGGAACACAGCCACCCTATAATGTCACAGCACACTCTTTGACCTCACAGCTTGCTCTGCTCTGTGATGTCAGACAGGCATGCTCTGATGTCACAGCCTGCTCTGGGATGTCACATAATAAACCTGTGATGTCACAGCCAACTATATGATGTCACAACCTGGTCTGTGATGTCGCACAATCACAGAATAGCTGGGTTGGATGAGACCTTTAAGGTCATCAAGTCCAACCCATGCCCTAACACCACCTCAGCTAAACCATGGCACTGAGTGCCACATCCAGTCTTTTTTTAAACACATCCCATGATGGTGACTCCACCACCTCCCTGGACAGACAATTCCAGTACTTTATCACCCTTTCTATAAAATAACTTTTTTCCTAATATCCAACCTAAATTTCCCTTGGTGCAGCTTAAGACACTGTCCTCTGGTCCTGTCAGTTGTTGTGAGGAGAGAGACCGACCCCCACCTGACTGCAACCACCTTTCACGGATAGAGAGTGATAAGGTCACCTCTGAGTCTTCTCCAGGATAAACAACTCCCTTGCCCTTCTCTGGACATACTCCAGCTCCTCCAGGTCCTTCCTAAATTGGAGGGCCCAGAACTGGACACAGCACTCGAGGTATGGTGCCAGTACAGGGGACAAATGCCAAGTACCCGAGTGCCAGTACAGGGGAAGAATGACCTCCCTGCTCCTGCTGGCCACACCATTCCGGATCCAGGCCAGGAGCCATTGGCCTTCTTGGCCACCTGGGCACACTGCTGGCTCATGTCCAGCCAGCTGTTGACCAGTGCCCCCAGGTCCCTTTCTGCCTGGGCACTGTCCAGCCATGCTGTCCCCAGCCTAGAGCATTGCAGGGGGTTATTTTGGCCAAAATGCAGGACTGGGCACTTGGACCTATTGAACTTCATCTTACTGGAAACCATTTCAGGCATCACTGCAGAGCCCTCCTACCTTCCAACAGATGGACACACACTCCCTGCTTAGTGTCATCTGCAGATTTACTAATGAAAGCCTCAATCCCCTCATCCATGCCATCAATAAAAATATGTAACAGAGCTGGATCAGCACAGAGCCCTGAGGGACAGCACTGGTGACTGTCCCCAGCTGGATGCAGCACCGCTCACCACCACTCTCTGGCCCGGCCATCCAGCCAGTTCTGAACCCAGCACAGAGTGCTCCTGGCCCAGCCGTGGGCTGCAGCTTTTCCAGGAGTGTGCTGTGGGAGACAGTGCCAAAGGCCTTGCTGGAGTCCAAATAGACACATCCACAGCCTTTCCTGCATCCACCAGGAGGGTCACCTGGTCATAGAAGGAGACCAGGTTGGTCAGACACGACCTGCCCCTCCTAAACCCCTGCTGGCTGGGTCTGACACCCTGGCCATCCTGGAAGTGCTGCGTGATAACACTCAGTATGAACTCTTCCATGACCTTACCAGGTACTGAGCTCAGGCTGACTGGCCTGCATCTACCAGGATCTTCCTTCCCACCCTTGCTGTGAACAAGTCACATTGGGCAGCTTCCAGTCATCTGGGACCTCACCACTGAGACAGGGCTGCTGGTAAATGATGGGGAGCAGCTTGACAAGCTCATCTGCCCGCTCCCTATCACCCTGGGGTGGATCCCATCTGGTCCCATGGATTTATGAACATCCAAGCAGCTCAGCAGTTCTCTGATGGCCTCCTCTTGGAAAATGGGTGCACCATTCTGCTCCCTGACACCATCAACCAGCCCAGGAAGACAGTTGTCCTGAAGGCAAATCGTCTTCTCACTAAAACCTGAGGCAAAGATGGCATTAAGCACCTCTGCTTTCTCCTGATCTGCAGCTACTAAATTCCCTTCCACATCTAATAAAGAACAAAGGTTGGTCTTACCCTTCCTTTTACCACTGATGTATTTGTAAAAACATTTTTTATTATCCTTTTCAGAAATTGCCATTTTAAGTTCAAACTGAGCTTTGGCCTCCCTAATTTCGTCCATTCATGCCCTAGCAAGCCCCTTAAATATTTCTTGAGAGACCTGGCCCTCCTTCCAAAGATGATACATCCTCCTTTTATTCCTAAGTTCCTTCAAAACCTCCTTTCCCATCCAGACTAGACGTTTGCCTTGTCGACTCGTCTTTCGGCACACAGGGACAGTGTGTTCCTGTGCCCTCGAGATCTCTGTTTTGAAGCTTCCCACCTTTCCTGAACTCCTTTGTTTTTAAGGGCTGCTTCCCAAGGAACTCTCTGAATAAGTCTCCTAAGTAGGCCAAAGTCTGCCCTCCAAAGTCCAATGTAAAAGTCTAATTTTTGTTCTTCCTCATTTCACCAAATATTGAGAATTCTATAATTTCATGATCACTGTGCCCCATGTGACCTCCACCCACCACATCTCCCACCAGCCCATCTCTATTTACAAAAAACAGATCTAACATAGTCCTTCCCCTGGTGGGCTCACCCATCAGCTCCAACAAAAAATTGTCCTCCACAAATCCTAAAAATTTCCTGGACTGCCTCTTTTCAGCTGTATTGAGTTCCCAGCAGATGTCCAGCAGATTGAAATCACCTACAAGAACAAGGGCTGATGATCCAGAAATATTCTCTAGCTGCTTGAAAAATAACCTGTCCACCACTTCTTCCTGGCTTGGGGGACGATAACAGACTCCCAGTAGGATGTCAGCCTTGTTGGCCTTCCCCCTAAGTCTCACCCATAGACATTCGACTTCATCTCATAAGTTTCAATACTTATGGCATCAAAAGCCCCCCTAATGTAAAGGGCCACCCCTCCACCTCTTCTCCCTTTCCTGTCTCTCCTGAAGAGCTTGCAGCCATCCAGTGCAGCGCTCCAGCCATGTGAGTCGTCCCACCCTGTTTCTGTGATGGCAATTACATCACATCTCTGCTGCTGCACCATGGCCTCCAGCTCTTCTTTTTTGTTACCCATGCTGTGTGCACTGGTGTACATGCACCTCAGCTGGGCTGCTGATTTCACCCCTAACTCAGGCTTACCACCCACGAGCCTGCTTCCAGACAACCCAGCTGCATCCCCTTCCCCTTCAGACCTAGTTTAAAGCCCTCTCAACAAGTTCTGCCAGTTCATGAGCTAAAATTCTTCTGCCCTTCACAGAAAGATGGAGCCCATCTGGTCCAAGCAGGCCAGGTGCTGTACAAGTTGCCCCATGATTAAAGAATCTGAAATTTTACCAATGACACCAACCCTTGAGCCACTCGTTGATAATGTGAGCTCTCCTATTGCTTTCACCGTTTTTCTCAGACTCCAAAGAGACTGAGGAAAAGACTGTCTGTGCCCCTGTCCTATTAACCACCTGACCCAATGCCCTAAAGTCCCTTTTAATTGCCCTGACACTCCTCTTCTCAATCTCATCACTGCCAGCCCAGGGTATCAGCAGTGGGTCATAATCAGAGGGCTGAATCAGCCCAGGCAGTGTGTCAGTGATATCCCGTACCCGGGCCCCAGGGAGGCAGCAGACCTCTCTGTGGGGTGGGTCTGGTCGACATATGGGGCCCTCTGTTCCCCTCAGGAGGGAGTCACCCACCACGATTGCCCTTCTTTCCTTGTTGATGTTGGAGGTGCTGATCTGTCTCACAGATTAATCATAACTGGGAGGCTCACTGGGCAGATAATTTTCTTCTAAACCATCTGGCTGACTCTCCAGATCCAGGGGATCATACCGAATCTGAAGTGGCACCTGGCTTGGGAGAGGGGGTTGGGAGGGATTTTTATTATTACCTCCTCGAGTAGGTACCCACTCCCACTCCCCTTCATCAGCCAGGTGTCCTTCTATAGCCTGACAGTGGGAGGTGTGGGACACAGCAGGAACCAAGGAGAGCATTGCTGCCCTGCCAGACCTCATGGAACCAAGGATCCATTGTGACACCGCAGGGCCCTGGGGCACCACGGTGCCATTGTGACACTGCAGGGCCCAAGAATCCAAGGAACTTTGTGACACCAGAGGGACATGGTGACACTGGGAGGCCTCATGGAATCATGGAGACCATTGGGACACTCTGGGGCCTCATGGAACCATGGTAACACAAAGATGGCTGGGAGTGTGGATATACTGGAGGCTAGGAGGGCTCTGCAGAGGGACCTGGACAGGCTGGATCCAGGGCCCAAAACCAACAAGATGAGGTTTAACAAGTCCAAGTGCCGGGTCCTGCATTTTGGCCACAACAACCCCTGCAGCGCTACAGGCTGGGGAAAGAGTGGCTGGACAGCAGCCAGGCAGAAAGGGACCTGCAGGGACTGATGGACAGCAGGCTGGACAAGAGCCAGCAGTGTGCCCAGGTGGCCAAGAAGGCCAATGGCTCCTGGCCTGGATCAGGAATGGTGTGGCCAGCAGGAGCAGGGCAGTGAAGGATATTGTGCGGCTGGAGCATGTCCAGAGAAGGGCAACAAGGCTGGTGAGGGGTCTGGAGCACAAGTCCTGTGAGGAGCGGCTGAGGGAGCTGGGGTTGTTGATCCTGGAGAAGAGGAGGCTCAGGGGAGACAAGGCGGTGTCAGGGCACAGGTTGGACTTGATGATCTCCATGGTCTTTTCCAGCCTTGCTGATTCTGGGATTCTGTGAAACCACCCTTGGAGCAGTTGCAGGAGGAGCCCTGGGCCTCCTCTTCAGAAGCTCCAGCAGCCCAGGTCCCTCAGCTTCTCCTCACAGCCCCACAGCCCATCCTGTCAGTCCTGCAGAGCCTCTCCAGCCCCTCCTCACTGCCCAGATCAGGCAGCCCCACAGCCAGACACAGCAGCCCAGATGTGCCCCCCTGGCCTGGGCCGCCTCTGGCAAGGGAGCAGCACCAGGCACTGCAGGAGCCTGCAGACAATTCCTGCAGCACTTGTGGGATGATCCTGCTCCCCAAGGGACGTTCCCATGGTGCCAAGTCAGGAACTGGAATGGGGAGTGGAGCAAGAGAGGAAAGGGCAAACAGGGATGAGCTGCTTGCAGGGGAGGGAACAGGGATGGGCAATGGGAAGAAATCTGTAGCAGGAAGAGTAAAGAAAGCAAAGGTGAAGCCAAGGAAATGCTCAGGGCAGTCTGGGGGTGGCTGCCAGGCAGCCCTGGCTCTGAGCAGCAGCGTCTGCAGGGGGACAGGAAACTCCCAGCTGATGGGAACAAACTTTCTGGCTGACTGCGGAGGCCAGGACAAAGCTGAGTGGTTTCCCTGGCTTTCCCCAGCCCTTCCTGGCCCCCGGGGCTGATGGCATTTGTGCTCCCTCAGGTTCATGTCCCCACAGCAGCAGCATGGGGGTGCTCCCGCCTGCTGTGTGCAATGCAAACAGGGGCTCCTGAGCCAGTGCTGCCGTGGCTGTGCCTGCAAGGATGCGGCACCTGTGTGAGCTGGGGGAGAGGCCAGGGCTGCAGAGGGGGGATGTTGTTGGCAGCTCCATGAGGACGCTCTGGGACGCTGCCCTGGGCTGTCCAGCGCACTGGGGATGGATCAGCCCCTGCTCTGCTGCTCCTTCCCGTCTCCCCCAGGGCCCTTGCAGAGCACCAGCCATGCTGTTTGCCCCCAGCCTGCCCACGGCCAGCCTGGGGCTGCTCACGGGGGTTTTCTGTGCTGAGCATTGGCCTGGCCGTGTTCTTGAGAGAGCCTGGGCAAGGAGCCTGGAGCCCCCAGGCCCTGGCCTGAGGCGTCAGCGCTGCCCCAGCAGTGCCCATGGGCTGTCCCTGCTGCAGCCCCGGCACTGCCACCCCCAGGACTGTGCCCGGCCCCGAGAGCACTCAGGCCCTGCAGCAACACCAGGGCCACCAGGGCAGCGGGGCAGGGCCACGGGAGCAGCACTGGCAACACCAAGTGCTGCTGCTGCTGGGCACAGCTGCTGTGCCAGCACTGATCTGCCCCAGCTCTGCACACAGACATTGCTGCTGCAGCTCCAGAGAAGGCGACAAAAGGGCATCCCTGCAGAAAACTTTGCTGGGAGATCCTTGAGTTCCTTTAAAGCCACCAAGAGCGCAGCCACTCATTGACACAGTCTGTGGCCACAGGGGATGTGTAGAGAAACAAAAGGAGAAATGGCAAAAACAATGGCATTTCCTTGTGGTCAATATTAAAAACTAAGGCAAAGGAAAAAAAAAAAAAAAAAACACAACCAAACTAACAAGAAGTATCAAAGATGACTTTTAT
Source organism: Anomalospiza imberbis (assembly GCF_031753505.1). Classification (NCBI taxonomy): domain Eukaryota; kingdom Metazoa; phylum Chordata; class Aves; order Passeriformes; family Viduidae; genus Anomalospiza; species Anomalospiza imberbis. The sequence goes on along the minus strand of NC_089719.1, from coordinate 681,310 downwards.
TACAAGTGATTTGCAGAAATTGGCCAGCAGTTTAATGTCCCTGAAAGCATCCAGTCATCAGTGTCCACACTGCAGCCTTGAGCTCCTGGTTCCTCAGGCTGTAGATGAGGGGGTTCATTGCTGGAGGCACCACCGAGTACAGAACTGACAGGGCCAGATCCAGGGATGGGGAGGACATGGAGGGGGGCTTGAGATTGGCAAATGCTGCAGTGCTGAGGAACAGAGAGACCACGGCCAGGTGAGGGAGACAGGTGGAAAAGGCTTTGTGCCGTCCCTGCTCAGAGGGGATCCTCAGCACGGCCCTGAAGATCTGCACATAGGAGAAAACAATGAACACAAAACAGCCAAATACCAAACAGGCACTAACAGCAATGAGCCCAAGTTCCCTGAGATAGGATTTGGAGCAGGAGAGCTTGAGGATCTGTGGGATTTCACAGAAGAACTGGCCCAGGGCATTGCCATGGCACAGTGGCAGGGAAAATGTATTGGCCGTGTGCAGCAGTGAATAGAGAAAGGCACTGGCCCAGGCAGCTGCTGCCATGCGGGCACAAGCTCTGCTGCCCAGGAGGGTCCCGTAGTGCAGGGGTTTGCAGATGGACACGTAGCGGTCGTAGCACATGATGGTCAGGAGGGAAAGCTCTGCTGAGATGAAAAAGACAAAAAAAAAACCTGTGCAGCACATCCTGTGTAGGAGATGGTGCTGGTGTCCCAGAGGGAATTGTGCATGGCTTTGGGGACAGTGGTGCAGATGGAGCCCAGGTCGCTGAGGGCCAGGTTGAGCAGGAAGAAGAACATGGGCGTGTGCAGGTGGTGGCCGCAGGCTACGGCGCTGATGATGAGGCTGTTGCCCAGGAGGGCAGCCAGGGAGATGCCCAGGAAGAGGCAGAAGTGCAGGAGCTGCAGCTGCCGCGTGTCTGCCAGTGCCAGCAGGAGGAAGTGGCTGATGGAGCTGCTGTTGGACATTGGCTGTGGCTGCACATGGGGACCTGTTCAGGCAGAAAGGACAGTGAAGAGTTAAAAGAGGTACCTGTAACCAAAATCAAAGCCATTTCCCACACTCACTTCCCTGGAACACACATAGACAGCCTTTTGTGTTCAAGAGTTCTGGGGTTTTCTTCATAAGCTCCCCCCATGGCTCTCCTGGTATTCTTAGATATCAGAAACCCTCAGCATTTCCACTGCACTCAGGGAGAACAGAGGAAGTTCTGTGAGGCAAAGTGATGAGTATAGAGTGAGGGGATATGGTCTGTCATTCTGACCTGTACAGAGTTTCTCCGGGATTTGACTTCTCTCAGGTAGAGGGTGATCACCTTCCCACACTTGTACTAAAATGTCACCAGGTACTGCTGAGAGCAGATGGATCCACCACAGCCCAGCTCCACATTTGTAGCCAAGGACTCACGTTGCTCATTTCACTAACCCAGCAGCATTTTCAGTGTCAGAACACCTCCGCCTTTCCCCATCAATCTTATAACTCAGAGATGCTCTAGGACAGGTTTGCACCCTGGATTGGAGCTCCCAGCTTGGACTGAAATCTCAGGGAGACTTCCAAGTGTCCTTCTGATGGCATTGGATGAAGGGAGATGAGCTCCTTCCCTGGCTGCACTGACAGCATTGCCCAGAGCCGGGCACTGGGGACAGCTGTGTCACCCTGAGCCAGCTGTGCCCCCTCCCAGAGCCCCCAGTGCCGGGCAGCTGCTCCCAGCCCTGTGGTCTGCAGAGGGAACTGGGCCCGGGGCTGCAGAGCTGCCCCACGGCTCTGCTGCAGCTCTGCCTGCACAGGAGGGGCTGCACGCCTTGGAGCCCCGGCCCTGAGGGCAGAGGCTTGGCTGGGGGGACAGGAGGGAGGGGGCTTGTTCAGAGGGAGGGGCTGCACTGGAGGGGATCCTCTGGACATCTCTAAACTCTCCCTGCCACAGCATTTCTGGGTTTTGTTTTCTCTCCTTGCCTGATCTTCTCTCTGCTTCCTGGGGATTTTCCTCCTGCAGGTGTTTCCCTGTGCCTGAACTCTCCCTGCCAGCACTCACAGACCCCAAATCTCTGTGCACTCTCCTTGGCCTGACAGAACCCTGCCTGTTTGCAGGGCACTGGCTGGGGGCAGGTTCTCTTTGCAGCTTGGAGAAAGGACAGCTCAGACTGAGCCTGATGGCTCCAGCAGAGGTGATGCTGCTGCTGTCCATGGGCAGAGTGGCTGCAAGCACATTAGGGATCTCCTGAGAACCTATTGATCACTAAAAGTAACAGTTTGGATGTCTCAGGCACTTGTCAAAATCAACCATTAGTATTTATCACCCCTCCCTGCAATTCTCTGAATACAAAGTTTTAGGAAATGTGCTCATTTTTACCAAAATCATTGTCTTGGAAATATTCTATGACCAGTCAGAACCCCTCAGCATATCTGAGCTTCATGAGCATTTCACCTCCCCTGCTCCAGAAATACTCAGAATTGTACTCACAGGGTCTGTGGGCATTGGGATGTTCCAGCTGTAGGAGATCACTCCAGGAGCTGCAGCTGCATTGTCCTGCAGCCAGAGGTTCCTGTGCCAAGGGCTGCCAGGGATTCTGCCCCAGGCACTTCTCAGCACCTTCCCAGCCCTGACTGATGGAAGCTCTCTGTGCCTCTGTGCTGTGCCCAGGCTGGCTGCAGGCAGTGCCCCAGCCCTGCTGGGCTGGGAGAAGAGCTGCTCATCCAGAGAAATGTGCTTTTGAAGCTCTCCTTGGTTACCAGGATCACCCTCTGGGCCAGGAGCCCGGCCCAGCTCAGCAGCACAGACACAGCACAAGGACTTTAATGACCCTCTGGGGCTTTGTGCTCAGGCCCTGAACATCAGGCCCTGAGAGGGAGCTGCAGAAACCTCTCCAGAGCTCCAAGTCAGAATCCAGCTCCAAAGTTTCTTTGACTTTTAATGGGTCCCACTGAGGGACACGACTGAGAAAGTGTCCCCAGGCCCCAGGCAGAGCAGAGAACTGGAGGCACTGATAACAGGTGGGGACAAAGAGAAGCCAAGTCTTGGTGCCCTGGGGCACAGCAGGGTCTGTGCCACCAAGGGCTGTCAGGAGACACCTTGTCCTGAGGCACTGGGGCCTCCTGGCACAGCCCCCAGCCAGGCTGGGCACTGTCACCCCCTTGTCCTGCCCTCAGCATCCCCCCCTAGCCCACATCCCAGTGGCCTCAAGGATCTGCTGGAAGGAGTCCCTGGGGAGCCTTGCTCAGGAATGGCCCTGGGGGCTCCTTCCTGCTCCCAGGGACTGCAGGTTTTTCAAAGCACTTTGGCTTTGGCTTTTGCCTTGGAGTCTCTGAGGGCTTTGTGCAGTCATGGCCTCCAATTATCTGCTGTAATTAGTCCCTGGAGAGGCTTTGTCAGGAACAATACTCAGTGGGGCTCATTAATGCTTCAAGGTACTTCAGTTCTTTTAAGGTACTTGGTGTTTCCCTTTTGATCCAGACTCTGTGAGAGGTTTGTGCAATCATGGCCCCAATTATCGGCTTTAACGAGTCCCTTGAGAGCTTTGTGCTGACATTCAGTGGGGCTCATTGATGCTTGGAGACACTCAAGGAGTTTAAGGTACTTTGGATTGTCCTTTTCACTCTGAACCTCTGAGAGGTTTTTGTGCAATCCTGGCCTCCAGTTCTCTCCTCCAAGGAATCCATGAGGAGCCTGTGTTGGGGATGGACCTCAGTGGCACCCATTAATGGCTCAAGAAACTTTGGGTTTTTACTCTCACTTAGACTCCTGGAAAGGTTTGTGCAATCTCCTCTCAAGCCCTGAGGTTCCAGGGCTCAGCTCCAAATGCACCACAGGGCTCATTAGGATCAAACAAGTCCTAAGAAACCATGGCTCTGCCTTGATTTCCCTCTGGTCTGGTTAGGAATGTTTCCTGCTGCAGTTATGGGGAATTTTTTTCAACGCCTTCTAAGAAATATGCATTTCTATTTTAAAGAGTGCATTTTATTACTCTTCTCTTTAGGGAAGAAGTGATTGCATTTTGTGATGGATACTGACCCAGGGACTCTCCTGAGGAGGTCTGGCCTGCTCAGAGAAGCTGTGCCTTGAGATCTCACCCAGTGTGGACAACCTTGCTCCACAATCCCCAAGCCCATCCTGTCTCTTCTCACTCACCTGGGACCTGCTTTGCTCAGAGAACTGGCTGCACTCTGGCAAAGAGGGTCATATATAATATGTATAAATAAATATTATAATACTGGCTTTTTGCAAATATTGAAATGGATGCTATATGTATAATGTTAAAATAATTTTGCTATAAAGATATAGTTTTTATTTCTGCTATTAACTAAACTCAGTAGTGAAATAGCTGATATAGTTATGCTTGTGGTAATGGAACTGCCTGCTTGTCTGGGATAGCATCCAGTGAACATATGATGGATTCCCCTGCTGCTGACATGCCAGTTATCAGCACCCACAGTCTGTAGAAAATATGGACCAAAGCCCAAACAGGAGGTGATACAAGAACAGACTAAAACCACAGCCAGGAAATGTGCGTGCTCTAAAAAGGCAGACCCAAGGAGGGGACATGCTAAATAGTTCTTGGAACATGTAAACTAGTTTGGGGAAAAGTTTAAATATGCATCATTGTTTATGGATATGCAGTAGGCTGATGCAATAGAAAGGGTCTGTAAAGGGCGTCTCTGAAATAGCAGGGGTGCTCTTGGCGGAATGTCAAGCACCTGGCCGTAAATCTTTGCTTTATTACCTTTGTCTCCTATTGTCCTTTATTAAACTTTTAAATTTTACCAGGAGACTGAACCTCATTTTTCACATCCTTATTCAGTCTTCTGTTGTATTTTGATAAGCTTTTAGTAAACCATCTAAATTTTTAACAGTCAGCATCATTTCTCACATCTATAAACTGAACCAGAGTGGGTTTGGATTTGTTATAAGGAGAAAATATTTTACAATGAAAATGGCAAAAAACTGCAACTGCTTTTCCAGAGAAGTGAATTTCCCATCCCACAAATGCTCCAAGAGCAGGAGCCTTGAGCAACCTGACCCAGTGAAACCCTCTCATTCCCAAGGACGGAATTCCTGTTGTGTGGGTTCTCTGATGTGCTGGGTGCCCTCACAATGCTTCTGGCCAGAATGTCTGCTGAGGGCAGCCAGGCTGCTGCAGGGGCAGTGACCTCACAGCCATCACCATTCCAGTGTTGGTGCAAGGGGTTCCTGGCCGGGTAATAATTGACACAGACTCCATGCATTCACAGAAGGCTGATTATTTTCTTTTAGTAAGAAAGCCCTACCATTTATACCCTAGTTCACTACAAGTGGACCTAATTGGTCCTTTAATTAAAACACCATCACCATTGGCTAATTAAGAAACCACCCTTTGGTAAACAAATCTCCATAACACATTCCACATGTTCACAACACCAGGTACAGCAAGTTAAGATAAGAATTGTTTCTCATTCTTTTCTCTGATCTTCTCACAGCCTTTCCCAGAACCACGTCTGGGAAAGTTGTCTGTTTCTCTCTGTGGCCAGAGAGCTGCTGCCACATTCCAGCTCTGTCCCCTGGGCCTGGCTCTCCCCTTTCCTCTACCCCTGCCTTGTCTCTGCTGGCATGAAGAGTTTTGTCATTAATGTCCTATCCCCAAGGTGCTGGGGCCAATGGCTTCCCCGTCAGGCTCCTGGAGCAGAAGTGGCTTTCCAGAGCCCAGCCAGAAATGAGCCCTGAGGCAGCAGCTCTGCAGTGCTGGACACCAGGCTGCTTGCCAAGGGAGGCTTCTGGCCATGCCCTGCAAGCAGCTGCTGCTGCCAAGGCGCCTTTGGTGCCTCAGGCTCTCCTTGGCACAGCTCCCAACACGGCACTCTGCCCTTGTGCCCGAGGCCTTCCCTGTGCTGGGGCTGGCCTGGGGCTTTTCCTGCAGCGGGACCTGCCCTGCTCCTGGCACAGGAAAGGCAGTTCCTGCTGGAGCAGGAGGCTCTGCCTGCAATGGGCTCAAACCACTCCAGCAAGGCCCTGTTGGCTTCAAAATTGCCTCCTAGAGCACTATATTCTAATAATTATTATATCTCCTATACTGTGGAATAAATAACTCTATCTTTTAAAACTCCTCTGTGGTGTAAATAAACCATTTTGTCTAATCGTGATCAGAATCAATCAGATCCGTATTTATATAAATTTATCTGGTATTCCATTGTTAATCCTGTGGGACAAATTGCATTAAGGTTCAATTCCACCTGTCCAATCTTTTACACCTTTGATAAAGTCTGGAGCTGGGATTAGATCCAGCTGCTCCCAGTCTCCTTTCTCAGAAGGAATTTTAGAAGTCTGGGGGTCCTGCAGGGATTTGAGGATCCATGGTGGCTGTTGGGGGTCATTTCTCCACCTCATGACTCAGCAGGAGGTTCTCCAGAAAGGAAGTAAAGCTTTTGCCTAAAGCTCCCACTCTGCCCATGACAGGAACCCCTGTGAGTTCCCGTGACATCCTGGCTATTTGGCAGCCTGGGGACTCCTGGGATGTCACTGTGGAGCCCCTGTGAGTGCCTGTGACAGATCGGTGCCTTTGCAGCCAAAGGACCCCTGGGATGTCACAATGGGATGGCTGTGACAGCCTCTGACCACACAGCCCTTTACCATCCCCAGAAACCCCTGGGTGGTCTCCATGGAGCCCCTGTCTCTGCCTGGGACATTCCAGCTCTTGAGGATCCTGGAGATTCTTGGAAAGTCCCCATGGAACCCCTCTGAGTGCCTGTGACAAATCTGATCCTTAGCAGGCAAACATCACCAGGAACCCCTGTTGCTGTGGTCAGTTTCCATGGCAACCATCACCAGCCCCTGTTGCTATGGTCAGTTTCCATGGCAACCATCACCAGCCCCTGATGCTATGGTCAGTCCCTGGGCAGCTCCATGGAGACCCCATGCCAGGGGTGGTTGTCATGGACACCAGCTCAGGCCTGGAGCCAGAGCCCGTTGCCATGGCAACCATTGGCAGTCCCAGCCCCAGGGCCATTGGATCCCAGAACCACAGAACTGGCTGAGCTGGGAGGGACCCATCAGGATCCTCGAGTCCAACTGCTGGCCCTGCACAGGACACCCCAACAATGCCAGCCTGGGCCTGGCAGCGGTGTCCAAACGCTGCTGGAGCTCAGAGAGCCCTGGAGCTGTGACCCTTCCCTGGGGAGCCTGGGCAGTGCCCCAGCAGCCTCTGGGCAAAAACCTTTTCCTGAGATCCAACCTCAGCCTGCCCCGACTCAGCTGCAGCCGTTCCCTCCAGTCCTGTCCCTGGGCACCAGAGTGAAGAGATTCCCACAGCCCCAGCCAGGGACCCGCTCCCAAGGCTGTTGCCATGGCCACCAGGGCTGGGACCAGCTGGGGTGCTCGGTTTCCAAGGGCCAGGGTTCAGGAATGGGATTCCCCAGTTTACTGCTCCCGCTAAAAACCGTGCTGCCGCTCGCTGCCCTCCCGCCTCCAATGGAAAGCACAAAAGGCATAGGTCCAGGGCTGGGAGGAGAACAATTTACTGGGAACAGCAACGAGACAAGGAACAAACAGGAACAGAAAAAATACTGATAACAGAAGGGATAAGAAAAAATATTTACAGGGAAAACTACATCACAACTGACTGGCTCTTCCTGGCCATGTATTTCCTTTTGCCTGGAAAGGACACCCTTCTCCTCAGGCAGAGAGAGAGAGAGAGTCCCTTTGCTGCCCCTGGCAATGACCTGAGGTGGGAGTGCATGTAATGACAGGGCCATGCCAGACCCTCATGTTCTTTGATCCCACATCAGGTCATTGGCAGGGGCAGGAAAAGGGAAAGATCTCTTCCCAGCATGGATCACAGGGAACATGGATCACCAGGGCTCTTCCCAACATGGGTTCTCCCATGGGGGATGAAGCTGGAGCAGTGCACAAAGCTCTTCCTGCAGTCAGGGCACTCGCAGGGCTTTCCTTACTGGTGTCTCCGTTGGTGTCTGGTCAAGTTAGAGGTGCTGGAGAAGCTCTTCTCACACTGGGGACACTTGTAGGGCCTCTCCCTGGTGTGGATGCGCCGGTGCTTGACAAGGGTGGAGCTGTGCTTGAAGCCCTTCCTGCAGTGGGGGCAGCGGAAGGGCCTCTCCTCTGTGTGAATGCGCTGGTGCAGGAGGAGTTGGGAGCTGGTTGGAAACCTCTTCTCACACTGGGGACACTCGTATGGCCTCTCCCTAGTGTGGATAATTTGGTGGACGATCAGTTGGGACTTCTGGCTGAAGCCATTCCCACATTCACCACACTTGTATGGCCTTTCTCCAGTGTGGATCGTCTGGTGGCTGATCAAGTGGGACTTCTGGTGGAAGCTCTTCCCACATTCCCCACACTCATAGGGCCTCTCCCCGGTGTGGATCCGCTGGTGACGGAGGAGACTGGAGCTGGTCTGAAAACTCTTCTGACACTCGGGACACTTGTAGGGCCTCTCCCCCGTGTGGATGTGTTGGTGGATGACGAGGGCAGAGCTGCAGCTGAAGCCCTTCCCACACTCCCCACACTCATAGGGCCATGCCTCGGTGTGGATCATCTGGTGGCAGATCAGGTTGAAACCCCTCCTGAAGCTCTTCCCACACTCCAAGCACTTGTAGGACTTCTCCCCATCATGAACCTGCTCATGCACCACCAGCTCTGAGCTCTGGCTGAAGCTCTGTCCACCTTCCTGGCACAAGGTGGGTCTTTCCTCCTCAGAGCACCCTGGGCTGGGTTTGCAGCCCCTCCTCCTGCGGGATCTCGGGGGCTTTTCATCCCTGTTGGATTTCTGCGCCATGGAGTTACTCAAAACGGCCTCTTCCACAAGGTTCTGCCGCGGGGATTTGTCCTCCCTGGTCTCCATCCTCAGCTCCTTCCCTGGGGGAGGAAGGACAAGGAGAGGATGGGATTTGCCTCCATGCCAGAGGGAAGGGGAAGAGAATCCCCCCAGTGCGTCCCTGGCAGGACGGCGTCGACAGCAGGGTTGTCCTGCAGCCAGGAGCCACGCTGGGCTGGGAGATGGAGCAGGAGAGAGGGGGAAAGGGGCACTGACTTCCTCCTCAGCTGCCCGGGGGTGCCAGGCCTCCTTTTTCTTCCTCACAGCTACCTCCTCCATCTGGTGAAGGTTTGGAGATAGGAAATTCTGTTTTGGGAGAAAAACAAGGGATGAGCACATTGAGTTTTGTACTGGTTTGAAGGCAAACCAGGAGGAGAGTCTAAGCCAGAATTACAATTTAGTAAGAATATTAAGATCAAGGCAATGAAACAGAAACACTGGCTTAGACTGACAGAGTCAGGATTTAACCTGACACCCCGTTGGTCAGGGTGGTGGTAGCCGTCGGATGAAATGGTGTCTGCAGCCCTGTTGGAGTGATGAACGTGATTCTGTCAAAGCAGTGATTCTGTAGAAGGGTCTGGTCTTGCTCTGAAGGACCAGTGGTGGTTATGGAGCTCTTGTCCTCTGGGAATCCAGTAGGCAAGGTGGTCCTGGTGTTGCAAGGGTGAGATTACATCCAGGTAGGAATGCTTGGTTCCTCCCCCTGGGCGGAGCATCCCACAATGGGATGATGTAATTTTATCAGTCCTGCAGTGGCACTCAATGGCCCATTAACAGAAGATAGCCCCTGGAGGGCGTTATCAGGGCTGAGTCATGGAAGAGATAAAGAACACTGCCCCACCTGTTTATCACAGTTTATGAAGATGGTGACTGAAAACATACTTTGGGTTACATCTTACATTGCACCCTGAAACAGTGAGGCAATCCCTGCTCGGGGTGGGGGGGGTGAACACCACCCCCCTTTCCCAAACTGGTTCAGGTGTAAAACCCCCACCCTGGGAAGGCCCCGCACACAGGGGACAATGTCACACTTGCCCCACCTCAGGGGAGGTCTCTGTCCCTGTCACTCCCTGGCTCTCCCCCCTTTTCTCTTTCTTCCATCTCTCTCTCTGCCTCACATTTACTGTTCAAAAATATCCACTTGGGATTTGGTCTCGTTAGCACCTTAATTGGGGCAGAGGCATCTCTCTAACAATTTTATTAACCAGATTGAGACATTATTTTGGTGCAGTGACTTCAGGGCACTGATGTCTGACCCCAAGTGCCTTTGACAACAGCATGGTTCCCTCCTCTCAGGAGGTTCTGGCTCTTTCTGGAGGATCTCTTGGAAACTTCAATGCAGCTTCCTCTGAGCGACTTCTGGGAGAATTTATGAGGAAAATGGCTGTTGTGGTTGGCCAGTGTAAAGAAAATATTTTGTTGTCCTTCCTAGAAAAGTTTGTTAAAATCACTGCAGGAAAGGGACCAAATGATACCAGCAAGACTGACAAGGATCATTCACCACAAGGTGAGGAACACAAGGCTACTAAAGTCCTTCAAGAAGCCCAGCTCAAGTGTCTAAATTCCCAAATAACTCCCGAATTCATAGGCTTGGAGGCTTTGCCAAATGTGAGAATCATTATTTTCTTCGTCCCTGTCTCCTTTGTGACTGCTACACATAGCTTTGCCTTTCTTTTAAAAATCTGTATTGGTATAAATTTTCACTTTTCTTTTATCAGAACCTGCCAGCAGCTGAGCGGGAGCTGTGCAGGAACCGATGAAACTTGGAATTGCCACAGAATTGCTTCTATTGTCAGGTTATTCATGTTTGGGATTTGTTTGTGTTTCCATCACAAGTGACTTGGGGGAAAATCAAATATCCGTCAAGTATTTTATGCAGAGGTAAGTTTGATTTCTTATATCTGTTTAAAAACTAAAAAAAACTCAAGTTTTTTTTTTTTTTTGTCCGGTCCCCAGGGGATGCTCGAGGGGTCTCTGTGCCTCTCGCCCTGGGTGATGCTTGGGAGGGGCTTGGGGGGGTTGTCCCTGTCCCTGTCACCCCAGGCCATTCTCCAGGGGTCTCCATCGTTCTCATCGCAGGGAATGCCTGGGTGGTCTCCCTCCCTCTCACCCTGTGCCAGGGGTGCTCGGGGCAGTCTCTGTCCCTCTCAGCCCAGGGGATGCTCGGGGTCTCTGTCCCTTCACCCTGGGGGATGCTCGGGGGGTCTCCATCCCTCTGCCCGCAGGGAATGCTTGTGCAGGGCTGGGGACCAGGGGCTCTGTGTCCCTGTCAGCACTGAGGGTGCTCGGGGCTGGGCGGTCTCCGACCTTCTCATATCTGATATCCCTCCTCTGCCTGCCGGTACCGGGTGATCGCCACGTGGCACCCCCCAAGGTCCCTGCAGGGCCATTTCCGGCTCAGCTTTGGGGTCCTGCAAGACCCAAACATCCCCTGCCCTGCCAAACAACCCTGCCGGAGACCCCCCGATGGATTTGGGGCGAGCTCCCCCTCCCCGCTCCCCTGCGGTTCTGGGGGGGCGATGCCGGCGGAGCCGCAGGAGCCGCGGCCCGAGCGGGGGAACCGCGTGGGGTTGGGGTTGGGGCTGCTCCTCCTCCCGCTCCTCCGCTGTCCCTCCTCCCGCTCCTCTTCCTCCTGGTCCTTCTTTTCCTCCCGCTCCTCTTTTCCCCTTTCCTTTTCCTCCTTTTCTCTCCCTCTTCTCCCTCCCGCTCCTCCTCCGCTCCCAGCCCGGCTCGGGCGGTGCCGACACCCAAAAGCAGCCGCGCTCTGCCCTGGGGGGGTTCCAAAGCGGCCCCGCCCCGCCCGGCACTGGGAGCGCTACTGGGAGCACTGGGAACGATGGTGAGAGCACCGGGAAGGAGCTGGGAGCGCTCTCCCTCCCAGTACCGCCTTACTGGGAGCACTGGGAACGATGGTGAGAGCACCGGGAAGGAACTGGGAGCGCTCTCCCTCCCAGTACCGCCTTACTGGGAGCACTGGGAACGATGGTGAGAGCACCGGGAAGGAGCTGGGAGCGCTCTCCCTCCCAGTACCGCCTCACTGGGAGCACTGGGAACGATGGTGAGAGCACCGGGAAGGAGCTGGGAGCGCTCTCCCTCCCAGTACCGCCTTACTGGGAGCACTGGGAACGATGGTGAGAGCACCGGGAAGGAACTGGGAGCGCTCTCCCTCCCAGTACCGCCTTACTGGGAGCACTGGGAACGATGGTGAGAGCACCGGGAAGGAGCTGGGAGCGCTCTCCCTCCCAGTACCGCCTCACTGGGAGCACTGGGAGGGAACTGGGAGCAAACAGCGCCCGGACGCGGCTGCAGCCTACGGGGGCGGGGCCAGGCCAAGGGGCGGGGCTATGCAAATACGGCGGGAGCAGCGCGGGGTTTGCTCGGTCACGTGAGGGCCGGGGGGGCTGGAGCGATGGCGGCGGCGTCGGCGAGAGGGGACAGGGACCGGGAATGGGGACAGGGAATGGGAATGGGGACAGGGACCGGGAATGGGGACAGGGACCGGGAATGGGGACAGAGAATGGGAATGGGGACAGGGACCGAGAATGGGGACAGGGACCGGGAATGGGGACAGGGAATGGGAATGGGGACAGGGACCGGGAATGGGGACAGGGACCGGGAATGGGGACCGGGAATGGGAATGGGGACAGGGAATGGGAATGGGGACAGGGAATGGGAACGGGGACAGGGACCGGGAATGGGGACAGGGACCGGGAATGGGGACAGAGAATGGGAATGGGGACAGGGACCGGGAATGGGGACAGGGAATGGGAATGGGGACAGGGACCGGGAATGGGGACAGGGAATGGGAACGGGGACAGGGACCGGGAATGGGGACCGGGAATCGGGACCGGGAATGGGGACAGAGAATGGGAATGGGGACGGGGACCGGGAATGGGGACAGGGACCGGGAATGGGGACAGGGAATGGGAATGGGGACAGGGACCGGGAATGGGGACAGAGAATGGGAATGGGGACAGGGAATGGGAATGGGGACAGGGAACAGGACTGGGGACGGGGACTGGGAATGGGATCAGGAATGGGGACAGAGACCAGGAATAGGCCTGGGAATGGGGGCAGAGAATGGGGAATGGGGACAGGGAATGGGGACAGGGAATGGGAATGAGCAAAGGGAATGGGGAAAGGGACTGGGAATGGGGACACAAAGTGGGGACAGGGATTGGGAATCAGACCGGGAATGGGGACAGAGACCAGGAATAGGACTGGGAATGGGACCGGGAATGGGAACAGGAACCAGGACTGGGGACAGGGACTGGGAATGGGACCGGGAAGGGGGGCCGAGACCAGGAATAGGACTGGGAATGGAGACAGGGACTGGGACTGGGGACAGGGACTGGGAATGGGACCGGGAATGGGGGCAGAGACCAGGAATAGGACTGGGAATGGGACCAGGAATGAGGACAGGGACAGGGGGTCCTTGACCAGCTTCCCCAGAACCTCCACCAGGGTCTCCCAGTGCAACCGGAGCCACTGAGCCTGGTGTCCCCAAAGCCCTGAGCAACCCCCAGGGCCCTCCCAGGAACCCTCCGGTCCCTCAAACCCAGCATCCCCCACATTCCCTGCAAGACCCCCATGTCCCCATCCTTGTCTTAGCTCAACGTCTTTATTTTTACCTGCTTTTGAGGGTTTTGAAAGGGCAAAGAGAAATGAAAAGAAAATCCAGGCCAAGGGGAGCCAGGAGGATGTGGAGCCCCCAGCCAGGTGTCTTCCCAACACGGATCAGCGGCACCACGGATCACCGGGGTTCTGCCCACCGGGGCTCACTGGGGATCATCCAGCACGGATCCTCCCGTGGGGGATGGAGCTGGAACAGCGCACGGAGCTCTTCCCACACTGGGGGCACTCGCAGTGCCCCAGTGCCCTTGGTGGTGCCTCTGTTGGTGTTGGGTCAAGGCTGGGCTGTGTGAGGAGCTCTTCCCACATCTGGAACACTCGTAGGGCCTGGGACATCACCAGGAGCGGGGCTGGGATGTGCTCTGGTGCCTGGGACATCACCAGGAGCGGGGCTGGGATGTGCTCTGGTGCCTGGGACATCACCAGGAGTGGGGCTGGGATGTGCTCTGGTGCCTGGGACACCACCAGGAGCGGGGCTGGGATGTGCTCTGGTGCCTGGGACACCACCAGGAGCGGGGCTGGGATGTGCTCTGGTGCCTGGGACACCACCAGGAGCGGGGCTGGGATGTGCTCTGGTGCCTGGGACATCACCAGGAGCGGGGCTGGGATGTGCTCTGGTGCCTGGGACATCCCCAGGAGCGGGGCTGGCTGTGATGCTCTCCGGTGCCTGGGACATGACCAGGGGCGGTGCTGGCTGGGGTCTGTTGGTGCCTGTGAAGTGCCAAGGGCAGTGTCACAGCGGGGCAGCTCTCAGTGTCCCCAGCAGGTCACAGTGTCCAGTGCAGCCCGTGCCAGCGGTCACTGCGCACACGGGGCAGGCTGGGCTGGACGGGGGTCGGGGCAGAAACGCCGCCCCCGGGACTGGGCTCTCCCCCTGCCTCTGGGGCCCAGCCCCTGCTGGGAGCGCCTTGGGCAGGGCACGGGGCTGCTGCTGGGCCAGGGGGACAGGCCTTGCCCCCTGCCAGCTGCCCGGGCCCCTCTGATGCCTGTCCCACGTCCCTGTGGCTCCTGTCCCCACCACTCCCCACCACCTTCACTCCCTCCATCAAAGCCCCACTCAACCTCTGCACGGTGACCTCTGGAAAGAAAGAAAGAATGAAGGAAAGGAAGTGTTGTCTCTTCACCCTGGCTGGATGCCAGGCACCCACCAAAGCTGCTCTCTCACTCCCCTCCAGAGATGGCCAGGAGAGAGAAAACAGAAGGAAGGCTTCATGGGTTGAGTTAAGGACTGGGGCAGATCACTCAGCAAATGCCATCATGGGCAAATCATTTTTGAAATTAGAGATATTAGTGGAATTCATTGCTATCCAGACCAGAGCAGGATATTGAGAAGTACAATAAAGCTTTAAAAACACTTTCTGCCCATCCCTCCCTCCTTCCCAGCTCTACCTCCTCCCCCAGTGGGTGCAGGGAGACGGGGAATGGGGGTTCTGGTCAGGTCATCACCTCTAGTTTCTCCTGCTGCTCGGGGAGAGGAGTCGTTCCCCTGCTGTGCTGGGGTCCCTCCCCGAGACACTTCTCCATGAACTTCTGCAAGGTGAGTTCATCTCAGGGACAGCAGTTCTTCACAAACTGCTGCAGCGTGGCTCGCTCCTCCATGGGCTCACAAGTCCTAGCAGGACCCTGCTCCAGCGTGGGCTCCTCTCTCCAGGTGTTTGCAGGTCCCTGCCAGGTCCCTGCTCCAGCACAGGTTTCTCGTGGGGTCACAGCTCCGCTCAGGCATCCCCCTGCTCCGGCACGGGCTCCTCCAGGCGCTGCAGGTGCATCTCTGCTCTCCGTGCCTTCCATGGGCTGCAGGGGCCCAGCTGCCTCACCAGGGACTGCACCAGGGAATCTCAGGGCAATCAGCTCCAGCACCTGGAGCAGCTCCTGCCCCTTCTGCTCTGCCCTGGGGTGTGCAGAGCTGTTCCTCTCTGTTATAAACACCAGTCAGTTGTTTCAAAAAGTTAGAAAAGTTTTTAAAATAAAATAGTTATAAAAATAATACGAGTGTATTAATAAAGGTTACACAATTAGAGTTAGGACAATTAATGAGACTATAACAGCAAAGAGTTACAGCCCGGGCTGGGTACCCCTCTCTGGACAAAAGTGAGCCAGGAAAAGGGGACCCCGTTAAAAGAAAATTTACTCCTTAAGAAGGGTAATCTGTTGCATATACAAAACACTTTATGAATATGCATATATTTTATTTAAAACAAGAAATCCATCTGGTACGTGTCAAAAATTTTCTATAATCCCCAGGCGCCTTCCAGTCTAAGTCCAGCTTGAAAACATTCGTTTCTGTTGATAAGGAAAACCATAAACTCCTCTCCTCTGGGAAATTTATGGGTTTCTGTAATTGTTATCTCTGTGCAAAGAATTTTTTTTTTTATTATCTTCTCCTTTTCTTGAGCTAATTAAAAGAATACACACATAATTTATATTTTAACTACTAAAGCTTACAAAACTACATTTACTATATTATTAAAATGTTAATACAACATAACTTTCCAACCTAGCATAATACATATAGTAAATATCTGCGTAGAGCCATATAATATGCATTTTTCACACTCTCACATGTTCTCACCCTGCTCTTCCCTGCTTGCAGTTACATCTACACGATCAATCATTTTCTTTTTCTTAAATCTCTTATCCCAAAGGCGTTACCACCATTTCTAACTGGCCCAGCCTTGGCTGGTGGCCGGTCCATCCTGGAGTGGGCTGGAATTGACTCTGTGGGACATGGAGGAGCAGCTGCTCTCACAGAAGGTGCTCCTAGAGCCCCTCCCTTACCAAAACCTGGCCATGCAAACCTCGTATAAGTATGGTAGGGTTTTTATTACCATTATTATTTCAATGATCTCTATTTTTTGCTATTAATGGTGCAGTTGTTATTACTAGTCTTTTTAGTCTTTTTGACTCTATATTAATAGTGGCTATAGTAGAAACAGGTTCTTCATTGCAAGTAGAAGTTAGAATTTTGTCAGTCTCTTGCCCTGCCCTGTTCTGTGTCATTGCTGCGTGTGAAGCCGCTGCTGCCAGGGCTCCCCATTTCCCTGGTTTGGGAAATTCCATGGCATTGCTCACATGTCAGAAAGAGAGGGCTCATTCCATTCAAATGGATTGCCTGAGCTCTTCTAGTCCCAGTGTTGGAAGCTTGTTTTCTAACATTGTTGACTTTCTCAGCTTCTGTTAACATTTGTGATTTTATCACAAAATGTTCTCGGATGTGATTTTCCAAGATTCTCTAATCAGCTTTCAGTTTGCTCTTGGATTTCTTAATGGTGTGTCCGAACCGAAGGCAGCATTTTGGGTGGGAAGGCTTCAGTCGGAGCTGGAATTGCATCAGCAGCAGCTGGTTTTGCACATGTCAGCAGAGCTAACAGAGATTCCGGGAGCTGAATATTCTGCCTCGTTCGGAAGCCGCAGTGCCCGGCTCGGGGGAGCTGCGCTGGGAGCTGCAGGTTGTGCCGGGGCCGGGCAATGGCCGGAGCCCCCGGCAAGGGCCGGCGATGGACACCGACCCTTTGCTGGGCAGGGGCTCGGGGCCCTGCGGCGCCGGGCGGTCGGTGCCCGGTCACGGCGGGACTGCGGGAGCCGGGAGCAGCGAGAGAGCCCGGGCGGAACATCAGCACCGGGGCGGGCACGGCCTGGGAGGGGGCACAGCCCGGGGGTCCCGCGGAGCCTCCCTGCTCCAGAGCCGCAGCTGCGACAGCGGGGCCGCTGCCGGGATCTTTGGGGCAGGGAGAGCCGCAGGCGGGCGTTCCAAGTGCCTCCTTCGGGGCAGGATTTTGTCCCGGTGCGGGGGAATTCCCGCGGGCTGGGGCCGCTGCCGAGCGCCGCCGCCTTTCCCGGGAGCCCCCGGGCAGAGCTCTCTGCTCGGGGCTGTGAAAAACACGCTCACTCTCCTGTGAAAATTTAAACATTTTAATACAGGACGATAGGAGACAAGGACCATAGAGCAAAGGTTGTTACGGCCGGGTGCATCTTGGCACTGAACCAGGAGCACACTTATCTCCGGAGATTCCCATTAAATACCTTTTCCATTCCATCAGCCTGTTGCATATTCATAGACCCTTATGCATAGTAAACTTTTTTCCCAAACTAGTTTACATATTCCAAGAACTGTTTAGAGTGGCTCCCCCTCCTCGGTTCCACCCTTTTAGAGCATGCGTATTCCTTGGTTGTGGTTTTAGTCCTTTTTTATCATTATCTTCAGTTCTGGCCCCGGCCCTCACTGCCTTCAGACGGTGAGTGCTGATCGTTGGCAGATCTGTACAGGTGTCCTCATCCTGTGTTCATTGCCATCCAAGCAGGCACTTTAACACAAGCATACTTGTTAGAAACATTCCCGGTACGAAAAGTGATTTCAGCATTTAATGTAATAAAAAAAGAAAGGCCTAAAGCATGGAGGCCCGCGGGCTGAGCAGGAGCGCTCCCCTCAAGGATGCTGCAGCGCCGGCGCTGGGTCTTCTGAGCAGCGACGTCCCCGACGTTCCAGGTGGAGCAGCACAGGTTCCGTGGGTCAGAGGCCCCTTTTTATCCTGTTTTTTGTCCCTTTGGATCGGTTTCTTTTTGGATCCCTCATTTGCATGAAGGTTTAGGCGCTCGATTGGCCCGTGACAGTTCAGTCCAGGCTGGCTCCTTTCCCTTGGGGGGGTGCACTTTACTTAGGTGTAATACGGTACGTGGAGTACCGTATTTCTTCTAACTACCCTTCAAACCCCTTTTACCATAACCAAACCAACAGTACACGCTCAACAGCGATCAACTATTTTACAATAGTTTCTAACCTAGTTTAACAATTCCCCCTCTAACGATTTGATCAGTCTTCTAGCCTGCATCAACCTTTTAAAGTCCAATTTCTAATTTTCTCAGTTTCTCATACTGTTCAAGCATATCTCTGGCATTCTGATCACTCTGTTCTTTTATTAGAGTTACTTTTTTGCCATTTTTCCCTTCTACATTACCTTGCAGCATGATGCTGCCTTGGCCAATGCTGGGTACTATCAGGACTAGACATGGAATTGCACATGGTAGAAATATTACACTTACTAGTGCATGCACTACAAAGAAGACCAATTTCTTCCACCATTTACCGTTCCAGGTGAACAAGTTGTCCCGCCAATCGGGGTCTCCAAAAAGGGGGTCCATTTTTGTGTTACAGCATAGGTTAGTTTCCTAATATTTTGAGTAATGTTTTTAATTACATGACTGTGGTCATCGATCTCTAGGCAGCATTCTGAAATGTTAAATTTCCCACAGATCCCTCCTTCCTCTGCGAGGAGGTAGTCCACTGCCAATCGAATTTGGTAAATTACTGATCATGTTTGTGGTTGCTGCTGGCTCAAGAGATCAATGGTCAGAGTTGTTTGATTGGACATTATTTCAAGTACTGCTTGTAAACGGATGATTCGATTGAGCATGTATACTGGGCTTCTGTACCCCCAGGATCCACCTTGGGCCCAAGTAGCCGGCCCATAAGTATCGATAATCTTTTGTGGGGTCCAACTTTCATTGTTCCAATTTTGGGTTCTGCCAAGTAAACTCCTTTTCTTTCTGGCCAGATCATCATATACTGGGACTCCCAAGTTTGATTTCACATCCTTAAGCAGTAAGAAAAAGGATGGTTTTACTGCTCCAATTGTGCAACTCCTGGTCCACCCTCCCAGTAACTTCACATATGCCGTGTTACCACAGATCAAAAAAAAACTTTTAGGTGCATCCCAGAAATTAGAATCTTGATTTGTTGTATGTTTCCAATATTTGGATAGGGTTTCTATTGCCCAGAATGGGTTAATATAATCTCCTAAGCATTCAAACAGTTTTTCACTATATACACATCTACTTTCAGTTTTTCCTATTGACCAATATGAATGGGGGGTTTCTGGGATCCACCTGGGGTGTGTGTGTCATTTGCTGCTAGATATCTTTCACATGGTGTTTCTCCTGCTTCTATAGTATGCATTTTCCCTTTCCTTGATAAACACTCTTCCCCTATTATTGTGGATTTGAGCTTCCACTCTCCTTCCCTTCTTTTGGGTACCACCATACTTTTTTTCATGTAATCCATTTTAAAATGTCTAGGGGACCCAAACTGATACCATCCTATGGACAAATTTTAAGTGTGTCCCCTTGCACACCCAACAATCAGTCAAATTAAATTATTTTGTAATCTTTTCCACCATATCGATAAAAAGATTCTTACCATTTATTTGTCCCTCCCTATCCCTTTGTCCTTTCAATTGCACTTCTTTCTCCTTGAATGTATCCTCTAAGTTGGTTTTACTTCCTTGTTCAAAACATACCCATCTTTCTTTCATGGGGCACTCTCCTGAGATCCTCTGACTTGGGTTTGCAATAGTTTTAGCCAGCCAATATATTTCATTATCCTCTTTACAGGCTGTTAACTGGGAGTGGTCGATACATTTGGGATTCATGTTGGTGTGCACTCTGATGAATGCACTTACTGTATCTCCTCTACACAAGGGATAGTAACACTTCTCACAAGTGTTTCCTCCACTTCCTCCAAAGTGGATGAGTAGCAGCATTGCTACCAGTGGGAGTCTGGTACGGGCTGGCCTCCTCACCTCTCGATCCACAGGGCTTTTCTCAGTGCCCTGAGAGTCTTTCCCAGAGGTAGTTCCTGATCCAGTCTTGCCTCCCACTTCTGGTTTTCCCTCCTTCTGGAGACATTCTGCCATGACCCTTATCTCACCAACTCCCTTCCCTCAATTTGGTCCCAATGAGGGTTGCAAGGGGAGTGCTCTATAGAGCAGTACTGGAAACTGAGATGTTATTCTGATTGTCAATTCTTAGCTAAACAAAACTTAAATTTATCCTATAGCTATAACAAACATTAGCGAACTTTAAGGATATACAGATAACAATGTAGAGGTTTCCTGTGGGGGGGTTGTGTTCAGGGCTGCACTTCTTTTGGTGCTTTCCTCAGGACCAGTTTCAAGTCTTTATCGTCTCTGCTGGCTATAGTCCATTCGCTTGCCTCAGCTGGGGGTTGTACTGGACCCTTCACTCGACTTGCATGAGTCCAGCCCTGCTCCTTTGTTCTCACTGTGGTGTTTGCTGCAAGCAGTGCCTGGAAGGGGCCTTCAAAGCGAGCAGTTAGTGGAGGGTTTTTCCATGATTTCATCAACACCCAGTCTCCTGGGTTAGTACCATGTATTTTACAGTCCAGTGGGGAAGTTTGGGGAAGGTAGCCCTTTTTCTTTAGTTCTTCCAGGGTTGTTGTTACTGTTTCTATATATTTTTGCATGGCCATCCCCCCCTCTTGATGTTCCCCAGTACTGTATGGGGTAAGCAAGAAAGGCAGCCCAAACAACATTTCACAGGGAGAGACCCCTAGATCTGTTCTGGGTCTCGTTCTTATTCGTCATAGGGCTAGTGGTAAACATTTGACCCAATTCCATTGGGTTTCTAAGACCAATTTTGTTAAAATATTCTTTAAGGTTTGATTTACCCTCTCGACCCTCCCAGAACTCTGAGGGTGCCAAGGGGTGTGTAACTCCCACTTCATTCCCAGGGCCCCGAGGACTTGTTGCAGAACACTGGATGTAGAGTGGGGGCCACGGTCTGAATCAATAAAATTTACTAGCCCGTATCTCGGAATAATTTCTTCTAAGAGAACTTTTGTCACAGTTTGGGCTGTCTCCCTTCTCGTGGGGAATGCCTCAAACCAGTGGGTTAGATGGTGAATCTCCTCTGGGGAGAAGAGGATGTTCCTAATAGGATGCAGCTCTTCCCAGGTGTGTGTATTGGGACCCAGGAACTGATCTGTTTGATGTGCGGTGCCAGTTGGATCTTCTATTAAACCAACTAGCTCTTTCTTATATATTCTTGCTTCAGAAGCTGTCAGGGGTACATTTATAACACCTATTCCTCCTACCCCCACACCTAGTGGAACTTCCCTCAGGGGAAGCAGCCTGTCAGGATTTACCTCTGGCCTTACACCACTTTTTGATCTGGTATTACAGTAAGGGGCAGCATCTGAAGGCTTATTTGACTGGCTCACTAATTCTTTGTTATCATGTTGGGAGGGCTCAGTTGTTAGGTTGGAGGATATATCCAGAGGTTTTTTCTCAGGGAAAGGTGTTGTATTCTGACTTACAGGTGAAGCAATTTGTATGTTAGTGGGGGTAGGAGGCAACGGGGAAAAAGCACCAAGGGGTGGATATATATGGGGGAGTGGGGTTGTTGGAGGGGGTAAAAATGGCATGGAGATTCCCTGAGGAGATAGAGAAGGGGCAGGGATCATTGGAGGGGGTAAAGGTAGGTTTTGAGAAGCAGGAGGCTGGGTGTTAAGTGGGGGGGTGGCTTCATAGTGTGAAAAAAGCCAATCCCTTGGGGTTTTTTTTAGTTTTAAAAGTTTATTAGTAATAAAATTGTTATAAAAATAGCAATAAAATTAGAGTAATAAAAATTTGGACAATGAGGATTAGGACAATTACAAGACAATAAAAAGTAAAGAATTATGGATGTCCGGATGTTTTTGGGCACTAAGCTGCCAAAAACATGCCTTGTGAACAAAGGAATTACCCTTAACAGCAACAGCCTGTTGCATATTCATATATCTCATACATGATGCATAAATTCCTTGCAAATTAAGAATTTTTCTGGTTGTTGTGAACTTCTTCCCCTTAATCCTAGTGGTTCCATAAAGATGAAGAGAAGGTGGAAGAACGTTTGTCTTTTCTGATAAGGAGGCAGTAACTCTTTATGTGTCTTGTCGCTCTTATTTCTGTGCGAAGTTTCTTGATTATCTTATCCCTTTTCTTGAGCTAGTAAAAATATCTGACATTGCAGAGTTTCTATTTTAACATTGTGTTATAACCTAGAACTACATTTAACACACTACTTAAGAGAATTAGTACAGCAAAACTTTCTATCACTGCACATATAATATTTGTTTTAATATTTGTGACAAAAGCCAATCATAAAATATGCATTTTTCACACCTTGCCCTCACTGCCCTTTTGTCACACACACACACACACACACACACACACACACACACACACACACAGACAGTTCTCGGTTAATTTCTGATTTGATTGCCTGGATTTTGTTTGGTTTTGTTGTTGCTTTGTTTTCTTGGTGTGCCTGAAGTGTCCAGTCAGGAGCAGAGGGACTCTTGCCAAGGAACTTTGTGGTGCTGTTGCTTAATATTAAATCTGGTTTTTGCTGATCCCTTGCTGGGGATTTTTTCAGCGCTCTCAAGCCCTCGTTGGTAACAGGGTGAAGGAGCCCTGGCCCAGGCTCTGGCCCTGGGGGACACGGGGACGCTGCCGGGGGGTCCCTGTCCCCCTGTCCCACCCCCCACAGCCCCAGCCCCCGTCCCCGTGTCAGGCTCTGGGGTCGATCTCGTGGAACATCCTCTGGGGGAGGCTGCGGCGCCGGGGGCAGGGGGACCCGGGGGGACAGGGGACCCCTCTGTGCACGAGCAGCGTTGGACTTCTCTGGGGGAACTGTGAGGGGGGGCTGGGGTGGAGTGACCTCCCCAGTGACCTCACACAGCCCCTGTGATGTCACACAGCCCCTGTGATGTCACACAGCTGCCCTGTGATGTCACAGCCTGCTCTTTGAGGTCCCAGTCTGCTCTGTGATGTCACAAAATCTGCCCTGAGATGTCACAGCCCAGCCTGTGATGTCACAGCCAGCTCTATGATGGCACAGCTCTACCTTTGTGATGTTATGCAGCCTCGCTGTGATGTCACAGCCTGCTCTGTGGTTTTGCAGTCAGCTCTGTGATGTCACAACCCACTCTCCATTGTCTCAGCCTTCTCTGTGACATCACACAGCTGCTCTGTGATGTCACAGAGCCCTTTCCTATGATGGCAGAGTCTTCTCTGCAGCCTCACAGCCCATTCTGTGATGTCACACAACCAGCCTGTAATGTCACAGCCAACTTTGTGACATCACAACCTCCTCAGTGATGTCACAGCCTGGTCTGTGGTGTCACAGCCTGCTCTGTGATGGCAGAACTCACTTAGCATGTCACACAGCACCTCTGTGGGCTCACAGACCCACCCTGTGATGTCACAACACCTTCAGTGAAGGAACACAGCCACCCTATAACGTCACAGCACACTCTTTGACCTCACAGCTCGCTCTGCTCTGTGATGTCATACAGGCATGCTCTGATGTCACAGCCTGCTCTGTGATGTCACATAATAAACCTGTGATGTCACAGCCAACTATATGATGTCACAACCTGGTCTGTGATGTCACACAATCACAGAATCACAGAATTGCTGGGTTGGAAGAGACCTTTTAGGTCATCAAGTCCAACCCATGCCCTAACACCACCTCAGCTAAACCATGGCACTGAGTGCCACATCCAGTCTTTTTTTAAACTCATCCCATGGTGGTGACTCCACCACCTCCCTGGACAGACATTTCCAGTTCTTCATCACCCTTTCCATTAAAAACTTTATTCTTAATATCCAACCTAAATTTCCCTTGGTGCAGCTTAAGACACTGTCCTCTGGTCCCGTCAGTTGCTGTGAGGAAAGAGACCGACCCCCACCTGAATGCAACCGCCTTTCAGGGAGTGTGGAGAGTGATAAGGTCACCTCCGAGTCTTCTCCAGGATAAACAACTCCAGCTCCCTCAGTCATTCCTCACAGGACTTGTGTTCCAGACCCCTTGTAATAGATAAGAGAAATCTCTTTGTTCATCATTAAACAGGAACTCAGGCAAAGGAAGAGGTTTTTTGTGAATAACAGGAAACCCGAGGATATGCTGACGCCTTAAGTTGATTGTACAACGAGGGTCGGGAGGTGTGTAACCATCTATGGAAAGATTGTTACAGGGTCATAAACCCTCAGTGAGGAAGAGGAGGAGAGCCTTCATCCAGACGACCACCAGAGAGCAGGCGGCGACCCCCTAGCAACTGGAGGCGCACGCGCAGAGTACTCCCGGAAAAGCCACAAACGTGGAAGAAGGGGGAGAATAAAGGACCGTGGGAAAAGGGAAGCGGTGTGAGCCTTGGCGGAGCACTGACTCCCCGGCTGCACCCAGCGCTGTTTCCTTGTCATTGCTTACTGTAATCAATAAAATTCCTTTTATCAATCCCTAAAGGATCAGACAAATTATTTACTTTAACTTAGAACACCCGTTCCCTGCTCTTGCTGCTGCCACATCTTCAAAGCCTCTCCCTCGGGCTCTTCCTCCCGTGCAGAGCAGCTCTCCTGGACAGGGACGGCAGATGGCACAGCTGGGAAGCAAAGGGAGCACTGAGTCAGTATGGGGACGTTTTCCTTGGCAGCAGCTGCACTTCCATCAGGGAAGGGAAGATCTCAGAGCCTCCCCAGGAGGGTTAGAAAGAAAAAGCAGCCGAGCGGGCCAGGCTGTGGTGAGCACAGCCGCGGCGGGACTGTCCCGCAGCCCCGGCAGCCCGGCACAGCCGGCACAGCTCCCGGGCCCTGCCGGCACAGCTGCCTTGCCCAAGGACAGCCCCTGTGCCGGCCGGGGCAGCTGCGCTGAGCAGCCCCAGCACGGGCAGGGCCCGCTGCTGCCCCGCCGGGCAGTGCCCACGGCCACAGCCCACGCCACCCTCAGCCCCACCCTGCCTCCCCGGCCCTGGGGCCTCACCCGGGCTCTCTCCAGCGTGGCAGCAGCAGGTCCCCGTTCCCTGCTCTTGCTGCTGGCCTTCAGCTTCTCCCTGCTGGCTCCCGTCAGTCTCCGGCTGTCCTCAAGGTCTCCACTGCAGCTGTGGCAAAAGCGGAGGCTCTGCAACTGGTTCCAAGGCCTGGCAGAGCTGCAGTCCCGGAGCCCTCTGTGCTCCCTGCTGGCCCCCTCCATCCCCTCAGCCCCGCCATGCTCTCGGCAAACCCCCAGACCCCTTCAGTTTCTTCAGCCCCTCACAGTCCTCTCAGCCCCTCAGTCTCTTCTGACCCATCCCATCCCCCTAGACCCGCCACCCCTCAGCCTGTGCCACTTCCCTGTCACCTCAGTGCCACCATTGCCCTCGGCTGCCCCACAGCCCTCAGCCCCAGCAGCACCTCAGGGTCACCGTCCCTTCAGCGTCACCGCCCCCTCAGCCCCCTCAGTCTCACCGTCCTTCAGCAGCTCCTCAGGGGACAGTGCCTGGGGCCACCGGCAGCTCCCACCGCTCCAGGGACACCCGGGGCTGGAACTGCTGCTCCGCCCGGCCTGGCCGCCAGCTCGGACCCAGCACAGGGAGAGGGGACACAGGGGGCACGGGGGAAAAGCAAGAGGTGAGGGAGGAAGCAGAGCAGGAGAAGAGGTTAAAAAGAGGTCTACACCTATACAGATGTATAAAAAGAGGCCTACACCTATATGCATGTATAAATGTAACTACGGACATCTACAACTATAACTGCACATCTAAAAATGTAAATATATACACCTAAAACTAAAAATAAATTAACTAGACAAATCTCTGTCTATGTAGATAGATAAATGTAACTACATAAATCTATAAAGACAACTACATATATCAATAAATATAACTATACACATCTAAAAATATAACTAGAGACAGAGGAATTCTACCTGCCCAATGGTCACAGGCTCACTGTCTCTTCCTGGCGCACAGGGCAGCCCTCCTGGACAAGTTGATCACATGGGATCTGGGAAGCAAAGGGAACACTGAGACAATTCTGGCCCTTGTTCAAGCGCCCCTTGAGCACCAATTGTCCTTCTATCAGGGACATTAAAAGATGGCCTGAAAGGCAGACTCTCACTTGGCAATTTGAAGCCTGCTCTATAAAGAACAGGGATCCTTCCAAGTTTTCAAAACGGAAGTGTGTAAAGTATTTAAGTATTCTAATAAAGTCTCAGCACCCACAGTGCAAATGGCACCCACGAGAGCTTGAAACACAGACAGTCCCAGTGACAGAGAGACCACAGTCCTCACCGAAATGGCTGAAGGCTGCTGGGGGCTGAGGTATGAACCAGACTGGGACACCCAGCTTGGTGGCACAACTCCCACAAAGTCAGGTTTATTCCCTGCTCTCTTGCCACAGCAGAGGACTCAGTGCCCAAGCCTCTGGCGAAGCGTGGAGGGCAGGGCTCGGGCAGGTTGTGCATGTGCCTTTGAACTAAAGGCACCAGGAAGTACCAACCCTGCAGACAAGAACTCAACTCTTCCCGTCTCCCTTCCTGCCAGAGGCAGGCTCAGAGCAGCCGTCTCACACCTCTCTAAACCAACGAGGGCTCTGTCCTTACCAGGCTCCTCGGGCTCTGGGGAACTGTTCTCGCAGCTCTCGGTGCCAGATGAAGTTTCCTCTGCTGCAGCCCGGTTCACAGGCTCCCCTCCTGAAGACTCCGGGGCAACATTCATATTGCCCTTGAAAGAACAATAGAAAAAAAAGAAAACTAAAGATCATTCAGTATTTTGCTGGAATCGCATCAAGGATACGGTTACTCTCCTTCTCCATGTAACAGCGTTCAAAAGCTTTCAGCCCAGCCTCTTCCATTCCCCTCCAATGGGTTACCTGAGCAGAGGGAGACCTTTCAGGCAGGGATCTCCTGATCTCCCGGATCATTTGCTCGACGGCAAAGCCAAGATCCACTGGTGGCAATTGCTCTTCGCCAGGTGCATTCCAGGCTGAGCCGGAGGCCGTCGATGCTGCACAACCTGCACTGCCAGGTGGAGCGCTGGGGGCTGAAGTGCCCGAGGTGGCTGCAAGAATCCAAACACATTGGTCACACTCCACAATGTGGCTCTGAGACACTGATCTCTGTTGCTGCCTTGGATCAACCATCACAGGAAGCAGGCAGGAAAACCAGGCAGAGAATCTTTTGCCTTTCTAGGTGCCCCTTCTAAATAAGCTTGAGAATTTTGGGCCGAGAAGGACAGAGCCTTGTGGAAAAATACTTCAAACAGTCACTTTTCATGACCTTTTGGGGAAAAGCAAGGCTACAACTCTTTTCCTACCTCGCGGGTCGTAGGCTGGGGGCTGCTGCTCCCTGTGGAGCTGCTGGAAGCTGCAGGGCTGGATCCTGAGTACCTCCCGGTCGATGGGAGGCAGCTGCCCCCCGTAGAGCTGCTGGAAGCAGCTGCGAGGCCCCTCCCGCCCGAGCGGCAGCAGCGGCTCCCCGTAGAAACCGAAGAAGCCGCAGGGCGGGATCCGTAGCAGCTCCCGCTCGGCGGGCGGCGGCCGCTCCCCATAGAGCTCCTGGAAGCGGCTCGGCCCCTCCCGCCGGGCCGGCACCGGCCGGTCCCTGTGCAGCAGGTGGAAGCCGCAGGGCGGGCGCCGGGCGGGTAGCGGCCGCTGCCCGGGGGGCGGCTGGAAGCGGCCAGGCCGGGGGCTGCGCAGCTCCCGCCCGTCCGGCAGCGTCCGCTCCCTGTGCAGCAGCAGGAAGCCGCTGGGCGGGCGCCCGGGCGGCAGCGGCGGCCGCTCCCTGGAGAGCGGCTGGAAGCGACTGCGCCCGTCCCGCCCGTGCGGCAGCGGCCGCGCCCCGGGGAGCTGCTGGGAGCCGCGGGGCGGGCGCCTGCGGCCCTCCCGCCCCGCCGCCGGCCGCTGCCTGTTGGCCGCGCTCCGGCGCCTCATGCGGAGCAGGAGGTCGGGGCGGTCGCGGCGAAAGCAGGGGTTGCCGTAGTGGAGCCAAGCCCCGGCATCGCCCGGCGCCGCTGAGCCAACCCGGCCCGGCACCCTGCGGAAGCCGTAGCGGTAGAGCTGGCGCACGAAGCTGCGGAACTGCGTGGCCCTGAAGGTGTGCGGGGCCGGGCCCTGGGCGTCGCCCGGGCTGAGCAGCTCCCGCTCGAAGAGGGAGCGGTGGATGAGCAGCCCCCGGGCCCGGCTGTCCCAGCGCACGGAGCGGACGCGGGGGCTGTTCGCCAGGCGCCACAGCTTGGCGGGGAAGGCGCTGGCTCTGAGCCCGGCGGGCAGCGGCAGCTCCGCCATGGCGCCGCTCGCCGGCTGTCGCCACAACGGCCCCGGCGCAACGGCCGCGGCTGCGCCGGCGGCGCGCGGCCTGAGGGGGGCGCTGCGCTCGGGCCCGCGCGCGCCCAGCCGCACTGGGCGGGGCCGTTCCTGGGCTGTTCTTGTCAGGGGCAGTTCAAAGGCTGCAGGCGCATTGAGGAAGACATTCTACCTATTTGCATCTCCAACCTTTGAAAAGCCCTTGTGTATGAAAAGCTCTGCATCAGCACCAAAAGCTGATCGCAGTGAGACCCAGACGAATTAGCCTCAAGAGCTGCTC
Organism: Anomalospiza imberbis; assembly: GCF_031753505.1. Taxonomy (NCBI): domain Eukaryota; kingdom Metazoa; phylum Chordata; class Aves; order Passeriformes; family Viduidae; genus Anomalospiza; species Anomalospiza imberbis. The sequence goes on along the minus strand of NC_089719.1, from coordinate 652,717 downwards.
TTTGTTCCCTGCTCAGGGCTTGTTCTCTGATTTTGTGTGTCTGCTCCTTCCAGTGCAGGAACACGGGGAAGAGAAATTAGGATGTAAAACAAAGAAGTGGGATCCACAGGCCTGCACCTTGGTAGGTATAATAGATCTGGGATGTCCCCACATTCCTGACAAACTTGATGGGCAAGGCACTGAGGTCACTTTTGTTGCCTTCCCTTCCCCTGCTTCCCCCCTTCAGATAATCAGTTTTCTAGAAAGAGCTTTTTCTTTGTGTAGCATCTGGTGCCTCACAACCTCCAACATGACTTGTTTAGAATACATGAATATTGCTCCTATCATCAAAACACTAGGAAAGAAGTATTTCAGGCCAATTTTGTAAGTATTTTTGTCAAGGCTTTTATGTCCTTATCTCTACACACGAGCCCAGAAACATATTATAAAAAAAAATTAAAATGTCAATCATATCTTAAACAAAAATGTTTTGCTTCAAAGCTCCAAACACCAAATCTTTCAACAAATCAGACTTCATCTAAAAGCAAAAATATAAATGGAAAACTGTCAACCACCTAATAACTACTATTAAGCAAGTATTATTTCTGGTGGCTGTCTGAGGAGTTTCTCCCATGTCAAATGCAAAATACGGATTGCTCTGAATTAGTGCATCACCAACTGTGCCTTTTCCCAAAAGACTCAACTTACTGCTGCCCAACAAAGACATCTTCAGCCACTGCTCCAGCCTGATCCCCTGGGGACAAGAGATTGCTGTGGGTTTCTGTGGGAAGGGGAGTGGCACAGGCACATCAGTGCCTGCAGACTGTGGCAGAGGGGAGGATCTGCTGTGACAGAAGGTGAACGGGAGACTGGAGAAGAGGTTTTTTCTTTCTTGTCTAAGACACTGAATTTAGAGAATGTTTTCATAAAGAATACTGTCACCGCTTTACTCTTTTTACCCCAATACTTACTAGTCCTGATAAATGTTAATTACTTCCATACATTCTGTTTCTCGGTGGTTTAATTAAAAGCACAGAGAAACTCAGTTCTTTCAGAAATGAGCTTGAAATAGGCTGTTACTTTAGAACAAACCCAACATTTTCATTGTTTCTAAGTGTTAAACTGATGTCCACCTAGGGAAACTCAGTCACTTCCAAAATGAGCTTGAAATAAGCTTTTGTTTTAAAACAAAACCAAGACTTTTTTCTTGCTAAGGGAGAACAGGAGTTTCCCAAACTCCTCCGTGGAACTAATACAGATTGTTTGAAGTATCCATTTCCTGCCAGGAGCAGAGGGATGCCAACCTGGGCAGAGTTCACACAAAGCTCATTTCAGTAGAAAGGTGATACAAGAGTGACTGGGGACGGACAGAGGGGCTTTGCAGCTCTGCTGGGGCTGCAAAGTTCAGGCTGCTGTTCACAGCTGTAAAAGGAACTCCTGCTGCTCTAGCCAAGGTTTTTGAAGATGCAGACAGTTGTCAGGGTCTGTCCGAAAATCCCTCATGTTTGCCTCACGACTGTCTCCAAGGACTGAGACCCTAGACCCTGAAAGTAGCTGTAGCCTGGCTGAGGTGGAAAGTCTGCCAAGCCTTAAGGACTGGTATGCGATGCCATGGGAACTCAGTGTGAGAACAATGGACTGGTCATGGTGGACTGAGCCCTAATCAGTTCGTCCTGTACCCTCGGTCCTGTACTCTTGGTCCTGCACTGACGCGATGGTTACAACTGGTTCCCAAAACAACGAGTCCACACCCACCGTGTAGCCAGGAGAGCTGCCGCTTTGGCCAGATGCCACCCGCTTTGAGGAACCCTATAAAAGACTCAAGGAGTTTTGAGGACTTTGTCCGGACCCCACCTGGAGAAGACAGCCTATGAGCATCTCGTCAAGCTCCGAGGGCCTCGTCTCTTCAGACTGGTAGCTATAATCCCCTCCCCCTCTTTCTCTATCTTTCACTCTATCTCTTTATTTCTCTCCCACTATCGCAGTTGTTGGCACTAAATAAAAGTGCATTTTTGTTTAAGCAAAGTGTTGTGTCCCCTGCTGTGTCTTTGTGCTTTGAGATCTCCAAAAAGAACCTGTCAGGGACCCTGCGTGCACTTGCGGACCCTGACAGTATGGAATAACATGGACATAGAAAGTGTCAGTCCTGTTGCTTGCACGCTCCTTCCTTTGTATACAAGACACATCCATGCACACCCCCATGTACAGATACATTAAAACGTCAGGGATGGACAGAGATTTCCCCCAGGGCTCTAACTTTGGCATAACTCACCTTGTAATCTGGCAGCCAGGGGATTTTTTTTCCCCAGCTCTGTGTGAGAAGGTGTCCAGGAGCTGAAGGAGCAGCATTTAGAAGCAATTTCAGGATTTCTAGGCAGGAAGTGGAGCTAACAACCATCCACGTAACTCGCCGTATTCATCAGGATGTGCTGCTGGTTCTTTGGGAATATGGCCCAATGGAGACACGAGCCTTGGAAAAATCCCAGCTCTCTGTGGGTTTGTGCAAAGGGAGAGCAGCAGAAACACTTTGTGTCTGCTTTGGGGACACAAGGCCCAAGGAGCTGCGGTGGCAGAGGGTGACCTGGGCTGGTGGCAGGTGAAGTCCTGGTTCATGACATCCCAGAGTGGCACAGGACAAAGCTCCAAGCACTCCCAACCCCACTGATGAAGTCTTTGTGATGCTGCACATCCTATAGGAAAAGCTGCTGTCACACAATGCACTGGGATTTGTAAGTTTCATTTTCAATACTTCAGGTCCAAGTTTCAAACTGCAATATTTTTGCACTCAAGACACAGTCGTGCACAATCCATCTCTCATCCTCCTATTGCTTCAACTCCAATTAAAAAAAAAATCCTAATATTCGAAACAAAACCCAAAGTCTTTAAAAAAAGGATGCTGAGGTCAGTCCGTAAGATGGATCCAGGCCATCAGAACATGCACAAAGTAAATGAGTTCTCCTTTTAAATAGATCAGTTACCTCTTAATCCAAAGTTACAGAATATTTTCACTACACATTTGTTTCTTGTTTTTCATATTTTTCTCATTTTTCTTTTCCTTTTTTTTTTTAAGAAGATAACACATCCTGAAAAAGAAATGTACAGCAAAATGAGAAACATTTCTGATAAACAATGAAAATATTTACTCCTCTGTTTACTTTTCTCTGGATACCCTGATGTAAAAAATCTAGCAGATATGAGCAGAGGTGTCAAGTGTTTGCTTTGGACTAAGCTGGAGTTCAGCACTGCTGACATCCTGCTCCAGCCCAGAGTTGCAGAATTCTTTTGCACATCTCGAGCCATGTGTTTGCAGGCACAGCACCTGCAGAGGTGACACACCAGTGCACGTGAATAACTCTGTTACTCCCTCACAGAATTTGGGCTCTGCCCCAGAACGAGGTGCTCCAGCCCTTGGCTCCTGGTTCCCGTGGGGAGCAGCTCCCTTCCCTCTGGCTGAGCTGCTCAGGCAGAGCCCGGCAGCTCCTGGCCCTGCAGGGCTGAGGCTTTTCCCCGTGGCTGGGCACAGACTGATGGAGCAGCACTGCTGGACACGGGCACACAGAGGGACCAGCAGCAGCTGCCTTTGGCCACCTGAGGCTCCAAGGCCCAAACTCAGAGCAGACAGGGCTGGAAGAGACTCGCAGGCTCCCTGCTGGCTCTGCTGCCCCACTTGTGCCCACCTGGGAGCCCCCAGGGCCAGCAGGGACTTGAGATGGCAGCCCTGGGCTCCTGGAGGTTGTGCAAGGAATGGAGCTGGGGACTCCCTGTCCATGGGGAGCTTCCAGATGGAAAAGGCTGCTGTGCCCAGGCAGCTCCAAGGGCAGAGAAAGGAGGGTCTCGACCCCTGGATCTGTGCCAGTCCCACAGTCCTGGGCAGCAGCCACCGAGCTCTGGGGGAGCAGAGGGCACAGCAAGAGGGACAAAAGCAGGCAAGGTCAGAGACTGGAGAGAGCCAGACCCGGCAGCAGGAACAGCTGCTCCATTGCACTCTTGGAGAAAGCTCTTGGCTGGTTCAAAGTGCTGAAAGGCGTGCAGGGCAGAGAGGAGGCCACCCCAAACACTGCTCCTGTTTCCACAGCCTCCCCTCTCCGTGTCCCAGAAGGAATTGGATGGACTGTGTTCTTCTCCCCGAGTCATCCGGTTCAGCACGAGCAGCTGAGCACCAGGAGCTGAAGGAGCTGAAGCCTCAGGCCTCAAGAGCTGGGCCTGAGGAGACTTTCTGAGCAAATGAATGCTGCTAACATGGACCTGGCTGAATGCAGCAGATGGAATCATGGAATCACAGAATCCTTTCTGTTGGAAAAGACCTCTGAGCTCATCCAGTCCAGCCGGTCACCCAGCAGTGTCGCGCCCAGCACTAAACCACGTCCCTGAAGTGCCAAGGCCTGGACAACAGCCCTGAGTGAGGCCCTGAGCCAAAGGTGGCCTCTGGATGAACCTTCCAACCAAAGGTTATCTTTGTATCTGCTCACTAATGAAATATGCATGGTCATTAGCGCTGTGATAGATGTATCCACTCATTAGTGAAACATGGATTGACCTTTCTGTGTTTAGAAGCCAGACAAGGCCATGAAATCTGACATCTGGCCTTGTCTGGGGCTGAATGGTCAAAGTCACCTCCCTTGGTTCCTCTTGGGCCCTGGCCAGGCTTTGGGAGGAACCCAGGAGGAAGATGAAACCAGATGTTCCCGCACCAGCAGCGCTGTCAGTTTGTTCATTCAGCACTGTCAGAGCTGGGCCCTCTCCCAGCGAGGCTGGAGCCCCACCTGTGGCTGGAGGCACCTGCAGGAATTCCCAGTGTCCAGGAGTGGCTCTGCAGCCCTTGGCTGTGACAGCTTCCCCAGCTGCTGTGTGGATCTGGGGCATGGTAAAGCCTGAGGGTAACTGCTGCTGGATCTTTCTTAATCACTGCTGCAATCTCTGGTGCTGCTGGCTGGGTGCATTGCCGAGCTGCTCCTTTTGGGATTCTTTGCTGCTTTGAGCTACAGTCAATGACACTGAGTCCTTCAGTTGGTGTCTGTGTCTTTGGTGCTGACCCTGCCCACTGGGGAAACAAAACTGGCACAGTCTGGCCAGATCACAACAAAATGTCACTTTTTAAATGTAAATGTGAGGAATCAGCTGTTGTTGATGTCGGCGAACCCAATGGGAAGAATGATGATGTCTGACTTAGTTCACAAGGCTGAATAATTTCTTTATTATAATTATGCTATGATACATTAATATACTATATAAAAGAAAATACTAAAAACTACATGCTACTTTCTCTAACTATCATATCTAACTCACTCCCAACTCGTGGCCCTGTTCTCCAGAGTCCAGACACAGGTGGATCTGATTGCCCATCAAGCCCAAACAATCCACAGTGATCCAACCAGGCATTCGCTCCAGGTAAACAATTCTCCAAACACATTCCACAAGGAAAAAACAAGGAGCAGAAATAGAAATTCTTTTCTCTTTCACTTCTCTCTGTGCACCTTTATAAAAATCCTGAGAGAGAGATTAATGTGCTTGCCACACTTGGATGAGATGGAGCCCCAGGAGCAAGAGAGGCAGATGCTTCCCATGCCCAGCCCACAGGCAGAGTGTGTCCCCTGAGGCCAGGCTGGGGCTGGGCTGGATGTCCCCGCTCAGGGACACGGTGCCCGGAGTGAGCCTTGGATTATGGTGGCACAAGCACCACCCCCGGCCTGCCCTGCGCTGTCCGGGGGCCATGCCAGCCCTGCCAGCCCTGTCCCAGCCTCTGGGGCCCAGCTGCCAGCCCACCTGGGCCACTGCTGGCAGCAGAGTCCAGCTCTGCTGCATCCTTTCTGCCAGGACTGATGGAGATGGTGGCCACAGATATGACCCCTCTGTAAATATGTTCTGAAGCTTAGAGGTTTTCTGTAAATATGTTTGGAAGCTTGTTAGGCTGTAGGCACCCATGTAAATATGCTTTGTAGATTGTTACTCTATAGGCTCCCATGGAAACATGTTCTGTAGATGGTTGTGGTTAAAAGGATTGTTACAATGAAACATGTTCTGTGAATCCTAGGTTTTGCCGATTTTTGGAAAAAATATACTGTTTAAAATCTCACTTCTCTTTGCAATTCCTTTGGGCGCAGGCAACGTTTGCACAGTTGTGGTTTCCACTTGTTCTGGGTTCCCGGGGCTGGAGGTCCCTGGGGGTGCTGGCACAGCCAGCCCGGGGCTGGGGGTCGCTGTGCACAGGGGGTCCCACTGACAGCACTCCTGGCACTGGGCACTGCTGCTGTTGCTGGGCTGGGGCAGAGCAGTGTCCCCAGGAGCAGAGCTGTCAGCAGCAGAGAGGGGGCTCTGACAGCAGTGGCCCCTGCAGCAATGCCCCAGAGCAGGCAGGAACCCCTCAGCCACTCTTGCTGCTGGAGCCACGGGGACTCCTGGGCCGAGAGCCAGCATCAGGCCACTGTTGCCGCAGGCGGTGAAGGAAGACAAGCACACAACCAATATGACTGATAAGCAAGCTCCAGTTTGTTCAACGATCCAGTCAGTTTATATAGTCTTTTGCGAGTCACATCAGCAACAAGCTCTCACTGGTCAATTCATAAAGGTGCATTGTTTTATGTTCTTCTACGTGTGGTTTCAGCTGTAGCTAAGTTTTTCATCTGCTAGCTTTTTACTTTGCTAAGTCCATCTTGTTTTACATCCTGTTCTTGTACAACTCATATCTCAAGGATATTCTGCCTTTTGCTATCTGTACTTGCACAGTGTACTGTTCACAGGCCAGTGCTGTTTCCCAGGCCAGTTTCCCAGGCCAGAGCTCCTCCCGGGCACAGAGCTCAGATCTGGGGTCTCAAACAGAGGATTGATGGAATAACTGTTCCATCGATCCATGACCCTGTTCCTGCAACCATTCCTCAACAATTCCCCCGTTTTTCTTTTGTACAAGCATTGTTTGATTGGTAACTGATGAAGCAATTTGATGCATGACTCTCTGCAAGCACGCACAAATACATGGCAATAAACATACAAACAGCAAAATCACTAAAACAAGCATAATCAAATATTGAATGATAGAATGAAACCATGGTCCCAGGCCCAAGGATTTTAGCCAGTCATCTAATCCAAATCCATCTGCTTGTTGTAACTGAGTAGTAAGCCTATGCAATTCACTGATTTGCTTATGTATTGACTTTGAATGATCAGACAAATTCATGCAACACATACCTTCAAAATCTTCACAACCATGTCCCTGGGCCAATAGTAAAAAATCAATAGCAGCACGATTTTGTAAAGTAGCGTGCCTAACAGAGTCAACATCCAGCTAAAGATTAGACAATGCAGCAGATGTAGCATTAGTCTGTTTGGCAAGCCAGCAACCTAATCTGTTCAGTGTAGCTTGTGCCTTTGCTGCTGCAGCGCCAGGAACAAAAATAGCTGCAGTTACAATTGCTCCTGGGGACCAAAACTTTATATCATCTCTACAATCACTCTGAAATGCATGGGTCAACCTTGTTTGTCTATGATGTCGGGATACTTTTAATATCATAGACATATTTGGTGTCAATAAAGACAGTCATCCAATAGTACAGGGACCTCCTTTAAGTCTAGAAGGAATACCAGACCAAGCACGATCTCCACAAATGAGGAAATACCCAGTAGGTAGCTGCAGTGGAGATGTAGAGGAAACTAAGACATGTGCTGAAGTGTAATTACAGCAATAAGAGGAATTTCTATATATTGGAAGGCTGGAATTTGCTGAAATCGAATACCTGCTGTTGAGATTCTGTTGCTGTACACTAGTCCAATTAAAAATAATGCATGCATCAGCCTTCACTGATCCCAAAAGCTCTAACTCCTGTGGCCCAAGAGGAGCAAGAGAAAGGTAAGGAACCCAAGAATCCCAGTTATCCACATTATATTGAGGCTGTGTTACCTTACAGGTTGATATCTTCTGACGGCAAGGCCAATTTTCGACAGGTACTCCTACTAGACAGGTAGAAAATGGATTTCCAGGTGAAGATAAAGACAGACAGATAGTACTCTGGTTTGTCAAATTAGCCAAAGTGACCCATATTTGGTTTTGGTTGTGTAGGAACCCAAGCATCAGCATATAACAAAATTAACAGTAGCAAAATCAAAGGTATCATTCTGTCTAGAAATAGTGTCCTCCTTCTAGGTTATGCTTAGTCCAAAGAACATTAGTCTTTAAAACATCATTTAGTTCCTGACAAATAGGCTCAAGCCGTAGTCATCATCGGCGGAGCCTTCGTTCATCGGCGGAGGTGTCAGCGGTGGCTGTGGAGGTGCTGGAGGTGGCCGTGTTGTAGCTGGACATGTCCACTTGCTAGGAACCCACAAGGGACCTGTAGGTGTGGATACACATATAGGACCTCTACCCATATAATTTACAGGTGCTGGTTCTGACTAAATCCCTGTAGCAGGATGTCTATACATTACAGTTATTGATTTTTCTGCACCATTTTGTTTTGCAAGTGTCCCATGTACAAATGCAGGGGGCATATCATGAACTCCAAATATACAAAGATGATTTAAATTGAACAACACTTTTGCCAATCTCTCCTGTGGATCAGTAATTGTTTTAAATTTTGCAAGGTATTGTTTTAAAGTTTGATTTGCCCTTTCTACAATGGCTTGACCTGTGGGAGAGTGTGGTATACCTGTAACATGCTTAACACCCCATAATTGCAAAAAGCGATTAACTTTCTTCCCTACATATGCAGGTCCATTATCTGTTTTGATAACTCCAGGTACCCCTAAAATAGCAAAACACAGTGTTAAATGTTGGATGACATGAACTGCTTTTTCTCTAGCTTGTGGAGAAGCCCAAATGAAATGACTGTAAGTGTCAATAACTACATCGACATAACGTAAACGCCCAAATTCAGCTAGATGAGTCACATCCATTTGCCACAATTCATTAGGGCCTAAACCTCGAGGATTTACCCCCAGGCTGAGACCCGGTCCATTGTGATGACTGCAGTCTGGACATGCTCTGACAATTCCTCGGGCTTCTTCCATTGTAATATCAAAGCAACGCTGTAGCCCTTTTGCATTTGGATGAAACGAGGCATGGGCATTGCGTGCTTTTGTGAAATTGTCCATAGGCACGGTTATTGACACCAGTCTATCAGCATGAGCATTACCTTCCCCTAATCCTTCCACCCACTTATGACTCCTGATGTGAAAAATAGCATATGGAGCAGATCTTTGTCGTATTGCAGACTGCAACTGTGCGAAAAGTGCATTCAAGCGCTGATTTTGCACTTCTCATAACAGAGCATCCTCAATACGCTGCGTTACCCCAACTGCATACAAAGAATCAGACACAACATTTATAGGATCATGCATCCATCGACAAAATGCACACACAATTGCTGAAAGTTCCAATGTCTGTAGAGTATCTGATTCTTGTCCTTTTATTATGACATGATTCCATTGCCCCTGTTCATTCCAGGTAAGGGCAGCTTTTCGAGATTTGCGACCTGCATCTGTAAACACAGTAACAGCATTAATCAATGGTGTTTCCCAATATTTTGGCTGTAATAGCCAATTTTGTGGGGACACCCAACGTAAAATAGGTGAAGACAATGGTAACAATTGAATTTCAGCATTAGAGTCTAAAATGCTAGCTTGTAATTCAGGAGAATGTTGCAAAAACCAGTTTAAATCAGCCTGTTTTATCGGAACAAAAATTCTTTGTGGCTCTTCCCTTGTAATCTGTACCACGCGTTTCCGGCCTTTTCGAATCAAGAGTGCAAGTGCCTCCACGCGTGGTTGAATAGAATTGCTAGGCTGTAAAGGTCCAAACACCCATTCTAACGCCTTTGTATCCTGCTGTTTTCCTCTTTTACCTTTTAACTGCTGAGTGAGAGCACCCATAAGGTGTTTTGGATGAGACAGAATAGTAATGTCTATAGGTAAGTCAGGATTTCTACGATCAACAGCTCTTTGGGCCACAGTATCAGCAATATTTGCCACAACTGCACGCTGCCTATCAATCAATTGAATAGGTGCAGTGGGATCTGTACCTTTTAGCAATGGTCTTAATTCATCAAGTTCGTCATTTGAAATACCAACAACTGGACGGAGCCACTGAATGTCACCCATAAATCGCTGCATATCATGCAGAGTGTGCAAATCGAGTTGCAGGGCAACCTTTTGTGGTTGAATGTGCATATCAGAAATTACCCAGCCCAAATATTTCCAGGGTGCAGAACATTGAATTTTCTCTGGGGCAACACATAAATTGTGATTATGTAGTTCTGTGAAAATAAAGGCCTCTTGCTGAGCAGTAAATGGAGCTTCCTGTGCAAACAAAATATCATCCATGTAATGGTATATCATCATATCAGGACAAGCAGTTCGAATGGGCAGTAAGGCAGCATCCATAAAAAATTGACACAGTGTAGGACTGTTGCGCATTCCTTGAGGAAGGGTCACCCATTCATACCGACTTGCAGGTGCCTCACAATTCAGGGAAGGTAATGTAAGTGCAAATGATTTAGTATCATTTGGATGGATGCTAATTGTAAAGAAACAGTCCTTTAAATCAATGATAAGGAGGTTCCAGCCCTCAGGTAACATGGCTGGATTTGGGAGGCCTGGCTGTAGTGCCCCCATTGCCTCCATTTGAGCATTGACTGCACGTAAATCATGAAGCAAACAAAATTTACCAGATTTCTTTTTGATTACAAATATTGGAGTGTTCCACGGACTAGTAGAAGGTTTAATATGCCTCTGATTCAATTGTTCATTAACTAGAACATGTGCTTGTTGCAGGCTTTCTCTTTTTAGCGGCCACTGCTCGATCCATGCTGGATCATCAGATTTCCAGGTTAGGTGGATCGGGAAAGCCCAAGTAGTGACCGCTACTAAAAACGATCTTTTGTCACCAGGCGAGCTCCTAATTGTATAAGGATATCTCTGCCAATTAATGCTTCAACTTTAGGTGGTAATGGCATAACAGTAACAAACTGCACACAAGTGCGACCATCCAGTAATAAACTAATTTTGTCCTTACTGCGGCAAACTGAAGCAGAACCCTACCCCCTCAACCCCAGCAATCATAGGGGAAAGTGACCAAGAGGTAGGGCAACAGTCCTTGCTGATGACAGTGATGTCTGCTCCAGTATCGAGGAGTGCCATTAGCTGCAGCTTTTGATGACCATTCTCCAAAATAACAGGAGCTTTGGGCCGCTCCTCCATGGGAAGACAAAGAAGTGCCATACCTCCTGTAGGTCCAAATCCTGCCGACACCCTTTGTTGCTGTATGGTGGTCGAGGCAGCTTCTGTCAACTGTAATGTAGGCACTAGCTGAGCGATTTTACTGCCCTTAGAAATAAACAAAGGAGGATAAAATGTCATAGCAACAATAAGAATTTCACCCGTAAAATCAGCATCAATAACACCAGGTAACACAAAAAGACCCTTCAAACCAGCAGATGATCGACCTAAAAGAAGAGCACCACAAGGTTTATCTTTGTGCATTACCGGTCCCTTGACCCCAGCAGGGATTTTTACAGGCTTTTGATCAATCAGGGTAATGTTTATTGTGGTTGCCAGGTCCAGGCTGAGGCTCCCTCTGGTGGCTGGCTGGAGAGAGCTGGCTGGCTGCAGTTGTCTGGAGCATTACACACGGGAGCCGCCATTGGGATCTTTGCGCCGCGGCCCTTCGCGCTCCGTGTTGCGTTTCTTGATCGCCTACAAACTTGAGTGGAATGGGAGTTCACAGAACATTTGTTACACCATACTGTCTTTTCTCTGCAGTTGCAACAAAAGTGTCCCATTTTCCCACACCGGTAACACTTTATACGAGGTTGTTGTTTAAACTTATTTGTCGGTTGTAATGGAGTCAGGGCAGCAAAGGCGTGTGTTTGGGCTTGCACCAAATCTTCCCCTACATCCCTGAGTGCTTCTACTAACATTGCCTGAGGACCTGCAGGAACCCTCGACATTCTTTCTAGCATTTCCTCCACTGTTGCATCAATGCTCATTGTGTTAAGAATACTTCTAGTAGAGGTATTACAATTTTCTAAAACACCCTGTCGTAATAGGGTTCTCTTCATGAAGTCTTGTACATTAGCCAAATTGATAGCTTCGGTCACCCAATCCACAAAGGAAGTAAAAAGCTCATTTCTGCCTTGCTTAATAGACATAGAAGAAGGAGATACTGGTTTTGTCCTAACCTTGGAGATTGCTTCTCTAGTTAATGGTATGGTAGCTTTTCATACTTTAGCCCCTACTTGTGCCTGCATTTCAATTGTAGTGAATTGCCCAACACTTATTAATTGTTCAACAGTTATCCCAAATAAGGGGTCATTCTGCTGTTGTGGAGTCTTTGCAAAATGATTACATAATTTATGCTAGTGGGCTTGCCACAGCATTAACTGAGACTGTGTCATAATTATTCTTATGATACTTTTAATATCTTTTGGAAGAAGTAAACCTGAGCCCCATATGGAATTAAGCATTTGCTTTGCAGGTTCCCCGTGTAGCCCACAGTCATTAACTGTGGCTCTCCATTGTGAAAGCAATTTCCAATCCACAGGATGATAATTGGTTGTTTCTCCCCCTCCTTCATTCGGTGTATAAGCAACAGGAAAAGCTTGGCAATCTATGTCAGAAATAGTAGAACACGTCATAATCTTTATTACTTATTGCTTCTTTTTGGATACTCAACCAATTCATTCTGTGTATTCCTGGTAAATTTTTAGGATGTTCTTGCTTAAAAGGATTACTAGCGGATGTCACTAAAACTCTTTTGTGGCTGTTCTGAACAGTTTCATCCTGCAGCTGCTTTCTTTTAGCCTGTGGAAGTCTTTCACCATTTATTACTGATTGTTCATTCCCGGGGAGGGGATCTGTGGCTGACTGAGCAGCATTAAAGGCAGGATTAAAAGCAGGGGGAGCAGTAGGTTGCTTATCACTCGATCTGCTCTTAATTTCAATAATATTTCTTACTGGAGGAATAGGATTGTAATCAACCTCTAAAGAATGCATTCCTGGTTTAACCCCTTCTAAAGTGGCAGTAGCAACAGCAGAAACTTTCTTTTCTGCTTGATACATCTGCAAACAATTTATGACTGATCACCACGACCTCATTAGCTTTTGGGCAGCCTTATCATCATCAATCACCTTAAACTAAAGAATGTTCTCTAATCCACGCCACTCTTTCTCATCAAAGAGATCCTCCGAGGCTTTAAATAAGCCTTGAGCCCGACCATAGGTGTACAAAGCTGGCGGATCTTTATCTAAATCTATGTCAGCTAAATCACGTTTCTGTAAGTAATTGAAGAGCTACTTCGCTTTCCATAATCTGACCCTTAAGTGCAGCCTTTGTACCTTGCAAGCCGGCAGCTCTTCCCCAGACGGCGCGTCTTATCCTTGTACAACTCATATCTCAAGGATATGCTGCTTTTTTGCTATCTGTACATGCACAGTGTACTGTTCCTAGGCTAGGCACAGTGCTGTTTCCCAGACCCAGACACAATGCTGTTCCCAGGCCAGAGCTCCTCCCAGGCACAGAGCTCAGGTCTGGGGTCTCAAACAGAGGATTGCTGGAACAATTGTTCCATCAATCCATGACCCTGTTCCTGCAGCCATTCCCCAACACCTGGTGAAGCTGTGACAGCTCCTGGTGAAGGTGTGTCCTCCTCTGCTGAAGATGTGACAGCTCCTGTACCCATCTACAATATGCTAAAAATTGTAAATCCCAAACTTCTCACCCATGTGACATACTAAACTACACTCTACAATCCCTAAAATCCCTAAATGCTCGTTACCCTGGGGGGATGCTGTGTCAGTGTTCTCCTTCCTCAGCCCCGGGGATGCTCCGCTGGTTCCCCTGGTCCTCCCGGTTCCATCGTCCTCGCTCCAGGGCGATGCTCCGCCGCTCTCGGTGCTCACTGCCCCATGGGATGCTCTGGCGGGGTCCTCCCCCCTCTCCCCAGGGCATTCCTCGCCGCTGTCCGTGGCCAGAGGTGGCTCCGGGGCGCTCCCGGGTCTCTGACGCCGCCACCCCAAGGCGGGGAGTGGGCGGGTCTCACATGGGGGGAGTCCCAGCCCCATTCTGGGGATCCCAGGCCCATAGGGAGGGGTCTCTGGGGGTCCCTCTCCCATTTCTGGGGGTTGTAGGTTCATGGAGATGGGTCTGTGGTGGTTCCAGTCCCATGAGGATGGGGCTCTGGGGGTACCAGCACCATTTTGGGGGGTTTTAGGTTAATGGGGAGGTTTCTCTGGAGGTCCTAGCCCCATTTCTGGGGTTGCCAGTCCATAGGGAGGGGCCTTCTGGGGGTCCCTAGACTATGGGGAAGGGTCTGTGTGCTCCCAGTCCCACTTTTGAGGGGGAACTTTGTGATTTGTGTGGGTGGCGAGCGACCCGTGGGAACAGCAAAGATCAGCCACAGAATTTAATAAGATTTTTTGCCAATTTTACTTTGGAAAACACCTTACCTTTGGAGGATGTTCCGGTGGGGGTCCATGCTCCTTCTGCCTGATCCTGGCACTGTCTTCGTCGTTGGCTCATGGGGATGCTCTGCTGGTGTCCTCCCTCCTCACCCCGGGGCATTCCCCGCCGCTGGCCGCCGTCCATGGCCGGAGGTGGCTCCAGGGCGCTCCAAGTTGCTGAGGATGTCAGCAGCCCCCACTGAGGCCATCCCTGCCCAGAGACCGTGGGGGAATGGGCAGACAAGGAGAGCGTCCCTGGGGCTGGGGCAGCAGAACTCAGAGGCACCAGCGGCTCCAGCTGGGAAATGGAGTGTGGAATGTGGCTGTGAAAGCCCTGCCTGGGCTGTGCCAAGCAGAACACACAAGCCCTGACTCCCATCCCCCAAACAACTCTCTCAAGGAGACATGTAAGAGGAATTGCAATTGTTTGTGTCCTCTGAGTTGGATGCACTGGAGAAATACCAACAAGAGATTCTCATGAGCTCAAAACAACAAAACAGCCTTTACTGGCAACTTTAGAAGATCAGAGAAACTTCGGCAAAAGGTTTAGCGTGACATTCAATGAACAAAATACACTTTTCAATGCATTCACTTGGCCCATTCAAATTCACAAACTCTAAGCCTTTTCAATTTTAGGTTAATCAAAATTTGCAAGGGGACAAAAATAGAAGAACTAGACACAGAAAGAGAAAGACAAATAAGATGCAGAGAAGCACAAACTCAGCTACCAACTCCTGGATTCCAGCATTGGTTCAGATGGAAATTCCAAGAGGAGGTAGGGTCAAGATGTGTGCTTGCCTTGTGGTCAGCCTTAAATACCCCTTGGTGTTCCTGGGCCCTTCCCCCAGGTGGGACCTGGGGTCATTTGGTCACTCAGGAGCTGGGCTGGGGGCTGCAGAGGTGGCTGTGGAGCATTGCCTGTGCTGTGCCAGGGACTGGCAGACACGGCTGGGCTGGGATAGAGGCTCTGGGGGGATTGGGGTTCCAGGGCAGGGCAGGGCTGGGGTTCCAGGGCAGGGCAAGGCTGGACCTGCCCCTTCCTCCCCACACATGAAATGTTTCCAGCCAACAATCTCCTCCAGTCTGTCACAACAGGCAGTGTTGGAGGTGAAATCCCAGTTCTGGCCATGAGCACCTGGATGAGAAGGAGAGTTCTTTTCCATAGCAATGAAAGCCCCAGGTCTCAGCTCATTTCTCATTTGATTGCCGAGAGTTTGTTTGGTTTTGTTGTTTCTTTGTTTCCTTGGTGTGCCTGAAGTGTCCAGTCAGGAGCAGAGTGACTCTTGCCAAGGAACTTTGTGGTGCTGTCACTTAATATTAAATCTGGTTTTTGCTGATCCCTTGCTGGGGATTTTTTCAGCGCTCTCAAGCCCTCGTTGGTAACAGGGTGAAGGAGCCCTGGCCCAGGCTCTGGCCCTGGGGGACACGGGGACGCTGCCGGGGAGTCCCTGTCCCCCTGTCCCACCCCCCACAGCCCCAGCCCCCATCCCCGTGTCAGGCTCTGGGGTCGATCTCGTGGAACATCCTCTGGGGGAGGCTGCGGCACCGGGGGCGGGGGGACCCGGGGGGACAGGGGACCCCGCTGTGCACGAGCAGAGTTGGACTTCTCTGGGGGAACTGGGAGGGGGAGCTGGGGTGGAGTGACCTCCCCAGTGACCTCACACAGCCCCTGTGATGTCACACAGACTCTGTGATGTCACACAGCCCACTCTGAGATGTAACAGGCCTCCTGTGATTTCATACAGGTGTCCTGTGATGTCACAGCCTGCTCTTTGAGGTCCCAGTCTGCTCTGTGATGACACAAAATCTGCCCTGTGATGTCACAGCCCAGCCTGTGATGTCACAGACACCCTGTGATGTCACAGCCAGCTCTATGATGTCACAGCCACCTTTGTGATGTTATGCAGCCTCGCTGTGATGTCACAGCCTGCTCTGTGATTTCACAGTCAGCTCTGTGATGTCACAACCCACTCTGTATTGTCTCAGCCTTCTCTGTGACATCACACAGCTGCTCTGTGATGTCACAGAGCCCTTTTCTATGATGGCAGAGTCGTCTCTGTTACCTCACAGCCCATTCTGTGATGTCACACAGCCAGCCTGTGATGTCACAGCTGACTTTGTGACATCACAACCTCCTCTGTGGTGTCACAGCCTGCTCTGTGATAGCAGAACTCACTTAACATGTCACACAGCACCTCTGTGGGCTCACAGACCCACCCTGTGATGTCACAACACCTTCAGTGATGGAACACAGCCACCCTATAATGTCACAGCACACTCTTTGACCTCACAGCTTGCTCTGCTCTGTGATGTCATACAGGCATGCTCTGATGTCACAGCCTGCTCTGTGATGTCACATAATAAACCTGGGATGTCACAGCCAACTATATGATGTCACAACCTGGTCTGTGATGTCACACAATAACAGAATCACAGAATTGCTGGGTTGGAAGAGACCTTTGAGATCATCAAGTCCAACCCATGCCCTAACACCACCTCAGCTAAACCATGGCACTGAGTGCCACATCCAGTCTTTTTTTAAACACATCCCATGATGGTGACTCCGCCACCTCCCTGGACAGACAATTCCAGTACTTTATCACTCTTTCCATAAAAAACTTTTTTCCTAATATCCAACCTAAATTTCCCTTGGTCCTGCTTAAGACACTGTCCCCTGGTTCTGTCAGTTGTTGTGAGGAGAGAGACCGACCCCCACCTGACTGCAACCACCTTTCAGGGAGTGTGGAGAGTGATAAGGTCACCTCTGAGTCTTCTCCAGGATAAACAACTCCAGCTCCCTCAGTCATTCCTCACAGGACTTGTGTTCCAGGCCCCTCACCAGCCTTGTTGTCCTTCTCTGGACACGCTCCAGCCCCTCCATGTCCTTCCTAAGTTGGGGAGCCCAGAACTGGACACAGCACTCGAGGTACGTTGCCAATACAGGGGAAGAATGCCAAGTACACGAGTGCCAAGTACAGGAGAAGAATGACCTCCCTGCTCCTGCCGGCCACACCATACCTGGTCCAGGCCAGGAGCCATTGGCCTTCTTGGCCACCTGGGCACACTGCTGGCTCATGTCCAGCCTGCTGTCGACCAGTGCCCCCAGGTCCCTTTCTGCCTGGGCACTGTCCAGCCACGCCGTCCCCAGCCTAGAGCATTGCAGGGGGTTATTGTGGCCAAAATGCAGGACTGGGCACATGGATTTATTAAACTTCATCTTATTGAACTCTGACATCTATCCAGCTGTTCCAGGTGTCCCTGCAGAGCCCTCCTACCTTCCAACAGATGGACACACGCTCCCAGCTCAGTGCTATCTGCAGATTTACTAATGAAGGACTCAATTCTCTCTCATCCATGTGGTCAATAAAAATATAGAACAGAGCTGGCCCAGCACAGAGCCCTGAGGGACAGCACTGGTGACTGTCCCCAGCTGGATGCAGCACCGCTCACCACCACTCTCTGGGCCGGCCATCCAGCCAGTTCTCAACCCACCACAGAGTGCTCCTGGCCCAGCCGTGGGCTGCAGCTTTTCCAGGAGTGTACTGTGGGAGACAGTGCCAAAGGATTGGCTGGATTCCAAATAGACACATCCACAGCCTTTCCTGCATCCACCTGGAGGGTCACCTGGTCATAGAAGGAGACCAGGTTGCTCAAACACAACCTAGCCCTCCTAAACCCCTGCTGGCTGGGTCTGACACCCTCGCCATCCTGCAAGTGCTGTGTGATGACACTCAGTGTGAACTGTTCCATGACCTTATGAGAGCGGCTTGGCAAGCTCATCTGCCAGCTCCCTCATCAGCCTGGGGTGGATCCCATCTGGTCCCATGGATTTATGAACAACCAAGCAGCTCAGCAGGTCTCTGACTGCCTCCTCTCTGATAATGGGTGCACCATTCTGCTCCCTGGCACCATCAACCAGCCCAGGAGGACAGTTGTCCCGAAGGCAAATCATCTTCTCACTAAAAACTGAGGCAAAAAATGGCGTTAAGCACCTCTGCCTTCTCCTCATCTGCAGTTATTAAATTCCCTTCCACATCTAATAAAGAACAAAGGTCGGTCTTACCTTTCCTTTTACCATTGATATATTTGTAAAAGCATTTTTTATTATTCTTTACAAAAGCTGCCATTTTAAGTTCAAACGGAGCTTTGGCTTCTATAATTTCTTTCCTATATACCCTAGCAAGACCCTTAAATACTTCTGGAGAGACCTGCCCCTCCTTCCAAAGATGATACATCCTCTTTTTATTTATAAGTTCCTTCAAAACCTCATTGCTCATCCACACTAGATGTTTCTCTCATCGACTCATCTTTCGGCACACGGGGACAGTGTGTTCCTGAGCCCTTGAGATATCTGTTTTGAAGCTTGCCCACCTTTCCTGAACTCCTTTGTTTTTAAGGGCTGCTTCCCAAGGAACTCTCTGAAAAAGTCTCCTAAATAGGCCAAAGTCTGCCCTCCAGAAGTCCAATGTAAGAGTCTTATTAGTGTTCCTCCTGACTTCACCAAAATATTGAGAATTCTATAATTTCATGATCACTGTGCCCCAAGTGACCTCCAACCAGTACATCTCCCACCAGCCCTTCTCTATTTGAAAAGAGCAGATCCAACATAGTCCCTCTCCTGGTGGGCTCACTCACCAGCTACGACAAAAAATTGTCCTCCACAATCTCTAAAAATTTCCTGGTCTGCCTCTTTTCAGCTGTATTGAGTTCCCAGCAGATGTCCAGCAGGTTGAAGTCACCTACAAGAACAAGGGCTGATGATCCAGAAACATTCTCTAGCTGCTTATAGAATGAGTTGTCCACCTCTTCCCAGCTGGGTGGACGATAACAGACTCCCAGTAGGATGTCAGCCTTGTTGGCCTTCCCCCTAAGTCTCACCCATAGACATTCAACTCCATCATCATGAGTTTCAACATTTGTAGCATCAAAAGCCTCCCTAATGTAAAGGGCCACCCCTCCACCTCTTCTCCCTTTCCTGTCTTGCAGCCATCCAGTGCAGCGCTCCAGCCATGTGAGTTGTCCCACCCTGTTTCTGTGATGGCAATTACATCATAGCTCTGGAGCTGCACCATGGCCTCCAGCTCTTCTTGTTTGTTACCCATGCTGTGTGCATTGGTGTACATGCACCTCAGCTGGGCTGCTGATTTCACCCCTAACTCAGGCTTACCACCCACGAGCCTGCTTCCAGACAACCCAGCTGCATCCCCTCCCCTTCAGAGCTAGTTTAAAGCCCTCTCAACAAGTTCTGCCAGTTCATGAGCTAAAATTCTTCTGCTCTTCACAGAAAGATGGAGCCCATCTGGTCCAAGCAGGCCAGGTGCTGTAAAAGTTGCCCCATGATTAAAGATTCCCAAATTTGGCCAATGACACCAACCCTTGAGCCACTCGTTGATAATGTGAGCTCTCCTATTGCTTTCACCATTTTTCTCAGACTCCAAAGGGACTGAGGAAAAGACTGTCTGTGCCCCTGTCCTATTAACCACCTGACCCAATGCCCTAAAGTCCCTTTTAATTGCTCTGACACTCCTCTTTCAAATCTCATCACTGCCAGCCCAGGGTATCAGCAGTGGGTTATAATCAGAGGGCTGAATCAGCCCAGGCAGTGTGTCAGTGATATCCCGTACCCGGGCCCCAGGGAGGCAGCAGACCTCTCTGTGGGGCGGGACTGGTCGACATATGGGGCCCTCTGTTCCCCTCAGGAGGGAGTCACCCACCACGATTACCCTTCTTTCCTTTTTGATGTTAGAGGTGCTGATCTGTCTCACAGATGAATCATGATTGGGAGGCTCACTGGGCAGATAGTTTTCTTCTAAACCATCTGGCTGACTCTCCAGATCCAGGGGATCATACTGACTCTGAAGTGGCCCCTGGCTTGGGAGAGGGCTTTGGGAGGGATTTTTATTATTACCTCCTCGAGTAGGTACCCACTCCCACTCCCCTTCATCAGCCAGGTGTCCTTCTATAGCCTGACAGTGGGAGGTGTGGGAGACAGCGGGAACCAAGGAGAGCATTGCTGCCCTGCCAGACCTCATGGAACCAAGGATCCATTGTGACACTGCAGGGCCCTGGGGCACCACGGTGCCATTTTGACACTGCAGGGCCCAAGGATCCAAGGGACTTAGTGGCACCAGAGGGACATTGTGACACTGGGAGGCCTCATGGAATGATGGAGATCATTGGGACACTCCGGGGCCTCATGGAACCATGGTGACACCAAGTTGTCTGGGGGTGTTGATCTGCTGGAAGGCAGGAGGGCTCTGCAGAGGGACCTGGACAGGCTGGATCCAGGGCCCAAATCCAACAAGGTGAGGTTTAACAAGTCCAAGTGCCGGGTCCTGCACTTTGGCCACAACAACCCCTGCAGAGCTACAGGCTGGGGACAGAGTGGCTGGACAGCAGCCAGGCAGAAAGGGACCTGCAGGGACTGATGGACAGCAGGCTGGACATGAGCCAGCAGTGTGCCCAGGTGGCCAAGAAGACCAATGGCTCCTGGCCTGGATCAGGAATGGTGTGGCCAGCAGGACCAGGGCAGTGATTCTTCCCCTGTGCTCGGCGCTGGTTGGGCAGCACCTCGAGTGCTGTGTCCAGTTCTGGGCCCCCTAATTTAGGAAGGACCTGGAGGGGCTGGAGCATGTCCAGAGAAGGGCAAAAAGGCTGGTGAGGCGTCTGGAGCACAAGTCCTGTGAGGAGTGGCTGAGGGAGCTGGGGTTGTTGATCCTGGAGAAGAGGAGGCTCAGGGGACACAAGGCGGTGTCAGGGCACAGGTTGGACTTGATGATCTCCAAGGTCTTTTCCAGCCTTGCTGATTCTGGGATTCTGTGAAACCACCCTTGGAGCAGTTGCAGGAGGAGCCCTGGGCCTCCTCTTCAGAAGCTCCAGCAGCCCAGGTCCCTCAGCTCCTCCTCACAGCCCCAAAGCCCATCCTGTCAGTCCTGCAGAGCCTCTGCAGCCCCTCCTCACTGCCCAGAACAGGCAGCCCCACAGCCAGACACAGCAGCCCAGATGTGCCCCCCTGGCCTGGGATGCCTCTGGCAAGGGAGCAGCACGAGGCACTGCAGGAGCCTGCAGACAATTCCTGCAGCACTTGTGGGATGATCCTGCTCCCCAAGGGCTGTTCCCATGGTGCCAAGTCAGGAACTGGAATGGGGAGTGGGGCCAGAGAGTAAAGGGCAAACAGGGATGGGCTGTGCACAGGGGAGGAAGAGGGGTGAGGAAGAGAAATAAATTTGTAGGAGGAAGATTAAAGAAAGCAAAGGTGAAGCCAAGGAAATGCTCCGGGCAGTTTGGGGGTGGCTGCCAGGCAGCCCTGGCTCTGAGCAGCAACGTCTGCAATGGGACAGGAAACTCCCAGCTGATGGGAACAAACTTTCTGGCTGGCTGCAGAGGCCAGGAAAAAGCTGAGTGGTTTCCCTGGCGTCCCCCAGCCTTTCCTGGCCCCAGGGGCTGATGGCATTTGTGCTCCCTCAGGTTCATGTCCCCACAGCAGCAGCATGGGAGTGCTCCCGCCTGCTGTGTGCAATGCAAACAGGGGCTCTTGACGTTTCTTTGTGGACAACATTAATATATAAAACAAAGAACCTACAAAAGGAAAACAACAAGAAGTATCAAAGACGACATTTATTAGAAGTGTTTTGCAGAAATTGGCCAGCAGTTTAATGTTCCCGAAACCATCCAGTCATCAGTGTCCACACTGCAGCCTTGAGCTCCTGGTTCCTCAGGCTGTAGATGAGGGGATTCAGGGCTGGAGGCACCACTGAGAACAGAACTGACAGTGACAGATCCAGGGATGGGGAGGACATGGAGGGGGGCTTCAGATGAGCAAATGCTGCAGTGCTGAGGAACAAGGAGACCACGGCCAGGTGAGGGAGGCAGGTGGAAAAGGCTTTGTGCCGTCCCTGCTCAGAGGGGATCCTCAGCATGGCCCTGACGATCTGCACATAGGAGAAAACAATGAACACAAAACAGCCTAAATATAGAAGAGCACTTAGTACAATAAGCCCAGCTTCTCTGAGTTTGCAGTGTGATCTTGAGGATCTGGGGGATTTCACGGAAGAACTGGCCCAGGACATAGCCATGGCACAGGGGCAGGGAAAATGTATTGGCTGTGTGCAGCAGTGCATTGAGAAAGCCACTGGCCCAGGCAGCTGCTGCCATGTGGGCACAAGCTCTGCTGCCCAGGAGGGTCCCGTAGTGCAGGGGTTTGCAGATGGACACGTAGCGGTCGTAGCACATGATGGTCAGGAGGGAAAGCTCTGCTCCCATGAAAAAGACAAAAAAAAAAACCTGTGCAGCACATCCTGTGTAGGAGATGGTGCTGGTGTCCCAGAGGGAATTGTGCATGGCTTTGGGGACAGTGGTGCAGATGGAGCCCAGGTCGCTGAGGGCCAGGTTGAGCAGGAAGAAGAACATGGGCGTGTGCAGGTGGTGGCTGCAGGCTATGGCGCTGATGATGAGGCCGTTGCCCAGGAGGGCAGCCAGGGAGATGCCCAGGAAGAGGCAGAAGTGCAGGAGCTGCAGCTGCCGCGTGTCTGCCAGTGCCAGCAGGAGGAAGTGGCTGATGGAGCTGCTGTTGGACGTTTCTTCACTCTGGGAATCATGGACTATTGAAAGAAGATATTGACAAGACGGGAAAGATTTCCGTGTCATTCCTATGTTTTTTTATTAGGAATCCCCCCAAAAATACTTCTCCTTGTTGGCTGAACTTTGCTCAGCCTTTTTTCACTGAGGTCCGGTTTGTGCTGCTGCCTCATCTTCGACCCTGCTCTCAGCCTGAACACTGGGGAGCCCTTAGGGAAAACAGGGCTCGCTGTGCCCCAGTGCAGTCAGACCTGCGGGTCCCACACAGGAGCCCTTTGCTCATTTCAGCTTCCTCTGTTTCAGGGTGATCAAACTTCCAACATGCTTGAACAATAAAGTGGCCTTTTTGAAGACTTCAGTTTCATTGTCAGCATCTCTGAATTCTTCTACCTTTCCCTGTGCAGCTGGAAATGGAGGGATACCAAGGGTTGGTCTGGCTCTCTGTTTTTTTTGTCAGTGCTACCCAGAGTGCTTTTGTGACAGGAAACTCAGACTTTTTGTCACAGGCATCATGATTAGCTTGAAATGCTCTCAAGTCCCTGAGCACTAAGTCACAGAGAATTAAAGCTGCACAGGCCACTTCTGCAGTGCTCAAACACAGCCCTGTTGCTGCTGCCGCTGAATCAACTGACAGAGGCCATCACAGAAATTGCCTCTGGAATGTCAAATCAAATGAAAAAATCCACCAGGAGAAAGAGAAGCCAGAACTTCTCAACACACTTCATTGTTTCTTCTGAGCAGCAGCAGAAAATGGAGATGCCCAGAGATATTTCCAGCTGCTGCTGATCCCAGTGGAGCCCAGCCTGCTGCCCTGTCCCAGCTTTCCCACCCTCCAGCAGACGCCCTGGTTCCCTGCAGGTGCCGTGGGATGGCACTCAGGAGGATCTGCTCCAAGGCCTTCCCCTGGAGCACGCTCAGGCTGCCAGGCCTATGGATCCTGGATCATCCTTCCCACCGAGCCTTCCTGTGCACAGCTGTTCCATTTGCACCTTTGCGCTCAGCTCGGACTTCTCCACTTCACCAGGAGTGCTGGGAAAGGATGGAGAGCAGCCTGGCAAGCTCTTTCTGCAGCTCCCTCTTTACCCTCGGGGAGGTAGAACATTCCACAGGAAAGCAACTGGTGCCACAAGGAGCGGGTGGCCTCAGGCACCTTTGGGGATGGAACAAGGCCTTGGTTTGACATAAGTAAGCACAAGCAATTCACATGA
Organism: Anomalospiza imberbis; assembly: GCF_031753505.1. Classification (NCBI taxonomy): domain Eukaryota; kingdom Metazoa; phylum Chordata; class Aves; order Passeriformes; family Viduidae; genus Anomalospiza; species Anomalospiza imberbis. Next base: position 628,529 of record NC_089719.1, on the reverse strand, counting down.
GTAAACAAGTAATTAGCACAGACATACCTAAGTACTTAGCAGCAGTTAGCATAACAAAAACCTGGTGGCCTAACTTGACATGAGAGTGACCTGACAAAAAGCTTTAGACACAGTCTACCAGAAGAACTAAGGGCAAGTGTGGAATCAGCCGTGTGCAGGGAAGCCCTGAGGAAGACTTTGTGCTGCTTTGGGGCATTGAGACCGCTCCTGGCCAGGGCCTGGACATCAGCTTCAAGTATGGGAATCTGACACAATGTATTTCTAACCGCCTGCCTATGGAATCACCTCAGCAGTGTAAAGATGGATGGTGTTTTTGATACAACTCCTACATCAACCCACTGAAATTTATACATGGTGAAGAAACATTTCAGTGGGTGCAGACCCCTGCCCTCCTGCCAGGTCAATAAAAGGGCTTTTGGCTGACAATGCATTTGTGAGCTGATTTGTTTGAATGAGGGAGACCCCTCAGGACTGCTGTATCCTGAGGGAACACCGTTGGCCTTGACCTGTAGGCACCTGCACAAGCTTAAAATCCTGCCTCAGCTTCCAGGACCTCTCTTGGCCAGCATCCTGACGTGGATGCAGGACTGCTGTGAGGCACTGCTGGGACCCAGCGGGACAGGACCGGCTGTCTCGTGTCCACGTAGCACCCCTCACACAGCCAGGGCCATCCCGAAACCAGACAAACACTCACGTGTCAGCACAGGGGAGCAAGGAGCACTGGGCTCCTCTCAGGGTATCTCAGCTGGGCTCGCTCCACAACACACCCCCACTTTCAGGCCTGCTGATGCCCAGCTGCCAGAAATGCCTACCTTGTTCTCTCCAGGGTGCACAGGGAGAGCCAATGAGCAGGATGCCTTGGGAGGCAAACCTTCCCAGCCTTTTCTGAGGCCAGGGACACACCAAGATCAGCCAAGACTCTCCATGCTGCCTGGCCCACCCAGCCCAGCTCTGTGCTGGCCCTGGGCCACAGCAGCTTCCACCAAGCAAGAGCCACATGCACATTGCCAAGAGTTGAAACACAGCAGACAGGGAAGAGGTGAAAAGTGTGTGTGTAAAGGCCTTTTGATTCACAGCTCTCAGAGAGAGCTCTGGGGCTCACGGCTGGACAGAGATGCTCCTGCTCACGCCTCTGTCCAAAGGGGGGAACACACCCTGCTGCAGGTGCTTGGGTTGGTCTCTGCAGGTCCAGGCGGATGCCAAACCTGCTCTTCACAGCCTTCTCCCTTGCCCTGCCCCTCTGCCAAGTGCAACGGGCCTCAGGCAGTGAAAGGACCACAGAGAGCCAAAGGAGGACACTTGCACCTGCCTCGCTGTGAGCTCCCTGGGAAGCACTTTCCTTGAGAAGCAAGCCCCTTTCCTCCAAAGGCATTTCCCCAAATGTGTAGCTGTCCTGGGGAACATCAACACACTCTCAAGAAAAGCTGGCAAGGCTGAATGACTTCAGGTCCTTTCAGGACAGGCATTCCAGCTGTAGCTCATATTCTCCCAAGTGCGTTTCCAGGTGGAGGTTCAGAGGGGCAGCCCCAGGCCCTCTACAAACACAAGCTGCCCGCTGCCTCTTCACCTGCCTCAACTCCTGCCTGCGGTCACTGCAGCAAAACCAGGCTGTTCCAGCCAGAGCCCTGTTCCCGCAGGATGCTCTTGCCAACACCTTCCAGGACTCTCCGCTGTGCATGCAGCACTTTTCATGCCAGCTCTCAACAGTGGGATTTGAGGGGCAGCAAGGACAAATGTCACAAACCTGTGTGACACTCCAGATCCTCATGGAACCAGGGGGCCAGTGTGACACTGTGGGAAGTTGTGGAACCAAGGGGATCACTGTGGCACTGTTGGGGCCCATGGAACCAAGGGGCCAGTGTGACACTGTGGGGCCTCATGGAAACAAGAGGCCATTGTGAGCCTGCAGGGCTGTAACACCCCAGAACACTGAAATGCTGGGGGTCACCAAAGGTTTCTTTACTTGAGTTTGGTGCACAGGAGAAACACCAACCAGATATTCTCACCATGGCCAGATGAAAGAGTTTTCTTGGTAGGAAGGGACCCAGCTCTTTAGTGAATGGCCCACACAGGGATTGAACCCACAGCCTCAGTGATACCAGCACCATGCTCTAACCAACAGAGCTAAGAGATCAAAATAACAAAATTTTACTGACAAAATATAGACAATCAAGGAACTTGAGCAAAGGGTTTCATACAACATCCACTGCAGCATAAAACTCTTACCATAGCATTACTTTGTTAACTTAGCCCACTTTACCTAAAAACCTTTAACCCTTATGATGATAAGTTACCCAAAAATGTTCCAGGTAAGCAGGATTAGAAGAAGAAGAAATAGAGAACAACAGAAAGACAGAAGATCTATAGGAAGACACACACATAGATACAAACTGCTCAGGTTCCAGCATCATTAACAGAGGAACCCCAGGAGAAGGCAGGATCCAGACCATGGGCTGGCCTCGTGCTCCGGCTTTTAAACCCCTGGGCCTTCATGGGCCCGCCCCTGGGGTGGGACTGCCAGTTGCTTGTCCAATCAGAGCCAGGTTAGGCACCAGCTTCTGGTGTGTGATTGACAGCTGGGCCAATCAGATCTGCATGCTGTGTGATTGACTGACAGCTCAGCCAATCAGAGCTGGGTTAACACCGCCCCTTCCATGTGATTGACAGCTGTGGCAGGCCAGGGCTGGGGGCGGGGCTCTGTCCCACCACAAACCAAGGCCTGACCCGCTCCTGGCCCCACACGGGCATTCCGAGCATCCCAAGGTGTCTGGGGACATCGATCTCATCCAGCCTCTGACAGTGACCACGATGACACTACAGAACCTCATGGAGCCATGGGTCAGTTGTGACACTGTGCTGCCCCATGGAATCAAGGAGACCATTGTGAACACGGGGGTCCCAAGGAACCAAGGGTCCATGGTGACCTTGTGGAGCCTGCAGTGTCACAGAGGAGCCGTTGTGACACATCAGGCTTTGTGGAACCACGAAGCCATTGTGACGTTGCAAGGCCCCGTGGAAGCACAGGGCCATTGTGACACTGCAGAAGCAAGGGGAACACTGTGACACTCCAGGGCCTCATGGAACCAAGGAGACCAATGTGACACTGTGGGGTCACACGAAACCAAGGGAACATGGAACAGGTCTGGCTGGCTGGGCCTCCAGGGGACCACCTGAGAGGTCCAGCAGACCTTGGCATGTTGATGGCTGCTTCTCACCTGCCCTGAAGCACTGGGGCTCTGGGCTTTCCTTCCTATGGGAGAGAACTGGCCTTCTCCTCCAGTGACCTTGGGCCAAAACCAGGATTACTCCTCCAAATTTCCTTATATGCAAAGATTGTTCCCAGATAAAATCTGCCAGGAGCAACAGGTCTGGCTGCCCTGGCCACCCAGGGGCCACCTCTCATCTGCCTTTGAGACACTGGGACCATGTGCTTTTCTTTCTTATGGGAAAAAAACATCCATCTCGACCAGGCACCCATGGCCAAAATGGGGCATCTGCCTCCAGAATTCCCTATATCCAAAGATAGCTCCCAGACAAAAGCTGCCAGGGGAGGCAAGTCTGGCTGGCCTTGGCTTCCTGAGGGCTGGCACTCATGTGCCTCTGAAACACTGGGGCTCTGTGCTTTCCTTCCTAATGAAAAGAATGCCTCTTCCTTTCCAGGCACACACGGCCAAAACTGAGATTCTACCTCCAAAATGCCCTGTGTCCAAGGATAGCCCCTAGACAAAAGGTGCCAGGACAGACAGGTCTGGCTGGCTTGGCCTAAGGATGGCCACCTCTCATCTTCTTCCAGAACACTTGGATTCTGTGCTTTTCTTTCCTATGGGAAAAAACCATCCATCCTGACCAGGCGCCCATGGCCAAAACTGGGATTCCACCTCGAAAACTCCGTACATCCAAGGATTTCTCCCAAGTGAAAGCTGCCAGGAGAGACAGGTCTGGGTGCCCTTGGCCTCTTGGGAGCTGCCTCTCACCTGCCTCGAAACACTGGGGCTCGTAGCTTTCCTTCCTATGGAAAAGAACCGTCTTTCATCTCAAGGGGTCCGTGGTCAAAACTGAGATTCCTCCTCCCAAATTCCATATATCCAAGGAACCCTCCATGACAAAAGCTGCCAGGACAAACAGGTCTGGCTGGCTTGGCCTCCCAGGAGCCACCTCTCTCCTCTTCTGCCTTTGAAACACATGGGCTCTGTGCTTTCCGTCCTATGGAAAAGAACCGTCCTTCTTATCTATGCAGAAATGGCTGAAACTGGGGTTCCAGCTCCCAAATTCCCTATATCCAAGAGTTGCTTTCAGACAAAAGCTACCAGTACAGAGAGGTCTGGCTGGCCTAGGCCTCTGGTGGCCACCTTTCATCTGCCCCTGAAACACCGGTGTTCTGTGCTTTTTTTGGTATGGAAAAGAATTGTGCTTCTCCTCCAGGTGTCCATGTCTGAAATTGGGATTCCACTTCTAAAATTCCCTATATCCAAAGGTTGTTCCCAGCCAAAATCTGCCTGTACCATCAAGTCTGGCTAGCCTTGGCCTCTCGTGGCTGCCCCTGCCACACTGGGGCTCGGTTCTTTCCTTCCCATGGAGATCATTGTGACACTGTGGGGACCTCATGGAACCAAGGGGATCATTGTGGCACCACTGGAGCCCATGGAACCAAGGGGCCATGGTGACACAGCGGGGCTTCATGGACTCAGAGACCATTATGACTCTTTGGGGCCTGATGGAACCATGGAGGCCATTCTGACCCTTCAGGGCCTCGTGTCACCAAGGGGGCATTGTGACACCTCAGGGCCTCATGGAAGAGAGGGACCATTGGGACACTGTGGGGCCCATGGAACTGAGGGAACATGGAACATGTCTGGCTGGCTTGGCCTCCCAGGGGCCACCTGACAGGACTGGCTGATCTTGGAATGCCAAGAGCTGCCTCTCATCAGTTCCTGGAGCACTGGGGCTCCATGCTTTCCTTGCTATGGAAAAGAACTTCCCCTCTATTCAGATGCCCATTGCCCAAATTGGTAAGCTCCCTAAAAAATTTCCTCTATGCAAAGGTATCTCTCAGAGCAAAACCTGCCAGCTCTGGCTGGATTTTGCCTCTGGTGGTCACCTCTCATCTGCCCCTGAAAGAGTGGGGCTCTGTTCCTTCCTTCCTGTGGAAAAAAAAAAAAAAAACAGCCTTCTTGCCAAGGAACATGGCAAAACCTAGAATTTGGCCTCCCAAATTCCATATATCCAAGGATCGCTCCCAGACAAAAGTAGCCAAGACAGACAGGTCAGGCTGGCCCTATGCTCTGGTGTTTTTCTTAGATTATGAGCTGAATGTTTTCATTTGAAAACACCCTGGAGAGGGCCCAGAGATCTCCCAAGTTGGGATTTTGAGGCCTCGGGCACATGACCACTACATACGGACAAAGGAGCTCTGTGCTCTGTGCTGTTGTGGTGGTTTTGCATCACAGAAGTGATGTCCTGAGAGAAGCTGCTAGCAGTTTCCTCTGTGTCTGACAAAAAAACAATCAGTAATTAGCTTTGAGAGCTGACAATCTGTTAAACCACTAAGGAAACTGCACACGCCTCTGTGAAGACACAAGTTAAAGACGAAGGAGCCTGGCTGGGTCTGTTCCCCTTCTGGCCAGCAAAGAGGTGACCAGTCCGGCCCAGCCCCGTCTCAGCCAGGCCAGGCCGGGCGGCTCCTGCCGTGGGGCCGGGCCCCTTCCCAGGGAGCCGCCAGGCCCCATCGGCTGCCGGGCAGGGCAGGGGAGGCCGCGGGGCCGAGGCCGGGCCGGGCCGTGGCTGCAGTTGCTGACATCTGGCCGCTACCGAGCCCTGCCCCGCCGCCAGCCCGGGCCCAGCCAGGATCCGCCGGGCCCCAGGAGCAGCCCCGGGCCGGGCCGGCTCGGCCAAGGTTCTGCCGCCCTTGGGGTTCGCCCGCAACCAGCGGGCAGGGGGAGGAGAAGCCATGGGCCCCGGCCATGCTGCTGCTGTGCTCTGGCCTGGCTGCTGAGATCCTGGCCCTGCCCCAGCGCGGCCCAGCCTGACACAGCCCCAGCGCAGCCGCTGCAGAAACCTCCATGGTAAAACAGCTCCGGCCGCAAGTACCGAGCCCGGCCGGGGTCACGGAACCATCTGCAGGCCCCGGCTGAGATATTGACTCTTCCAGTGCTTCCATCCTCCCTCGAGTGAGAGAAAAGGACAAAGTGCAGGCACACACAGGAGCAACATGAAGACACCAAGGTCAGTGAAGAGGAAGTTGAGTCCCAGATGGGAGGGATGAGGAGATGCCTTGATCTTGGGGCTGAAATCCTCTGGTAAAGCTATGGAGAAGGATGTAATTGATACATCAGACTCTGTTTTTCCTAATAACGCATTGAAAAGTGTGGGGAGATTACTTGTTCAGCAAAGGTCTCCATGCTAATGTAAGGGAATGTTGAAGTAGCTGTGATCCCATGAGAAGTTTGAACAATGAAAGACAGCAGAGTGATGAGACGCTATGCTCCCAGGGAGAGAAGAAGAAGACCTCTGTTCCCAGAGATGAAGGTGATTTCAGAAATAGATGAAGACAACCTTTGCTCTTAAACAGCTCATCTGTGAACTAATACCCCATAAGTTGACATGGCCCATAAACACAGCTGTGGGAAAGGCTGTGAAAAAAATGGGAGGGACTTCACGATTGAAGGCAGGTGCTATTCATGGAAATGAAAAGCCACGAGACAACTGTTTTCTTGTGGAGAAGTCTCCATAACATTTACAAGAGGAACTTCTCTCCCTAAGTGAACTGAAGAAAGACTATTCTAGAGGTGGAAAACTGACTGAAAATATTAGGTTTTGTCTCTCTTCATTGTCAGGTTGTATGGAGAGAGGAAGTGTGGAAGTTTTCCTCTGATTCTTATTACTCTTTCTTTTAGTTACTGTTAATAAACTTTTCTTTATACACTTTTAAAGGTTTGAGCCCACTTTGTCTTTCTCCTAATCCTATCTGAGAGCAGGAAATGAGAAAGGATATTCTAGTGAGTGCCCCGGTAATTAGCCAATATCAATTTGGCAAACCAAAACCAATACAGAAACTTCCCGATGAACTGCCTCAGACAAGAGGGAAATCAAGGCAGAGTCATGTTTTTTTCAGGATTTGTTTGATCCTCCTGAGCCATGTGGTGCATTTGGAGCTGAGCCCTTGAACCTCAGGGCCTGAGAGGAGATTGCACAAATCTTTCCAGGAGTCAAAGTCAGAAGAAAACCCCAAAGTGTCTCAAAGCATTAATGGGTCCCACTGAGGTCCATCCCCAACACAGGCTCCTCATGGACTCCTTGGAGGAGAGAAATGGAGGCCAGGATGGCACAAAAACCTCTCAGAGACTCAAAATGGCACAAAACCCTCTCAGTGTGGAAAGGACAATCCAAAGTACCTTACAAAAGTTGAGTATCTCAAAGCATCAATGAGCCCCACTGAGTGTCAGCACAAAGCTCTCAAGGGACTCCTTAAAGCAGATAATTGGGGCCATGATTGCACAAACCTCTCACAGAGTCTGGATCAAAAGAGAAACACCAAGTACCTTAAAAGAACTGAAGTACCTTGAAGCATTAATGAGCCCCACTGAGTGTTGTTCCTGACAAAGCCTCTCCAGGGACTAATTACAGCAGATAATTGGAGACCATGATTGCACAAAGCTCTCAGAGACTCCAAGGCAAAAGCCAAAGCCAAAGTGCTTTGAAAAACCTGCAGTCCCTGGGAGCATGAAGGAGCCCCCAGGGCCATTCCTGAGCAAGGCTCCCCAGGGACTCCTTCCAGCAGATCCTTGAGGCCACTGGGATGTGGGCTAGGAGGGGATGCTAAGGACAGAACAAGGGGCTGACAGTGCCCAGCCTGGCTGGGGCTGTGCCAGGAGGCCCCAGTGCCTCAGGACAAGGTGTCTCCTGACAGCCCTTGGTGACACAGACCCTGCTGTGCCCCAGGGCACCAAGACTTGGCTTCTCTTTGTCCCCACCTGTCATCAGTGCCTCCAGTTCTCTGCTCTGCCTGGGGCCTGGGGACACTTTCTCAGTCGTGTCCCTCAGTGGGACCCATTAAAAGCCAAAGAAACTTTGGAGTTGGATTCTGACTTGGAGCTCTGGAGAGGTTTCTGCAGCTCCCTCTCAGGGCCTGGTGTTGAGGGCCTGAGCACAAAGCCCCAGAGGGTCATTAAAGTCCTTGTGCTGTGTCTGTGCTGCTGAGCTGGGCGAGGCTCCTGGCACAGAGGGTGAGCCTGGCAACCAAGGAGAGCTTCAAAAGCACATTTCTCTGGATGAGCAGCTCTTCTCCCAGCCCAGCAGGGCTGGGGCACTGCCTGCAGCCAGCCCGGGCACAGCACAGAGGCACAGAGAGCTTCCATCAGTCAGGGCTGGGAAGGTGCTGAGAAGTGCCTGGGGCAGAATCCCTGGCAGCCCTTGGCACAGGAACCTCTGGCTGCAGGACAATGCAGCTGCAGCTCCTGGAGTGATCTCCTACAGCTGGAACATCCCAATGCCCACAGACCCTGTGAGTACAACTCTGAGTATTTCTGGTGCAGGCGAGGTGAAATGCTCATGAATCTCTGATATGCTGAGGGTTTCTGACCAGTCATAAATTATTTCCAAAACAAGGATTTTGATAAAATGAGGAAATTTCCAATGACTTTGTATCCAGTTTCCTCCTATTGTAGAATGGCAGGGAGTGGGGAATAAATATTAAAGGCTAATAATGAATTCTTAGTTATGAATTTGGCTAGTGTCTGGCACATCCAAACTGTTACTTCTAGAGATCAATAGTTTCACAGGAGATCCCTAATGTGCCTCCAGCCACTCTGCCCATGGACAGCAGCAGCATCACCTCTGCTGGAGCCATCAGGCTCAGTCTGAGCTGTCCTTTCTCCAAGCTGCAAACAGAACCTGCCCCCAGCCAGTGCCCTGCAAACAGGCAGGGTTCTGTCAGGCCAAGGAGAGTGCACAGAGATTTGGGGTCTGTGAGTGCTGGCAGGGAGAGATCAGGCACAGGGAAACACCTGCAGGAAGAAAATCCCCAAGAAGAAGAGAGACTATGAGGGAAGGAGAGAAAGCAAAACCCAGAAATGCTGTGGCAGGGAGAGTTTAGAGATGTCCAGAGGATCCCCTCCAGGGCAGCCCCTCCCTCTGAACAAGCCCCCTCCCTCCTGTCCCCCCAGCCAAGCCTCTGCCCTCAGGGCTGGGGCTCCAAGGCGTGCAGCCCCTCCTGTGCAGGCAGAGCTGCAGCAGAGCCGTGGGGCAGCTCTGCAGCCCCGGGCCCAGTTCCCTCTGCAGAGCACAGGGCTGGGAGCAGCTGCCCGGCACTGGGGGCTCTGGGAGGGGGCACAGCTGGCTCAGGGTGACACAGCTGTCCCCAGTGCCCGGCTCTGGGCAATGCTGTCAGTGCAACCAGGGAAGGAGCTCATCTCCCTTCATCCAGTGCCATCAGAAGGACACTTGGAAGTCTCCCTGAGATTCCTGTCCAAGTTGGGAGCTCTAATCCAGGATTCAAATCTGTCCTAGAGCATCTCTGAGTTATAAGATTGATGGGGAAAGGCAGAGGTGTTCTGACACTGAAAATGCTGCTGGGTTGGTGAAATGAGCAACGTGAGACCTTGGCTACAAATGTGGAGCTGGGCTGTGCTGGATCCATCTGTCTCAGTAGCACCGTAGTGTTTTTAAAAGAAACATGAGAGTGTGAACATCTTTCATTTGAAAAAGTGAAAGCCCAGAGAAACTCCAAAGAGAATGAAGTGACAGACCATCTCCCCTCAGTCTCCACTCATAATCTTCCCTCAGGGAACTCTGTTCCACCAGAGGGAGGCAGGAATGTTGAGTGTTTCTGATATCCAAGAATACCAGGAAAGACATGAGGGAACTTAAAAACAAAACCTCAGAACTCTTGAACACAAAATGGTGTCTGTCTGTGGCACAGAGTAGGGTGTATGGGAAATGGCTTTGGTTTTGGTTACAGGTATCTCCTCTAACTCTTCTCTGTCCTTTCTCCATGAACAGGTCCCCATGTGCGGCCACAGCCAATGTCCAACAGCAGCTCCATCAGCCACTTCCTCCTGCTGGCACTGGCAGACACGCGGCAGCTGCAGCTCCTGCACTTCTGCCTCTTCCTGGGCATCTCCCTGGCTGCCCTCCTGGGCAAAGGCCTCATCATCAGCGCCGTAGCCTGCAGCCACCACCTGCACACGCCCATGTTCTTCTTCCTGCTCAACCTGGCCCTCAGCGACCTGGGCTCCATCTGCACCACTGTCCCCAAAGCCATGCACAATTCCCTCTGGGACACCAGCACCATCTCCTACACAGGATGTGCTGCACAGCTCTTTCTGCTTATCTTTTTCATGGGAGCAGAGCTTTTCCTCCTGACCATCATGTGCTACGACCGCTACGTGTCCATCTGCAAACCCCTGCACTACGGGACCCTCCTGGGCAGCAGAGCTTGTGCCCACATGGCAGCAGCTGCCTGGGCCAGTGCCTTTCTCTATTCACTGCTGCACACAGCCAATACATTTTCCCTGCCACTGTGCCATGGCAATGCCCTGGGCCAGTTCTTCTGTGAAATCCCACAGATCCTCAAGCTCTCCTGCTCCAAGTCCTATCTCAGGGAACTTGGGCTCATTGCTGTTAGTGCCTCTTTAGGGCTAGGTTGTTTTGTGTTCATTGTTTTCTCCTATGTGCAGAACTTCAGGGCCGTGCTGAGGATCCCCTCTGAGCAGGGACGGCACAAAGCCTTTTCCACCTGCCTCCCTCACCTGGCCGTGGTCTCTCTGTTCCTCAGCACCGGTATATTTTACTACCTGAAGCCACCCTCCATGTCCTCTCCATCCCTGGATCTGGCCCTGTCAGTTCTGTACTCGGTGGTGCCTCCAGCCCTGAACCCCCTCATCTACAGCCTGAGGAACCAGGAGCTCAAGGCTGCAGTGTGGACACTGATGACTGGATGCTTTCAGGGACATTAAACTGCTGGCCAATTTCTGCAAATCACTTGTAATAAAAGTCATCTTTGATACTTCTTGATGGATTCATTTTGGAGGTTCATATTTTTACTTTTTTCATATTGTCCACAAATAAAAAATACACTCTGTGCCATTTCTCATTTTGTTCCCCTCCACCTTCCCTGTGGCTACAGACTGTGTCAATGAGGGGCTGCGCTCTCGGTGGCTTTAAAGGAACTCAAGGATGGCCCAGCACAGTTTTCTGCAGAGATGCCCTTTTGTTGCCTTCTCTGGAGCTGCAGCAGCAATGTCTGTGTGCAGAGCTGGGGGCAAACAGCATGGCTGGTGCTCTGCAAGGGCCCTGGGGGAGACGGGAAGGAGCAGCAGAGCAGGGGCTGATCCATCCCCAGTGCGCTGGACAGCCCAGGGCAGCGTCCCAGAGCGTCCTGATGGAGCTGCCAACAACATCCCCCCTCTGCAGCCCTGGCCACTCCCCCAGCTCACACAGGTGCCGCATCCTTGCAGGCACAGCCACGGCAGCACTGGCTCAGGAGCCCCTGTTTGCATTGCACACAGCAGGCGGGAGCACCCCCATGCTGCTGCTGTGGGGACATGAACCTGAGCAAGCACAAATGCCAGCAGCCCCTGGGGCCAGGAAGGGCTGGGGGATGCCAGGGAAACCACTCAGCTTTGTCCTGGCCTCTGCAGTCAGCCAGAAAGTTTGTTCCCATCAGCTGGGAGTTTCCTGTCCCACTGAAGACGCTGTTGCTCAGAGCCAGGGCTGCCTGGCAGCCACCCCCAAACTGCCCTGAGCATTTCCTTGGCTTCACCTTTGCTTTCTTTACTCTTCTTGCTACAAATTTCTTCCCATTGCCCACCCCTGTTCCCTCCCCTGCACACAGCCCATCCCTGTTTGCCCTTTCCTCTCTGGCCCCACTCCCCATTCCAGTTCCTGACTTGGCACCATGGGAACGGCCCTTGGGGAGCAGGATCATCCCACAAGTGCTGCAGGAATTGTCTGCAGGCTCCTGCAGTGCCTCATGCTGCTCCCTTGCCAGAGGCAGCCCAGGCCAGGGGGGCACATCTGGGCTGCTGTGTCTGGCTGTGGGGCTGCCTGTTCTGGGCAGTGAGGAGGGGCTGCAGAGGCTCTGCAGGACTGACAGGATGGGCTTTGGGGCTGTGAGGAGAAGCTGAGGGACCTGGGCTGCTGGAGCTTCTGAAGAGGAGGCCCAGGGCTCCTCCTGCAACTGCTCCAAGGGTGGTTTCACAGAATCACAGAATCAGTAAGGCTGGAAAAGACCTTGGAGATCATCAAGTCCAACCTGTGCCCTGACACCGCCTTGTGTCCCCTGAGCCTCCTCTTCTCCAGGATAAACAACCCCAGCTCCCTCAGCCGCTCCTCACAGGACTTGTGCTCCAGACCTCTCACCAGCCTTGTTGCCCTTCTCTGGACACGCTCCAGCCCCTGCAGGTCCTTCCTAAATTGGGGGACCCAGAACTGGACACAGCACTCGAGGTGCTGCCCAACCACTGCTGAGCACAGGGGAAGAACCACTGCCCTGGTCCTGCTGGCCACACCATTCCTGATCCAGGCCAGGAGCCATGGGCCTTCTTGGCCACCTGGGCACACTGCTGGCTCATGTCCAGCCTGCTGTCCATCAGTCCCTGCAGGTCCCTTTCTGCCTGGCTGCTGTCCAGCCACTCTGTCTCCAGCCTGTAGCGCTGCAGGGGTTGTTGTGACCAAAGTGCAGGACCTGGCACTTGGACTTGTTAAACCTCACCTTGTTGGATCTGGCCCCTGGATCCAGCCTGGCCAGGGCCCTGAGCATAGCCCTCATGCTTTCCAGCAGATCAACACCCCCAGACAACTTGGTGTCACCACGGTTCCATGAGGCCCCAGAGTGTCCCAATGTTCTCCATCATTCCATGAGGCCTCCCAGTGTCACAATGTCCCTCTGGTGTCACAAAGTCCCTTGGATCCTTGGGCCCTGCAGTGTCACAATGGCACCGTGGTGCCCCAGCGCCCTGCAGTGTCACAACGGATCCTTGGTTCCATGAGGTCTGGCAGGGCAGCAATGCTCTCCTTGGTTCCCGCTGTCTCCCACACCTCCCACTGTCAGGCTATAGAAGGACACCTGGCTGATGAAGGGGAGTGGGAGTGGGTACCTACTCGAGGAGGTAATAATAAAAATCCCTCCCAACCCCCTCTCCCAAGCCAGGTGCCACTTCAGATTCAGTATGATCCCCTGGATCTGGAGAGTCAGCCAGATGGTTTAGAAGAAAATTATCTGCCCAGTGACCCTCCCAATTATGATTAATCTGTGAGACAGATCAGCACCTCTAACATCAAAAAGGAAAGAAGGGTAATTGTGGTGGGTGACGCCCTTCTGAGGGGAACAGAGGGCCCCATATGTCGACCAGAGCCACCCCACAGGGAGGTCTGCTGCCTCCCTGGGGCCTGGGTATGGGATATCACTGACACACTGCCTGGGCTGATTCAGCCCTCTGATTATTGCCCACTGCTGATACCCTGGGCTGGCAGTGATGAGATTGAAAACAGGAGTGTCAGGGCAATTAAAAGGGACTTTAGGGCATTGGGTCAGGTGGTTAATAGGACAGGGGCCCAGACAGTCTTTTCCTCAGTCCCTTTGGAGTCTGAGAAAAACGCTGAAAGCAATAGGAGAGCTCACATTACCAATGAGTTGCTTGAGGGTTGGTGTCATTACACAAATTTCAGATTTTTTAATCATGGGGCAACTTTTACAGCACCTGGCCTGCTTGGACCAGACGGGCTCCATCTTTCTGTGAAGGGCAGAAGAATTTTAGCTCATGAACTGGCAGAACTTGTTGAGAGGGCTTTAAACTAGGTCTGAAGGGGAAGGGAGATGTAGCTGGGTTGTCTGGAAGCAGGCTCATGGGTGGTAAGCCTGAGTTAGGGGTGAAATCAGCAGCCCAGCTGAGGTGCATGTACACCAATGCACACAGCATGGGTAACAAACAAGAAGAGCTGGAGGCCATGGTGCAGCAGCAGAGCTATGATGTAATTGCCATCACAGAAACAGGGTGGGACGACTCACATGGCTGGAGCGCTGCACTGGATGGCTGCAAGCTCTTCAGGAGAGACAGGAAAGGGAGAAGAGGTGGAGGGGTGGCCCCTTTATATTAGGGGGTCTTTTGATGCTATGGATGTTGAAACTAATGATGATGGAGTCGAATGTCTGTGGGTGAGACTTAGGGGGAAGGCCAACAAGGCTGACATCCTACTGGGAGTCTGTTATCACCCACCCAACCAGGAAGAAGAGTGTGACAACTCATTCTACAAGCAGCTAGAGAATGTTTCAGGATCATCAGCCCTTGTTCTTGTAGGTGACTTCAATCTGCTGGTCATTTGCTGGGAACTTAATACAGCAGAAAAAAGGCAGTCCAGGAAATATTTAGGGTTTGTGGAGGACAACTTTTTTGTCGCAGCTGGTGAGTGAGCCCAGCAGGAGAGGGACTATGTTAGATCTGTTGTTTGTAAATAGAGATGGGCTGGTGGGAGATGTGGTGGTTGGAGGTCATTTGGGGCACAGTGATCATGAAATTATAGAGTTCTCAATATTTGGTGAAGTCAGGAGGAACACTAATAAGACTTTTACATTGGACTTTGGAGGGCAGACTTTGGCCTACTTAGGAGACTTATTCAGAGGTTTCCTTGGGAAGCAGCCCTTAAAAACAAAGGAGTTCAGGAAAGGTGGACATGCTTCAAAATAGAGATCTTGAGGGCACAGGAACAGACTGTTCCTGTGTGCCAAAAGATGAGATGACGAGGCAAAAGCCCAGCCTGGATGGGCAACAAGGTTTTGGAGGAAGATAGGAATAAAAAAAAGGATGTATCATCTTTTGAAGGAGGGTCAGGTCTCTCAGGAAGTATTTAAGGGGCTTGCTGGGGCATGAAGGGAAGAAATTAGGGAGGCCAAAGCTCAGTTTGAACTTAAAATGGCAGCTTCTTTAAAGGATAATAAAAAATATATAAATATATCAATGGTAGAAGGAAGGGTAAAACCAACCATTGTTCTTTATTAGATGTGGAAGGGAATTTAATAACTGCAGATGAGGAGAAGGCAGAGGTGCTTAATGCCATTTTTTGCCTCAGGTTTTAGTGAGAAAATGATTTGCCTTCAGGACAACTGTCGTCCTGGGCTGGTAGATGGTGTCAGGGAGCAGAGTGGGCCACTGTTATCTAGGAGGAGGCAGTCAGAGACCTGCTGAGCTGCTTGGATGTTCATAAATCTAT
This sequence comes from Anomalospiza imberbis, assembly GCF_031753505.1. NCBI lineage: Eukaryota > Metazoa > Chordata > Aves > Passeriformes > Viduidae > Anomalospiza > Anomalospiza imberbis. Next base: position 613,325 of record NC_089719.1, on the reverse strand, counting down.
GGGACCTGATAGGATCCAGCCCAGGGTGATGAGGGAGCTGGCAGATGAGCTTGCCAAGCCACTCTCCATCATTTACCAGCAGTCCTGGCTAACTGGTGAGGTCCCAGATGACTGGAAGCTGCCCAATGTGATGCCCATTCACAGCAAGGGTGGGAAGGATGATCCTGGTAATTCCAGCCCAGTCAGCCTGACCTCAGTACCCGGTAAGGTCATGGAACAGTTCACACTGAGTGTCATCACACAGCACTTCCAGGATGGCCAGGGTGTCAGACCCAGCCAGAAGGGGTTTAGGAGGGCTAGGTCATATTTGACCAACCTGGTCTCCTTTCATGACCTGGTGACCCTCCTGGTGGATGCAGGAAAGGCTGTGGATGTGTCTATTTGGACTCCAGCAAGGCCTTTGACACTGTCTCCCACAGCACACTCCTGGAAAAGCTGCAGCCCACGGCTGGGCCAGGAGCACTCTGTGCTGGGTTCAGAACTGGCTGGATGGCCGGCCCAGAGAGTGGTGGTGAGCGGTGCTGCATCCAGCTGGGGACAGTCACCAGTGCTGTCCCTCAGGGCTCTGTGCTGGGCCAGCTCTGTTCAATATTTTTATTGACCACATAGATGAGGGGATTGAGGCTTTCATTAGTAAACCTGCGGATGACACTAAGCTGGGAGCGTGTGTCCATCTGTTGGAAGGCAGGAGGGTTCTGCAGGAACACCTGGAACAGCTGGATAGATGGAAGATTCCAGTAAGATGAAGTTTAATCAGTCCAAGTGCCCAGTCCTGCATTTTGGCCACAATAACCCCCTGCACAGCTCTAGGCTGGGGACGGTGTGGCTGGACAGTGCCCAGGCAGAAAGGGACCTGGGGGCACTGGTCGACAGCAGGTTGGACATGAGCCAGCAGTGTGCCCAGGTGGCCAAGAAGGCCACGGGCTCTTGGCCTGGATCAGGAATGGTGTGGCCAGCAGGAGCAGGGCAGTGATTCTTCCCCTGTACTTGGCACTGGTGTACTTGACATTCTTCCCCTGTACTGGCACCGTTCCTCGAGTGCTGTGTCCAGTTCTGGGCCCTCCCACTTAGGAAGGACATGGAGGGGCTGGAGCGTGTCCAGAGAAGGACAACAAGGCTGGTGAGGGGTCTGGAACACAAGTCCTGTGAGGAATGACTGAGGGAAATGGAGTTGTTTATCCTGGAGAAGACTCAGAGGTGACCTTATCACTCTCTGCACTCCCTGAAAGGTGGTTGCAGTCAGGTTGGGGTCGGTCTCTTTCTCCTCACAGCAACTGACAGGACCAGAGGACAGTGTCTAAAGCTGTGCCAAGGGAAATTTAGGTTGGATATTAAGAAGAAAGATTTAATGGAAAGGGTGATAAAGTACTGGAACTGTCTGTCCAGGGAGGTGGTGGAGTCACCATCCTGGGATGTGTTTAAAAAAGACTGGATGTGGCACTCAGTGCCATGGTTTAGCTGAGGTGGTGTCGGGGCATGGGCTGGACTTGATGATCTTAAAGGTCTCTTCCAACCCAGCAATTCTGTGATTGTGTGACATCACAGACCAGGTTGTGACATCATATAGTAGGCTGTGTCATCCCAGGTTTATTATGTGACATCACAGAGCAGGCTGTGACATCAGAGCATGCCTGTATGACATCACAGAGCAGAGCAAGCTGTGAGGTCAAAGAGTGTGCTGTGACATTATAGGGTGGCTGTGTTCCATCACTGAAGGTGTTGTGACATCACAGGGTGGGTCTGTGAGCCCACAGAGGTGCTGTGTGACATGCTAAGTGAGTTCTGCCATCACAGAGCAGGCTGTGACATCACAGAGCAGGCTGTGACATCACAGAGGAGGTTGTGATGTCACAAAGTCGGCTGTGACATTACAGGCTGGCAGTGTGACATCACAGAACAGGCTGTGAGGCCACAGAGAAGACTCTGCCATCATAGACAAGGGCTCTGTGACATCACAGAGCAGCTGTGTGATGTCACAGAGAAGGCTGAGACAATAGAGAGTGGGTTGTGACATCACAGAGCTGACTGAGAAATCACAGAGCAGGCTGTGACATCACAGCGAGGCTGCATAACATCACAAAGGTAGCTGTGACATCATAGAGCTGGCTGTGACATCACAGGGTGTCTGTGACATCACAGGCTGGGCTGTGACATCTCAGAGCAGGTTTTATGACATCATACAGCAGACTGGGACATCAAAGAGCAGGTTGTGGCATCACAGGACACCTGTATGAAATCACAGGTGGCCTGATACATCTCAGAGTGGGCTGTGTGACATCACAGGGGCTGTGTGACATCACAGGGGCTGTGTGAGTTCACTGGGGAGGTCACTCTACCCCAGCCCCCCCTCCCAGTTCCCCCCAAAGAAGTCCAACGCTGCTCGTGCACAGCGGGGTCCCCTGTCCCCCCGGGTCCCCCCGCCCCCGGCGCCGCAGCCTCCCCCAGAGGATGTTCCACGAGATCGACCCCAGAGCCTGACACGGGGACGGGGACTGGGGCCATAGGGGATGGGACAGGGGGAAAGGGACCCCCCCGGCAGCGTCCCTGTGTCCCCCAGGGCCAGAGCCTGGGCCAGGGCTCCTTCACCCTGTTACCAATGAGGGCTTGAGAGCGCTGAAAAAATCCCCAGCAAGGGATCAGCAAAAACCAGAATTAATATTAAGCGAAAGCACCACAAAGTTCCTTGGCAAGAGTCACTCTGCTCCTGACTGGACACTTCAGGCACACCAAGGAAACAAAGCAACAACAAAACCAAATAAAATCCAGGCAATCAAATCAGAAATGAGCCAACAATTGAGGCTTTCATTCCTTTGGAAGAGAACTGTCCTTCTCCTGCAGGTGCCCATGGCCAGAATTGGGGTTCCACCTCCAACACTGCCTGTTGTGACAGACTGGAGGAGATTGTTGGCTGGAAACATTTCCTGTGTAGGGAGGAAGGGGCAGGTCCAGCCTTGCCCTGCCCTGGAACCCCAGCCCTGCCCTGCCCTGGAACCCCAATCCCCCCAGAGCCTCTATCCCAGCCCAGCAGTGTCTGCCAGTCCCTGGCACAGCACAGGCAATGCTCCACAGCCACCTCTGGAGCCCCCAGCCCAGCTCCTGAGTGACCAAATGACCCCAAGTCCCACCTGGGGGAAGGGCCCAGGAACACCAAGGGGTATTTAAGGCTGAGCACAAGGCAAGCACACATCTTGACCCTACGTCCTCTTGGAATTTCCATCTGAACAGTGCTGGAATCCAGGAGTTGGTAGCTCTGTGTGTGCTTCTCTAAATCTTTTTCATCATTCTCTATTTCTGTCTCTTATTCTTTTATTTCTGTCCTCTTGAACATTTTGAGTAACTTAAAACTCAGATGGCTTAGAGTTTGTGAAGTTGAATGGACCAATATACAGCTTTGAAAAGTGTTTTTTGTTCATTGAATGTCTTATTAAACCTTTTGCCAAAGTTTCAGCTCCTCACCAGACTTGCTGCCCTTCTCTGGACATGATCCAGCCCCTCCATGTTGTGGCCAAAGTGCAGGACCCGGCACATAGACTTGTTAAACCTCACCTTGTTGGATTTGGGCCCTGGATCCAGCCTGTCCAGGTCCCTCTGCAGAGCCCTCCTATCCTCCAGCACATCCACACCCACACCCAGCTTGGTGTCATCTGCAAATTTGCTGATGTTGGTCTCAATCCCCTCATGCAGATCATCAATGCAGACATTGAAATCCACGCTGGCTGGCTCTGACCCCTCGGCCATCCTGTGGGTGCCCTGTGATGGCACTCAGGGTGATCTGTTCCAGAACCTTGCCGGGCACCGAGGTCAGGCTGACAGGCCTGGAGTTCCCCAGATCCTCCTCCCAGCCCTTCTTGGGGATGGGCTCACACTGGCACCTCCAGTGCTCTGGGACCTCCCTGGTGAGCCAAGACTGATGGTAAATGATGGAGAGCAGCTTGGGGAGCTCATCCACCAGCTCCCTCATCCCCCTAGGATGGATCCCATCTGATCCCATCCACCTGTGAGCATCTGAGTGGCCCAGCAGGTCCCCAGCTGCTTCCTCCTAGATTCAAGAGGGCTGTTCTGCTCCCTGTGCCCACCTGTCAGCTCAGGAGAACTCTTGTCCTGAGGACAACCTGTCCATATATTGAAAATTGAGTCAAACAAGATGTTAAGTTGCTCGACCTTTTCCTTATCTTTAGTTGCTATATTCTCCACTGCATCCAATAAAAGTTAGAACTTCTCCTTCCTCCTCCTTTTGCTATAATTTTTTTTATAAAAACATTTTTTATTCTTTTTACAGAAGCTGCCAGGTTGAGTTCTAATTGAGCTTTCACCTCTCAACTTCTCTTTCTGCATGACCTAACAACATCCTTAAACACTTCCTGAGTTGCCGGTCCTTTTTTCCCTTGAGTTCGCACAAAAGCTCAATGGGCAGCCAGGGCAGTCATTTTCCTCACCAGCTCATCTTTGGCCACACTGGGACAGGCTGCTCCTTCCCCCTTAAGATTACTTTCTTGAAATGTGTCCATCCTTCCTGGACCCCTTTGTTTTTAAGGGCTGTTTCCCTTTAAAAAATCAGTACCTGATTCGGTGCTCCCCAAATCTGCATCCTAAATAGGCCAAAGTCTGCCCTTCCTAATTCCAGTGTGGAAGTTTTGTTGCTGCCCCTCCTTCTTTCACAGAACATTGAAAACTTGATTATTTCATGGTGACTGTGCCCCAGGCAGCCTCTGACCCCCACATCTGCCACCAGCTCTTCTCTGTTTGTGAGCAGCAGGAGACAGAGCTTTCCTTGGCAGTGGAGTGTTACCAAAAATTCGGTAAAACAGAAAACTCCTTCACACCAATGCAGCATTAAGAAGCAGCATTCTTTATTCAGCCGGGTGCACGGGGGATAGCTCCTCCCAAAGCCGAGCATGCCGAGTGCAGGAAAGTTTCTGTTCATATTCTGTATTTTGCACACATATTCATTGATTGACCTGGACTAAACACACATCTAAAAATCAATTCCCCAGAATCATTAGCATATTTCCCCATCCCTTTACCCATGCTCTCTTCTGTGCTGGGGGCCTCTCTGGTGGTCCCTGGTGGTCGTGGACCCCAATGTTCCAGTGGGCCTGGCTGAGCTGGCAGGACACTGAGGCTGGTGAACTTCCAGTTCCCTTCTGACACAATGGGCATTGTGTGGTTTCCATAGGCTTGGGGTTTTGGAGAACAAGCTCCAGGTGTCAGCTCACCTGGTGGAGACAATTTATCATCTGGTAACATGAGGTCACAGAGTGGGCTATGACGTCACATGAGTGATCTATGACAGAATGGTCCATGACATCACAGAGTGGTTTATATGAGGTCATCAAGAAGCTATGACATCATAGGCCATCTTTGTGACATCACAGAGCAGGCTTTGGCATCACAGGACAGATGTCTGACATCACAGAGCAGGCTGTGACAATCACAGAGGGGCTGTGTGACATCCCAGGAGGGCTGTGTGAGGTCACTGGGTTGGTCACTCCGCCCCAGCTCCCCCTCACAGTTTCTCCCAACAAGTCCAATGCTGTTCATGCCCAGTGGGGTCCCTTGTTCCCTGGTATCCCCCCGGTCCACCTGGAGCCACAGCCCCCACCAAAGGATGTTCCACAGGATCCACCCCTGAGCCTGACATGGGGAAAAGGGGCCAGGGCTGTGTGACCAGGACATCAAGGACGTGGATTATCCAGGTCCCTGTGGCCTGGGTTGGGTTCCCCAGGGCAGGAAAGATGTCTGGCAGCTGGAGCAGGGTTAGGGAAGGGCCTCCAAGGTGGGGCTGGAGCCCTTGGGCTGTGAGCAGAGGCTGAGGGAGCTGGGCTTGTCCAGCCCGGAGCAGGGAAGGCTGAGGGGCTCCTCATCCCAGCCTGGCAGTGCCAGCGAGGAGGGTATGGAGAACACAGAGCCAGGCTCTTCACCGGGGGCCTGGTGGGAGACAGAAGCCAATGGGTGGAAGGGGCAAGAGGGGAGATCAGCCAGGCCAGAAGGAGATGAAATGAGTCAGGCTGGTTTCAGCATTTCCTCAACACCAAAAGCAGCCTGACCTCCCTTCTCCATCCACCACTGACAGCTTTGCAAATCAGGAATTGTTTGTGCTGTTTTGCACCACTCCAGGACGAGCATCCTTGTACAAGAACTTAATTGTGTTTATTTCTACCACAGAACCATGTTTGTCTAAAATCTGGTTTTGTATGGAAATCACTTGTGGATGGTGGACTCATCAGACACTGCTGGGACGTTGCACATAGCTCAGGGATGAGTGCCATTGTTATGAAATTGTGTCCTGTTCAACCATGGTCTCTTGCCCATGAAGAGAAACCTGCCTGTTTCCTCTGAGTCTCACCAGTTCCTGACCCCCAAAGGACACAAACCTGATGAGTTGTAGTTCCCACTCCAGCGGTGGCACTTGGACCTCCCTCCATCCCCAGAGCAGAGCTCCCTTGTCCCAGAAAGTCCCTGGCAATGCAGGGATGAAGGAAACAGGACAGGCTGTGGGGATCAGGGGCAGGGCACAGCCAGGGATTTGGGGTGGTTGTGAGCCCAGGGCAGGACCTGGCCCATGGCCTTGGTGAACCTCATCCAATTGTCCTGGGCCCATGGCTCCAGCCTGTCCAGATCCCTCTGCAGAGCTTCCTGCCCTCCAGCACAGCCACACTCCCACCCAGCTTGGGCTCACCTGGGAACTGACTGAGGGTGCCCTCGATGGCCTCATCCAGATCAGCAATCAAGAGATTTCACTGACCTGGCCCCAATCCTGAGCCCTGGGGACACCCCTGGGTGTGACTCCATTCCTCAGCTGCTCTGAGTGCCAGGGGTTGGATGAGGGAAATGGTGGGGAGGGGTTGGGGACAAAGTGTGATTGATTGTCAGCCATGAAGAGTCTTGATTTTCACATCTATTCAGACTGCATTAGGAGGTGCTGGGGGTCAATCAATTGGACATTGCTGATATCCATCTCTAAACAGGAAAAGGAAACTGGACAAACTTTTTCAATATAGTCTACTCACTTCGAATACACTTCTGAAATCTGTCTAATTCATCACAGAAGAATTGAAAGCTACCATAATTCCCAGCGGCATTTTTTGTTTGGGAGTTTTAAACAAATCACTGAGTTTCTGAACTGAAGAGCTCAAGAAAGAATAGGCCTCTGGAGTAGTATAATTCATCAGCAACCTCCAAGTGGCTGAGGATCCATCCCCATCAGAGCAGCAGTGACCAGCAATGGGCACAGCTTTGTGGCTGCCCCAGCTCTGGGATGGGCCCTGGGCCTGGAGCAGGAGCAGCTCTGGAGGGCACCAAGGCCGGGCTCTTGTGCTGGCCTGGGCAGATGGGATGGCAGCAGGGGCTGCAGAGCTGTCAGCACCTCAGCCCGAGGGGAGCAGGGCACCCAGGGAGCCTCCTTTGGCCTTGGCCAAGCCCCTTCCCCCATGGCTGGGGCTGAGTCCTGGCTGAGCTGCAGCTGCTGCTGTGCCCTGGCCAGGGGCTGAGGCCGTGGGGCCAGTGGCCAGAGCAGCCTGGGCTGAGCAGAGCTGTGGGGCCAGAGCCGGCTGGGCTGTGCTGGGGAGCAGCCCTTGGTGCTGCACAGAGCTCAGGGCAGCTGGCAGAGCTTGCAGGGAGCTGGGCTGGGCTCAGAGAGCCTGGCACAGAAACCATCAGTGTCCATCTCAGCCTGGCTGAGCGTGCAGGGGCCAAGGAGAGCAGCCCCGGGTCTGCAAGTTCTCTGTGTGGGAGCTGAGCTGGTGAGCCCCTGAGCCCTCCCAAGTGCTGGGGCTGCACCTCCAGCTCCAGAGGAGATGTGACAGATGGGAGCAGAGACAAATCATTCCTGCTGGATTCTTTCTTATGTGTGCTTATACAGGTGACCTGGATCCATATGTAGACGAGCTGTTTTGTGTCCGCAAACCCTGCTAGAGTGAGAAGAACACTATTTCTTAGCTGAAAATAGTATTTCATGCATAAGACACAGTGAGAAAGAAAAGACACATATGATCAGAAGAGCATCTGAGTTTTTTAGAGGATGAGAGACTCATTGATGTTCCAGCAGGCAAACCTGCTCAAATACTTTCCTCAGAACTTCCTTGAGATGAGAGGTGACCACCCAAGGACCAGGCTAACCAGAGGTGTCTGTCCTGCCAGCTTTTGTCTGGGAGAACCCTTGCATATAGGGAATTTTTTCAGGAGGAGTATCAGTTTTGGCTGTGGGCACCTGGAAAGACGGATGGTTCTTTTCCATAGGAAGGAAAGCACAGAGCTCCAGTTCTCCAGGGACTGATGAGAGGCAGCCCTCAACATTTCAAGATCAGCTGGACCTGTCAGGTAGCCCCTGGGAGGCCAAACCCTTGCTTCCATGAGGCCTTGCAGTGTCACAGGGGTCTCCTTGGTGCCACAGGATCACAATGGACCCTTGGTTCCATGGGGACTCCCAGTGTCAGAAGGGTCTCCTTGGTTCCATGAGGCCCTGCAGAGCCCCTTGATTCAACAAGGCCTCAAAGTGTCACCATGGCCTCCAGGGTTCCATGAGGCCCCGCAATGTCACAGTGGACCTTTGGTTCCATGGAGTCCTGCACTGTTCCATGGATCCTTAGTTCCATGGGGCCCTGAAGTGTCACAATGGACTCCTTGGTTCCATGGTGCCACACAGTGTGACAAGTGCCCCTTGGCCTGCCAAGACTCCATAGTGTAACAATGGCCCCTTAGTTCCATGGGGCCCTGAAGTGTCACAATGGTCCCTTGGATCCATGGGGCCTGTAGTGTCACAATGGCTCCTTGGATCCATGGGGCCTGTAGTGTCACCATGGCTCCTTGGATCCATGGGGCCTGTAGTGTCACCATGACCCCTTGGATCCATGGGGCCTGTAGTGTCACAATGGCCCCTTGGATCCATGGGGCCTGTAGTGTCACAATGGCCCCTTGGATCCATGGGGCCTGTAGTGTCACAATGGCTCCTTGGATCCATGGGGCCTGTAGTGTCACAATGGCTCCTTGGATCCATGGGGCCTGTAGTGTCACAATGGTTCCATGGATCCATGGGGCCTGTAGTGTCACAATGGTCTTCATGATGCCACAGGGCCTTGCAGTGTCACAACAGACCATTGGTTTCACTGAGCCCCACAGAGTCACTATGGTCCCCTTGGCTGCACAGGGCTCTGGAGTGCCACAATGCCTCCTTGGTGTCACAAGGCCTCAAAGTGTCAAAATGGCCTCCAAGGTTCCATGAGGCCCTGCTGTGTCACAATGGACCTGTGGTTCCATGATGCCCCATAGTGTCACAATGGCATCCTTGGTTCCACGGTGTCAGAATGGCCCCTTCATCCCATGGACACCCACAGTGTTCACTGTAGTGCCCTTGATTCCACGAGGCCCTGCCATGCTCTAATGGCCCCTTGGTTCCAGTGGGTCCAAAGTGTCAGAAGAGTCTCCATTGTTCCATGAGGCCCCACAATGTCACTGTGCTCCCCTTGGTTCCACAGGATCCACAGCTGAACAATGGACGCTTGGTTCCATGAGGTTCCTCAGTCACAATGGCCTCCTTGGATTCACAGCGTCACCATGGACCCATGGCTCCACGAGGCCTTGCTGTGTCAGAATGTTCCCTTGGTTCCAAGAGGTTTCTCAGTGTCACAATGGTCTCCTTGGATCTGCAGTATCACAATGGACCATTGGTTCAGTGTGGCCCCAATGTGCCAAAATGGATTTTGGTTCCATGGGGTTCTGCTGTGTCACCATGGACCCTTTGTTCCATGAGTTTGCTCAGTGTCACAGCTGACTCCTTGATTCTGTGAGGCCCTGCTGCCACCAAATCTCTGCAATATCAGAATGAGGCTCCTTAACACTCATTTGCTATTTCAGAGGGGATCATTTATTCAGGCCTGAGGTCTAACATGGGATAACTCCTAACCTGACGTGGACATGTAATTCTACCAGTGTGTTGCTCATATACAGTCGCTAAATGCCAATTACAATTTACCCATTTCCATAAAACCCACCCCGAGTTCCCAGATTCAGTCCTTGTTTTCTCTGTCACTGTACCCTTGAGCCAGATGTGTTCTTGTCTTCCAGCCATCCTTGCTGGGAAAGCAGCCCCTGCATGCCTTGTTCCTGTGCTGGAAGTTCACAGGCACGGTAAAAATGGAATGAACCCTTTGGGTCTCAAGGCCAAGATTTTGTGTGGCCAGGCAGGGGCAGGCAGGAGGCAGAGCTGTCAGCAAAGGAAGGGGCCAGCGAGGTGGGGCAGCCGGGGGATGACGACAGCCTGCAGGGACAGAGGCCAGGGCAGGGACACCGCAGGACAGCCTGGGCTGCAGAGGGCACAGGGATGTGCAGCAGCTGCAAGGCCCTGACAGAGCCAACCTGTGCAGCCCTTTGGCCATGGCTGCTGGCCCTGGGCCTGAGGCCACGAGGGGACAAGTGACCCTTGCAGCCCTGGGGCCTCATGGCCTCCTTGTCCCTGCTCAGCAGCCTGGCAGGGGCCGCCCCATGGTCCTGCCCTTGGCATGGCACATCCCCACATGGCAGTGCCCATCCCGGGAAGAGCCCTGAGCAAGGAGGGAGGGACAGGATCTGCCTTGCCTGGGGCTGGGGCTCAGCCTTGGCCCTTTGCATTCCTGAGACACATCCAGGTTTGCTCAGCACCAGAGACACCTTTGCCTTGTTTGTCCCCACCTGTCATCAGTGCCTCCAGTTCTCTGCTCTGCCTGGGGCCTGGGGACACTTTGATATGAATTGTGTCCTTGAGTGGAACCCATTAACAGTTAAAGAAATTTGGACTTTGAATCTGACTTTTTGAGTTCTTGAGAAGTTTTTTGAAGACACTCTGAGGGACTGGGTCCAATGCAAACAGCACCACAGCCCCAGCGGTCATTAAAGTCCTGGTGCTGTGTCTGTGCTGCTGAGCTGGGCCGGGCTCCTGGCCCAGAGGCAGCTCCTGGCAAGGGCAGCGCTGCAGAGAGACAGCTCTGGCCAGGAGCAGCTCCTGTGCACAGCCCAGCAGGGCTGGGGCACTGCCAGGGCATCCCAGGGACACGAGCAGGGCATGGACAGAGCTCACAGGGGCTCAGCACTGGCAGGGGCTGTGGGGTGTCCCAGAGGGGGCTGTGTCACAGCAGCACCTCTGTGGCTGTGTCACGGAGGCACAGAGCAGCTGTGATGTCAGAGAGGGGCTGTGTGACTGCACAGAGTGGGTTGTGTGAGGTCACAGACTGGGCTGTGACATCACAGAGTTTGTTGTGTGAGGTCATCAAGCAGCTATGGCATGACAGAGGGCACTGTGTGACATCAGAGAGCAGGCTGTGACATCATGGCATGGCTGTATGACATCATAGAGCAGGCAGTGAGGTCAAAGTGTGTGCTGTGACATTACAGAGTGGCAGCATGACATCACAGGGAGGGTTTTGTGGCATCACTGAGGGGGTTGTGACATGACAGGGCAGTCTGTGACATCATAGAGAAGGGTATAAGGGAATAGAGCAGATCCTGCCATCCTAGAGGGTGGCTCTGTGACAACAGAGAGTGGGTTGTGACATCACCGGGCAGCTGTGTAATGTCATAGAGCAGGCTGTGACACCAAAGAACAAATAGTGACATTGCAGGGTGATACAGTCTTCTGTGACATCACAGAGCAGCTGTATGACATCACAGGGTGACATCTCAGAGTTGGTTCTGTGACATCACAGGAGCTTTGTGACATCACAGGGGCTGTGTGAGGTCACTGGGGAGGTCACTCCACCCCAGCCCCCCCTCACAGTTCCCCCAGAGAAGTCCAACGCTGCTCGTGCACAGCGGGGTCCCCTGTCCCCCCGGGTCCCCCCGCCCCCGGCGCCGCAGCCTCCCCCAGAGGATGTTCCACGAGATCGACCCCAGAGCCTGACACGGGGACGGGGGCTGGGGCCATAGGGGGGGTGGGACAGGGAGACAGGGACCCCCCGGCAGCGTCCCCGTGTCCCCCAGGGCCAGAGCCTGGGCCAGGGCTCCTTCACCCTGTTACCAACGAGGGCTTGAGAGCACTGAAAAAATCCCCAGCAAGGGATCAGCAAAAACCAGAATTAATATTAAGCAACAGCACCACAAAGTTCCTTGGCAAGAGTCACTCTGCTCCTGACTGGACACTTCAGGTACAGAAAAGGAAACAAAGCAAGAACAAAACCAAACAAAATCCAGGAAATCAAATCAGAAATGAGGCAAGACCTGGGGCTTTCTTTCCTATGGAAAAGAACTGTCCTTCTTGTCCAGGTGCCAATGGCCACAATTGGGATTTCACCTCCAACACTGCCTGTTGTGACAGACTGGAGGAGATTGTTGGCTGGAAACATTTCATGTGTGGGGAGGAAGGGGCAGGTCCAGCCTTGCCCTGCCCTGGAACCCCAGCCCTGCCCTGCCCTGGAACCCCAATCCCCCCAGAGCCTCTATCCCAGCCCAGCAGTGTCTGCCAGTCCCTGGCACAGCACAGGCAATGCTCCACAGCCACCTCTGGAGCCCCCAGCCCAGCTCCTGAGTGACCAAATGACCCCAAGTCCCACCTGGGGGAAGGACCCAGGAACACCAAGGGGTATTTAAGGCTGAGCACAAGGCAAGCACAAGTCTTGACCCCACCTCCTCTTGGAATTTCTATCTGTACGCCACTGGAATCTAGGAGTTGGTAGCTCTGTGTGTGTTCTTCTCTAAATCTTATTTTTCTCTCTTTCTTTGTCTACTTCTATTTCTGTCCTCTTGCAAATACTGGTTTACTTAAAATTGAACAGGCTTAGAGTTTGTGAAGTCGAATGGGCCAAGTTAATGCTTTGAGAAGTGTTTTGTGTGAATTAAATGTTATATTAAACCTTTTGGAAGAGTTTCTCTGGTTTTCTAAAGTTACCAGTAAAGGCTGTTTTGTTGTTTGGAGCTCCTGAGAATCTCTTGTTGGTATTTCTCCAGTGCATCCAACTCAGAGGACACAAACAATTGTAATTCCTCTTAAATGTCTCCTTGAGAGAGTTGTTTGGGGGATGGGAGTCAGGGCTTGTGTGTCCTGCTTGGCACAGCCCAGGCAGGGCTTTCACAGCCACATTCCACACTCCATTTCCCAGCTGGAGCCGCTGGTGCCTCTGAGTTCTGCTGCCCCAGCCCCAGGGACGCTCTCCTTGTCTGCCCATTCCTCCACGGTCTCTGGGCAGGGATGGCCTCAGTGGGGGCTGCTGACATCCTCAGCAACTTGGAGGCTGCTGCTGAATTTTACTGCTCCAGAGGCTTCTTCAGCCTTCAGCTCTTCAGTTCAGGAATTCAGTGTCCCAGAGCTCATTAACATTCAGAACAGATTAACAAGCCAAGCCTCTGGGAATGATGTAAGT